>NC_044034.1:242091778-242404657 GCF_901765095.1 Microcaecilia unicolor | reverse complement strand
CACTCAGACTGGAACAACAGCTGCACTTGACCGCCATTCCCTAGGGGTTGAGCCCCTAGGTGCGAGCAGCCGGCAGGACTTACAGGATACAGGAACACACACAGGAAATAGGACTCCAAAGCAAGCTTGAGTAAACAGGGACCAGGAATCAGGACTCAGAACTGGGGGTACTTCCTCAGATAACAGGATACACAACAAGCTTGCACAAACAGGGACTGAGGGAAAAGGCAGAGGGAAACTAGAGACATCAAATAAGACAGACAAGGCAGAACACAAAGCTAGGCTACAACTACAAACTAATACCAGAACATTAACAGAAGCTGAACACAAGACAGCCACAAAATACACAGAGAAACACTGGAGAGAAACAGACTCACCACAGAGTACTGCAACCGGAGAGAACAATCCCAGGTGTAGTATGGTGAGGGCTAATTATACACCCACTGGCAGCAGCCAGCACAAGGAGACAGAGCAAGAACTACAACTAAGAGGACTATAACAAACACCACTGACCAAACAGACACACTGAAACAGAAGGCAGAAATGCCCCAAACAGACACACTGAAGCAGAAGGCAGAAATGCCCACAGACATAACCAAGTAGAAGTGCAACAGCACACCGACTGACCTATAGCGATGCAAAGGCAAACTTAGGAAGTTCCCAGGTGGTAATAAAGGCACTACAGGTGAGGTCACCAGCAGGGTGGGGCTTAGCAACACAACAGCAGAGCACCGCTTGGCTGGAACAGAATCCTGGACTGGACTATACTGGACTGGAACGGATTTCAGGATTTTCACATAGGCTTCAGGATTTACACACAGACTTGGCTTGGCTGGAGGAACCCCAAAGCAAGTCCGACAGGGAATATAGTCACAATCGTGACAACATCCAGGGCTACAATTTAAACATTTTGGTCTATAGCTGTTTTTATCATGACTAAATCAGAAAAAGGTGCCCTAAATGACTAGATGACCACTGAAGGGATTAAGGTATGATCCCTCCTTACTCCCCCAGTAGTCACTGACCCCCTCTCACCCCCCAAATATGTGAAAGAAACAGTACAAACCAGCCTCTATAACAGCTTCAGATATTATGAACAGTCCTATTAGAGCAACAAGCAGGTTCATGGAGTAGCCTAGTGGTGGGTACAGTGCACTGTAGAGAAGGGGACCCAGGCCCATATCCCACTTTAACTGTTACACTTATGGTGGAAAGTGTGAGCCCTCCAAAACCCACCAAAACTCTACTGTATCCACATATAGGTGACCCTTGCAGGCATAAGGTCAATTGTAGTGGTGTATAGTTGGGCACACTGGGTTTTTGGTGGGTTTTGGAGGGCTCACCATACAATATAAGGGGGTAATGGTGAGATGTGTACCTTGAAGTTTTTATGTGAAGTCCACTGCAATACCCCCTAGGATGCCCCATTGCTCTGCCGGGATGTGTGTGTGGCCAGACTACTAAGAATAATCGCCGTCCATACATCCCAATGGCTTGTGTTTCTGTGCTTTTCCCTTAGATTTTTTTTAGTAGTCCAAAAAGATATACGAAATCCCCCCGATATTCAGCGCCATTTAAACGGTCAGAACGGCTGCTGACTGATTAAATAGCACTTAACCGGTAATCCTACGATATTCAACAGAGGATAACAGGCTATCCCCCACTGAATATCCCCGGTTATCTACTAGCAGATAACCGGTTATATTGGCCAATATAACTGGTTATCCGCTGATTTTAAAAGCTAGTTTCACAGCCATATTTCTTTGGTTGATTTAAAGATAACCGGTGAAGTCTGAATATCGACCTAGCCAATTGTCTTTAAACTGGCCAAAATTAAACCAGTTATTCAATGCCAGTCACTGGAAACAGCCTGGCACTGAATATTCGGTTTTAGCACCGACCACGTGAGTTAGCTGATTTCACTCCCACAGTCTGAATATCGGTCTTAATGAGCACAAAAACATCTAGCAAATGCCCATTTTGAAAAAAAAAGTTGGACGTTTTTCTAGTTTTGAAAATAGCCATGTTCGCTACTGGAGTTTTGGACATTTTCCAAAAAAAAGCCAAAAACAGATTTAGATATCATATCAAAAATGCCTCTCCACATGTATTTAATATTACTATAATATCAATCTAAGTAGAATTACTAGCTATGAAATTTAAAAGTTTAATTTGAGACCCATAGCTTACAATATAAGAGTATGTTCAAACTTTAATTGTAACCCTCTACAAGCTTTTAGTAATGCTGTTTATTGATTTTCAATGAAATCTCAGTAGAGCCCATATAAAACATCTGACTTAAATAAATAATAATTAAAAGTCAGATGATATTCTAATAGAGGGATCCTTTTACTAAACTGCATAAGTGTCTATGTGCACCCAATGCATGCCAGAATGGAGTTACTGCCCGACTAACTTGTGGATCTTGCAGTGATTTCATTTTTGGCATGCGTCTGATTCACGCAGCTGAAAAATCATTTTTATTTTTGGACGTGTGTATCGGACGCATGCCAAGTGCACTTGATGCGCTTAGGTCATTATTGCCTGGTTACCACATGAGACTTTACCACTAGGTCAATGGCTGGCGGTAAGGTCACAGACCCAAAATGGACGCACAGCAGTTTTGATTTTGCCGCACGTCCATTTTTAGCAAAAATTTTAAAAAGGCCTTTTTTACAGGCATGCTGAAAAATGTACATTGCCCAAAACCTGCGCCTACACTATGTATTATTTAGGGTCTTTTTTGCCCCCACCCCAAATTACCAGCCAAAACCTATTTGCAGAGATAAAAGACCCAAGGCTACGTATGAGAAAGCAATAGGATTTATTCCTTATAAGAAAAACCATTCTTTTATTATTACTTGCCAATACAGAAACAATTGATTAGTTTCTCATGGGAGTGCAGCCCTGCTTGCACAAAGGTACTGGCTGTGACTGTCTCCAAAGAAGTAGGAAATACAATCACTTATATACGTTCATTAACATAACAGGTCATACATAGGTAATCTGACAATAATCCCATTTATTATATATATATATATGCTAATATTATAGTTAACGCTGATTGGCTATTATAACAATGTGGTTAGTATTTACTGGAAAAGCTAACAATGGACTAGCTCTTCTTGGAAGACTCATGTCATCTTCCTGAGGAGTTATCTTGTTCTATTTTTCACTAAAATATCCGTGACCACCATGTTGCTAAACCATGTTACTCTGTTTTTTCATCCTCGCCCCTTCCTCATTTCTGCTTGCTCCAGGGTGTCACAACAAATCATGAGTTGAGCCACACTGGAGTTCAGGCCAGTGTCACACAAGCTCTGGCCTGTCAGTTTTTATAATCATTTTAGGCCTGAACCAATGTTCTTAGTTAGGTTCATTTTCTACAACTACCACAAGCCATTTTTCAGCGCATCTTAGTAAAAGCAGCCCAGAATGTTGTGGCAAACTACTTGCTCCATGGAATAATTAATTTCAGGATACTTACCTCTTGTACATAGTATACTCATTGCCCAGTACATTTAAATGAAACTGATTTATGAACAAAGGAACAGTTACATCCCTAAAACACTTTGCTGGGTAGACTGGATGTGCCGTTTCAGTCTTTATCTGCTACCATTTACTATGTTACTATGAAGACAGATATTTGTAAATCCTGTTAAATACATATTGACTTTCAGTCTAAACAGGAACAAAGATTTAATCCGTTGTCAAAGATATTGAAAGGGTCTAGGAAAGATCCTCAGACCTCATAGCATCTATTCTGAGGTTGCCTGACTACTTTTATCTGTTTTTCTAGGATAATAAAGCATTTTAATTCTGCTAACACTATTACATAGTAGGTAGGCTGGCATATTTCCAATGTGAATCAGTGTTCTATGTTATAAAAAGTGTAGCAGCCACAAGCTTTATAAAAGCAGCCTGTAGCCTCAAAATAAAGCAACAAAGAAATTAAGGGGTCCTTTTACAAAGGCACACTGAAAAGTGGCTTGCGATAGTGTAGGCGTGGATTTTGGGTGCGCGCAGAATCATTTTTTCAGCGAACCTGTAAAAAAGGCCTCTTTTTTCCACCTGAAAAAGGGCATGAAGCAAAGTCAAAATTGCCGCACGTCCATTTTAAGTCTCTGACCTTACTGCCAGCTATAGACCTGGCGGTAAAGAATTTGGATGGTAAGGACCTACGCATCAGCTACACGCGTCCAAAAATAAAAATTATTCTTCAGACGCACCCCAAAAATGAAATTACCGCAAGAGCCATGCAGTAGTCAGGAGGTAAGTCCATTTTGGAGCGTGTTGAGCGCGCATAGGCACCTATGCGGCTTAGTAAAAGGGGCCCTAAATGTACATGATATAGCACACTGCTTTCTTAGAAAACAAACACTGTACAGAATCTGGTACATCCTCAGTGATATGAAAGATTCTGGCAAAGATTCAGATCAGTTTTTGACTCCTGATGCAGGCAGGTTGCACCAAAACACAGCCTTGTAGAGACAATGTTTTGCCAGAGTTTTTAGATATGTGAAGGAGTGGGTGGTATGTGACTGGGTCCCAGAGCATCAGTCCTTCATTGAGAGTGAGCCACCTTAGGGTAAGTGGGGTTACACCTGATGAGTCATAAGGCAGAGCTCAGGCAGGGAGTTTAAGTGCCCTGAGGTAGAACAGATCAGATAGGCCCTGAGTCAAGAGGTCTCTAAGGGAGTAGCAACTGTGGCTACAGTACCTGAAAGAAGTGCCAGGGAAGAGAAGAAACCAGAGCTAAGTGTTTCTTTGGGGTGGGAAACTATAAGTAGTCAAGCCAGCCTCCAGGAGTTGATTATATGTGGACAGAAGACTACTAGGGTAAGAGATAGCCTTACAGTGTATTCCTAAAGTGTATACGTTTGGGGTGTTCCCAAAAGGGACCTGAGTCGGCATTTGTTGCCACAGTGTTTGGGCCCCAGCCCCTAGGAAGAGCATTGACTGGGACTATATGGAGTGAGAGAGAGAGAGAGACTCTACTTAAAAGGAGTAAGTATCATATCTGACTACAGCCTTTTTAGTACCTGTAACTTGTGTGCGAGCCTGCCAAATTTGTGTGAGGTCCTGCAGCCAGCCATTAACCATGCTGCCACAGGATACTACAATAAATTCTTACAATTGAATTCTTTGTTCGCCTCCCAGTCATTACCGTTTCCTTGTCATTTTCCATGAAATAGCAATTGGCAAACCATATCAACAACTTTCAAGAAACTTGATTAATAACTAAATTAAGACATGTGTAGTGGGTCTCACTTACAATCCATGCCAACAGCAACTGTCTCCATATAAATGGGTCCATCCAATAGTGTGGACATCCTGTGAGTTTGGTAGTGTAAATTAAAATGACTCATAACAATTTTAAAATATTGGCATACATTTGAATTGCTAAGAAAATGTTTGTGAATATATTAGTGGAATGATGAGCCTTTCCATGTTAAATAAAAAATTCCAGTCTTCATGTTTCCCTTCTACATGCCTTGATGTGGAAATTGAATCCTAGAGTATATGCAGTAATGTCTTTCACTCTTTCTTTAATTGTAAAAGCTTTGTGACATGCATGCTTTTTTGAAGATCTAAATAAATGTATAACAAAAGGAAGAATCCCTTATTCCCTATTGTGAACAGATTCCCCAAAGTCTTCATGATATTATAAGTTTTAGTACATGGGTTTGATTTACAAGCATTTTCCTGAAGAATTCCAACTTATTTTACCTGTTACAGTAGTCATTTTCAGAATTCAGGGTTCAGTGGTCAGAGCAAAAGTTCCATCCACTTACTCTAGCATCTGGTTTCTTTTATTGGAATTCATGTTGGGAACCATCTGTGCACTCACCAATGACTAATATTTCACCAAACTGGTGATTCCCATGCCTACTTCCTGGCTGGAATGGGCTTCTCTGGATTCAAGTTGCTTATTTTAAAAGCCTTAAGTACATTTTAGATGTGCACAACCCAGCATTTAGACATCCGTGTGGCATACATATCTAAATCCTGATTTTGCAAAGCTAGAATATAGACGACTAAATCTCAAAAATGTGCTGATAGAAAGAGGGCATGATCTGAGAGTGTTTGGAGTGGGAATAGGATGGGACCAAAAAATGAAGGTGCACTCCCCATTTTAAAGAAGATGAATGCATGTTTATGTCCAAAAAAATGGATGTTGGGATCTACACCCGCTCCCCAGGATATGCCCAGAGCAGAAAAATATGGTTTATTTAGACTTCTCTCTTGATTTTTAGACATTTTATTCATTTCTGGTCCACATTTGTTTTTATAAAAATTTGTAGTGCACATTAGAACTTTCTAATGCAGGCTAATTCACTTAGGGGGATGATGACCGCATCTTAAGTGGCAAAATTAGGAGCCCTTGTACTAAGCTGCACTAAAAAATGGCCTGTGCTATAACTAGTGCATGGGTTTCCCTGCTTGCTGAGGCCACTTTTATCATGGCTGTAAAACATTGACATTTCCTATTTCCCCCATTAATGTCCACATGCTAATTTACCAATTAGAGCATGGCCATTAGCGCGTGAGCCCTTACTGATACCTATTTTGTAGGCAGGAAGGGCTCACGTGCCAACAATGTGCTAATATAAAGTACAAAGGCCATTTTGTTAATGTTTGGGGCAGGGGCGTAACCAGACTTCAGTGGGAGGGGGTTCCAGAGCCCGAAATGAGGGGGCACCTTTTAGCCCCCCCCCCCCCCCCCGGTGCCGCCGACCCCACCACCAACTTTGCCCCCCCCCCCCGCCGCTGACCCTCTTGATCCCCCCTCCTGCCGCCAACCCGCCGTCGCCTACCTTTGCTGGCGGGGGACCAGAAACAGAAGGAAGCCTTTTGCGAGAAGAAGAGGACCTCGGCTGGTGGGGGTTGGGGTCCCCCGCCAGCAAAGGCAGGTGACAGCGACGGTAGGTTGGCGGTGGGAGGGGGGGTCGAGAGGGTCATTGGTAGGGGGGGTCCAGGGCCAAATCTACGGGGGCCCAGGCCCTCCCTGGCCCCATGTAGCTATGCCACTGGTTTGGGGCATAGTCAGCACCTAGCAAATGTCTACAGAAATGGGCAGATTGTGCTGGAGCCTGTGTCAAATGCTATGACAGGTAGTAAGCATTCACCTGCACTGTTCTCTTGAAGTGTATGGTGTGGGCCCCATGATAACCACAAAAATAAAAATACAGCTAGCAACTCATTGACACTCGCCTGATCCAATCCCCTTGATCAAATCACCAAGCATCAAGGCCTTCCTCCCTCTAAGCCACCCCCATATAAGTAGTCCCTTATATGGTGTGAAGCCCCACCCAACGCATCCCAGGATCCACTGGGCAGGGCTGGGTGCCGCCATTTTCGAGGTGGCACTGATGGAAGAGGAGAGGCCACCTCCTTCCTCCAACTGAAGGTAGGGGGGTGGGGAAGGGCCGCTAAACCACTAGGTTGGGGGGATTGACCCACGGCCCACTGGGCCACCAGGGACATCTGAGGAGATTCTTGGGAGGGGGTTGGGGGGCTGGAGACCCACTGGATCTCCAGCCCCCCTGAACTTGTGTCGGGGAGGGGTCGGGGGGACCGTAGGTCTGCTAGATCTCCAGCCCCCTGTCGCTGGGGGGGGGGTCAGGTCACGTCGGGGTTCATGTAGGGGAGGCTGCTGCATTGGGAGGGAATGGGGGCCTGCTAGCATGCAAATGCATGCTGGACAGGGCTCACCATTCCTCCCCAATGGTCTGCAAACCCTAATGCCAGCTCAGAGTTGGTGTAGGGTTTGCCGCAGCCAGCGACCCAATCTTTGGCGCACTGGTCGCTGATCATTGGGAATGAATAGGTTTAGCATACATTTGCATGCTGCTTGCACTAAGAGCCCTGTTTTGCATGCATTTGCATGCTAGTTGCGTTCAGAGCCCACGAGCCCGTTGTTTCACGCGCTAAGGGGCTCTGATCATGGGGCGGTAGCAAACGCAGCTGCTAGTATGGCGTTAACAGCCTCTAGCACCTGCATTTGCTTCTGATCATCAGCCCATTAGTTTCTTGGGGTGTGGCAGTACTGCCAGACTGAGTACTTTTAACTTTGAAGATTTCTGCAAACAAAAGTAGGCTAAACGTACTTGAAGATTTTGCAGTAATGTGGACAATTTTAAAACAGACCTCAATGTGGTACAGTGTTATGTATGCCTCTTGTTTAGCTCTGATGTGCTTAAGCCTTAAAAAGTGACACTTGATAGATGTGAAGTGTTTTCAGTAGTAATATAAATAGCATAATATTGAAGGGAAAAGACCAGTTGTCCATTCCCGAAACCCTCATTTTATCTAGCCTTTGAAAATATAACCTGAGGCTGAAAGCCATATTGTTCAGCAACTGTTTTCATAGGAGAAATGCCCATGCAGAATTTATATTTTCTGAACGTACACAAAGCACGGGTGAAGCACTTTTTTCTGTTATAACATGTGGGACTACAGTACTTTTCAATAATAATCCCCTAAACCAAAAGGATTTATGAGTAAAAGACCTGCTGCAAAGAGAATTATCATTTGTTTCTGAATCTCTTTCTTTTTGGTTTGTTTCAGGAAATATAACGTGTGGCAAGATGCCTTAATGTACAGAGAGTGTTTTCACATGAGATGGATAGTATATATCAGACATCTTTCACACAGCCTATTAATCATCTTCTCTTGGCTCTGTTTGAGCCATGGCTGAACAATAAGATATAACAAAAGAATTTTTGGCTCAAGACATTAATGGAAGAGAACCAATCAATACAATTAAATCAATTAAACAAGTGAAACCTCAACTGCCTAGGGGGGCCTACATAGATGGACCTCCCCTATTGGCTACTATCATTGGTTTCTAATGGAGCCCCGAAAAAAATCAACATTGATAGAGAAGAGAACTGATGGTTATATATTATCGGAATATGCATTTCCAGTGGGAGAAATTTTTTTTGTTTTCTTTTTGGTTTATGCTTTTTGCTCTCCAAAATTTAGATTTTTGATTGAACAATAGGATATCCATACATTAGTTATATTTTCCAAAATTATAAAAAAGGAAGATTTCAAATATATGTAGAGCATTCATGTAATCCAAAGTTTTTTTACTCTTGTTCTCCCTTGTACCAAAATAAAAATGTTGATTTATAGTGATCTTAGTACTAAAATGCCGATATCGAGCTGGCAGGAGGCAGCCTGCTTAAGTACAATGGTTGGTGCTGGCTCTGGATATTAAATTAATATATCCATTAGCCATTAACTGATAGCCATTTCAGTTTCTGAGGTGATTAGCAGGGTGTCCCATGTTGGAATGATATTCCCGAAGGTGTTGGGAGTTGTTCCTCCTGAGGAAGGGTGATCCGAAATGCGGTCTCGCATCGAGGAGCGAGAAGTTGAAGAGGAGCTTAAATGAACTTAAATGTTGAAAGATTTATGCAGTCATAAGGAAGCCCTCTTCAAGCTGCGCTGAGCCACTGAGCTATTTTGTGAGAATATCTTACTAATTGAAGGCGGTTTTTTGGTTGGAGAACTATATTTTCCATTGCTGGGGGGAAAAACCTCTTCATACATTTTATATTGACAATGCAAGGATATAAGGGTACTGACTCTTGATCAGGGACATTAACCCTAGACTCTTTAATAACGGAACAGCATGGTATACATGCCATTGTTTGGAAAATATCTGTAATGCGTTGGGGGCAATTGGGCAATTGGAGTATATTGGTTTAAGCTTTAACTCCTGTATAGTATGTAATGTGGCTGAATGGTGAAGTGAAAGGTTTGAATGAGAGAGTACTGCATAAAAGGGTGTAGGATATTTATGTGTGTGTTATGTCAAAAAAATAAATCCATTGAAAAAATTAAAAAGAGTACGGTGGTAATCTGGATATTAAATGCCAGGCCATTCTGGTGACCACCGTTGAGTATCCACCCCCAATATTCAAAGCTATTTAACCTGCCAGGAATGACTGCTGACTGGTTGAATAGCATTTCGGCGCCTATCAGTAAATATTTAGCATGAGATAACCGGTTATCTCGGCTGAATATTCATGTCAGCAGTGAAAAGTTAACCAGCTATATCATTTGATAATCGACAATATTCAGCACTGGCCAGCTAAGTTTAGAAGACAAATCGGATTGCATAAATAGCAGTCCTATTTTTGCCCACTATAACTTAGCACCGACCAAAACACCCCACAGATATTCAGTGCTGGTCACCAGAAATGGCACGGCATTGAATATCCACAGTTGGCGCTGACCACGACACTTATGTGGGCTGCCTCCCTCCAGCTGAATATCAGCTGTCCAGGGTTTTTTTGGCCGGCGCTAACTTAGCTGGCTAAGTGAATATTCAGTGCTGCTCACTTAAGTTAATAGCAGACAAAGATAAGACTACTATTTATGTGGTCCAATTTACCTGCTAAAATTAGCTGGTCAACACCAAATATTGCTGGTTATCACACAATATAGCTGATTAACTTTTCAGCGCTGACTGCGAATATTCAACAAAGATAACTGTTAAACACTATTTAACTGATCAGCAGCCATTTCTGGCTGGTTAAATAGTTTTGAATATCGTGGGTAATTCTCTGGTTTAAGTGGAATTATGGATTATGGAAATGGGGGTAAGGTTGAAACCAGCATAGATCAGTCACACCAGTACACCTGTACCTCAGGATGAGGATGTTATAATTGGTTTTAGGGTACCTGGTCTATAACAGAGGTGGGAAACCCTGGTCCTCGAGAGCCACAACCAAGTGGGGTTTTCAAGATTTCTCCAAAGAATATGCATGAGATCTGTTTGCATTCAATGGAGGGCATGCATGCAAAGAGATCTCATGTATATTCATTGGGGAAGTCCTGAAAACCCAACTTGGTTGCGGCCCTTGAGGACTGAGGTTGTCCACCCCTGGTCAATCAGATAGTGACATGAAGTGCTGGTAAAAACTGTGCACTTTACTCTCTGATTGGCTATGCAGTCCTATGACTGGGCTCACAGTAAGAATGTAACATAAAAATGTAAGGCATGCCATGCTAGATCAGATCAAAGGTCAGTCAAGCCCAACATCCTGTCTCTGATAGTGGCAAGCCTAAGTCACTAGGATATACTCAACAGATCCCAATGAGCAGATTCATTCTAGGAATTAGTGATGGTTTTCCAAAGTCTGTAATTGTTTATGAATGTTTCCTGTAGGAAATCTGAGGAAGTGATTGTAGAGATGAGCAATTGTATGAATGTGCAGACTGAATAGGCCATGGGGCTGATTTTCAAAGCACTTATACCTACAAAGTTCCATAGGTTGCTATGCAACTTTATAAGTCTAATTGCCTTGAAAAACCAGATCCATGTGATCTTTATCTGTCATCATGTCCTATGTTTCTATTGCCCCAACCCCTTTTAATTCTGGCTATGCCAGATGTCTTGACTACATTCTATGGCAATAAATTCCATTACTTGAATGTTCAGTGAAAAAAAATGCTTTAAATTTGGTACATATTAGGGGTTTTTTTAGAGTATGGGTGAAGGACATCCTTTGCTATGCCTCCGTCCCTGCAACAGCAGTTAAGGACGTCCAAAATTTGGATGTTTCTGTGAGAAGGATGTCCATGCCTGCTATGCCTCTGACACCCTTTATTTATTTGGATTTTGGATCACAAGTAGCAGCAGTGGAATTTGAGCCAGCAACCTCTGGATTGCAAGACCAGTGCTCTAACCACTAGGCTACTCCTCAACTCCATTCCACTCCCTTGAAATTTGGCCATCCCTGTATACTGCTGCGATGGACCTGAGTATGACATTTCAGGCTGGCAAAAAATGTTTTTAAAGTTGTTTTTTTAATGGGGGGAGGTGGTTAGTGACCACTGGGGGAGTCAGGGGAGGTCATCCCCGATTCCCTCCGGTGGTCTTCTGGTCAGTTTGGGCACCTTTTTGAGGCTTGGTCGTAAGAAAAAATGGACCAAGTAAAATCGGCCAAGTGCTCGTCAGGGACGCCCTTCTTTTTTCCATTATCGCTCGAGGACACCCATCTGTTAGGCACGCCTCAATCCCGCCTTCGCTACGCCTCCAACACGCCCCCAAGAACTTTGGTCGTCCCCGTGACGGAAAACAGTTGTAAGCCACATTGAGCCTGCTAATGGGTGGGGAAATGTGGGATACAAATGTTACAAATAAATAAATAAATAAATAAAATCGGCTTTCGATTATGCCGATTTGGGTAACCCTGAGAGAAGGACGCCTATCTCCCGATTTGTGTTGAAAGATGGGCGCCCTTCTCTTTTGAAATTAAGCCTGTAAGGGACTGTTTTACAAAGCAGTGGTAACTTGGACAACAAAATGAATGGAATGATAGAAAAAGATAAATGAAATGAAATACTGAAATAAAACAAAAACTTTTTTTGCACATCTCTGCTGTAGCGTAGTGCACGTTTCTGCTCTTTCTGCCTCTGCACGTTAGAAGTTCGGCACACATCATTACAGAATACACTTAGCAAGTTGTGTGCCTAAATTCTAATCATTGCCAATTAGTGCTCATTATTGCTTGCTAAGTGCTGTTATCAGCTCTCATTAGCTTGTTAAGCTAATTAAGTTATGCATGATGCTATAGAATCTGCACCAATTTCAGCGCCTAAATAGAGTCCGGGGGTTAGCTCAGAGCATGCCCGCTCTCTGCTCCAGACCCAGCTCAATGCTAAAAACAAATTTTATTTTTTAGCATGTGGATAGTGCACGCCAATCCCAAAATTACCACAGGACACCTGAGTGTGCACCGCAGTAGGGCATGTTTAGCTGTAGTAAGTACACCTTAGTGCTTAGTGGAGGAGTGGCCTAATGGTTAGTGCAGTATGATACAGACCTGGAGAACCAGGTTCAATTCCCACTGCTGCCTAACAGTCGGCAGTGGGTTAAGATCCTGGGGAGCCAGGTTCAGTTCTCTCTGTAGCTCCGTGTGACCCTGGGCAAGTCACTTAGGGGTCCTTTTACTAAGCCGCGTAAGCATCTACACACGCCTAACATGCTCCAAAATGGAGTTACCACCCGACTACTGCGTGGGTCTTGTGGTAATTTCATTTTTGGCCAGAGTCCGAAATGCGCATCTGAAAAATATTTTTTTATTTCTGGGCGTGCATAATGAACGCGCGCCAAGTGGCATTTGGATCGCTTAGGTCACTACCGTCTGGTTACCACGTGAGTCTTTACCACTAGATCAATGGCTGGTGGTAAGGTCTCAGACCCAAAATGGATGAGCGGCAATTTTCATTTTGCTGCACATCCATTTTCAGCAAAAATTTTAAAAGGCCTTTTTTATAGGTGCGCTAAAAAGTGGATCGACGCACGCCCTAAACCCGCGTCTACACTACCGCAAGCCATTTTTCAATGCGACTTTGTAAAAGGACCCTTTAGGTTGTTATCCCATCAGGTACAGTGCAAATACCTGAATAGTTATATATGTAAACCGCCTTAATTTATGCTTCAATAGAAGGCGGTATATCAAAAATTGATAGACTTAGACTTACCGCAGCTTAGTAAAAGGACCCCTCAGGCAGATGATACCTATTATTTCCTTTTCAGATCCCATGATTTCCAAATCTATCAGTGTTTTGTTTTATCAGATGATTGTTATTAAATTGGTGGTAAACCTAACAAAAGAGGTCCTCATGATCATGCATACCCCCATTCCATGTGTTCCCTTGTATATACAATTCTAAATGTGTATATTACCAGTACTCACAGAGAGGAGTAATTTCTGCATTTCAAATTGTTTATGATTTAGCATAAAAAGGGGCCCTTTTACAAAGCGTCAGTAAATCCAATGCAGGCTTACCGCACGCTAACCCGGAACTATCGCCAGCCCAACGCAGCCGCTGGCGGTTATTCCGTCTTGAGTGTGTGACATTTCCCGTTTTTGACGTGTAAGCATGATTCTGTTTGCTCATATCTCATATGGTTCTTGGAGAGAAGGAACTGTGTACCCTTCAGTGCATTTGTTCCCCCCCTTTTTTTGATGTGTTAACTGTTCTAGCACCGTTTATACCTCTGGTGTGTTAACCATTCAAGTACCGGTTAAAACCTGTGGAAGACCACTGAAGAAGGCACTATGGTGCCGAAACACGGCTGTGTTGAGTCGAGTTGTTGTAATAAACATTACGTTTACAATCATACGTCTTCTCCATTGTTTGAAAAGAGCCTATCTTCCCCACCCCCTCTTTGTTTTCCATTACTTTGTTTCGTGGGGATTAAGTGCACCTCCACACTCTGTGTGGTACTCCCACACCTAGTGCGGGTTTTTTTGGATTGACATTTCTGGTGCCATAAACATTTTTTTATTTTATAGTGCGATGCTAACCTGGCGGTAAGGGGCTGGTTGTCATGCTACAATGAGGGAGTGAAGAGGAGCAGTTTAACTGGAGCACTAATCACATGGGAAGTTATCCCCAAGGGAAGTAAAAACTCCACAAACACTTATAATATTTATGCTGTGTATAATCAGGGCTTCTTTTGAGGGGGTATTTGGGGGTACTGAGTACCGGCACCTTTTCCATTGTCTGCTAAAATTGACCCATGGTCCCCAAGATTTAATGAAAGAGCTCAGGCTCTACAGAATAATTCTGCTTTGTCATAGATTCTGTGACTGGTAGCAGGGGACCTGGCTATTGTGGGGTGGGTCCCTCAGTGATCACCCCCCAACCCTGAAGGGTGGCCTGGCATTTAAGTACCGGCACCTTTTTCACTAGAAAAAATGCACTGTGTATAATTGACTGTGCTATAAATGTTTGTGAGTATATTGGGCACATGAATGTGTACGTGGGGTTGGACTGGGATGCGAGGGCCATTGAGGGCTATTCAGGGCACATATAATAGAGGTTATTATTAGCCACCTTGGGGTGAATGGTCTTAATAAGTACATAGGTGTTGAGGAAATCAATATTAATTTATTGTACATTTGCTGCTTTTATACTGTTGAGTGGGAAGTATTAAGTTAGGAAATACAATCTGTATAAACGCAGGAGAAGGAAACAGCAGTCTGTGTAAGTGGTTGCAGGCTCAGTGGACATTTAATCGAGCTGTTGGAAAGAACAGTGTATGTACATACCTGGTATGGGATTTGGAATGCCTAGGGGCAGTGGCGTAGGAAGGGGGGAGGCGGTGGGGCGGTCCGCCCCGGGTGCACGCCGCTGGAGGGGTGTCGGCTCCGCTGGTTCACTGCTCTCTCTCTGCCCCGGAACAGGTTACTTCCTGTTCCGAGGCAGAGAGAGCAGGGAACCAGCGGAGCCGATGCAGCTCCCAGCGACGTGCACTCAGGGCGGAGCGGCCCTCCTGCCCGCCCCCTTTGGTAAGAATGCGCTCTGGGGGGTGCGCACGCCGAGGAGGAATGCGCTGTGCTGCACCCGGGGGGGGGGGGGTACACAGCGGAGAACCGCCCCTGGTGTCAGCCGCCCTCGCTACGGCACTGCCTAATGTGCTATGATGGTTCCATCTATGACTCTGTCACATGTTCCCTTGGAGATATAATGGTTGGAATGGGTATGAACTGAACACATTATTTTCACAAAAATTTCTTTAAAATTTTTTATAAACATTAAGGTATTGATTTAGTACTGAGTATTGTACTGAGGTAATCAGGCATTGCCATGTCCTGCCTGGTTACCGCCGGGTTACAGTGGGAGCCCTTACCACCACCTCGATGGGTGGCAGTAATTGCTACCCCCTTCATGGCCACACGGTAAGAGCAATCTTACCGCGTGACCATGTTTTTTTTTTGGGGGGGGGCTTTTTACCTGCTGCGCTAAAATGGGTCCTAGCCAGTGGCGTAGCAAGGGCGGGGTGGTGGGGGCGGTCCACCCCGGGTGTCGGCGGGTGGGGGGTGCTCCGTTGAGAGCCGACAGCTCTTGTCTCCTGCCGCTACCCTGCTTTTTTTTTTAATCCATTGCAGCGACGCAGGCAGCGCTTCCCGTCTGCCCTGTGAAGGAGAAAATCGCGTCGCTGGCGTCGGGCCTTCCCTCGTTTTGTGTCCCGCCCTCTTCTGAGGTAACTTCCTATTTCTTCGAGGGCGGGACACAATGAGGGAAGGCCCGACGCTGAAAAAGGGGGATGCAAGGCATGTGGTGGATGAAGGGGGCTGAAAAGAGCGGGCAGAGAGAGAGAGGGGACAGACCCTGGATGGAAGTGGGGAGTATGAGGGAGGGCAGACCCTGGATGGATGGGAGAGGGAGGGCAGACGGATTGAAGGGGCAGAGAGAAAGGGCAGATGGTGGGTGGAAGGGGGAGAGAGAAAGAGGGCAGACTGGGGCAAATGGTGGATGGAAGGGGCAGGGATAGAGGGCAGATGTGGATGGGAGGGAGATTGCAGACTGGGGCAGATGGTGGATGGAAGGGTCAGAGAGAGAGGGCAGACAGTGGATGGAAGGGATATTAGAGAGGGCAAACACTGGATGGCAGAGAGCGAAGACAGATGCTGGATGGAAGGAAGACAGTGAAAAGAAGATGAGGAAAGCAGAAACCAGAGACAACAAACTGTAAATAAAATATATATTTTATTTTTTTTGCTTTAGGATATAGTATTGTAGCTGTGTTAAATGTTTATAAATAGAACATGTAAATAAGGTAATCTTTTTATTGGACTAATTTTAATACATTTCGATTTAACTTTCAGAGAAGAAAACCCCCTTCCTCAGGTCAGGATAGGATACTGTAACAGTACTATACTGTATTGACCTGAGGAAGGAGATTTTGGCCTCTGGAAGCCAAATGTATTAGTCCAATAAAATGGTATTATTTTATTTTCTGTATTTGTTTTATTTCTATTTGTTAATTTGTAAAGTGGTGATTGGTATTTGTTAGTTTTTTCAAATTTACATCTGCTGTCTTTATATTTTGCACAGTACTAGGGGACATTTTCTGTTTCTGTGGTGTTGCATTGTATGCAGAGTCTGGCATCTTGGGGGTTCAGTTTAATTTTTGTCTAAATAGAAAGTTTATGATTACTTATTCTATAGTGGATTAGGATGTATCTGTGTTTGTGAAAAAGACATGGCTTTCGGTTGGCATTGACTGTGCAGGATTGATGATCTGTACTAATCTGTCTGTTTTCGTTTTACAATAGGTGAATTGATGTTCTAGTGCTCACTGTAGTGTTTAAGATGCTTTCCTTTTCCTTGTGTGACTCGTACAAATTACTGTTTATGGTATGGTAGAATTGCTCTATAGGTCCTGAGTGTTTTGTATTCTCGGTATGCCTAGTACTGGATTTGGGGGGGGGGGGTGTTAAAAAAATGACCGGCCCCGGGTGTCAACTACCCTAGCTACGCCACTGGTCCTAGCACGTGGGAAAAATGGCCCCACCACTACCACAGTGCCCTTTTTCCCATAGCTTAGAAAAAGGACCCCAAATTTATGGCTAAATTTGCTTTTTATA
Organism: Microcaecilia unicolor; assembly: GCF_901765095.1. Classification (NCBI taxonomy): domain Eukaryota; kingdom Metazoa; phylum Chordata; class Amphibia; order Gymnophiona; family Siphonopidae; genus Microcaecilia; species Microcaecilia unicolor. Next base: position 242,387,252 of record NC_044034.1, on the reverse strand, counting down.
AGGCGAAGCTGATTCACACACTGAAGCTATTACTTCAGCAGGAGAACTTTGGAACTGTTCTTCAGGTATTAATCTTAAACCACTGTTGATTACTGAAATGTGTTGGTTTTCTGCTGCCCTTGGTGTAAGTACTGCATTTCATTCAGAACTCAGTAGCTCATCTATTGATTTACTATCACTATTGAGATCATATTATGTCTGCACTTCAAAAGGGGAAGGAGACTTGAAATACTTCCTTTCTGTGGTTTTGCAACTACATTCAAAGCAGTTTACATAGCATATACAGGTACTTATTTGTACCCGGGGCAATGAAGTATTAAGTGACTTGCACAGAGTCACAAGGAGCTGCAGTGGGGATCGAACCCAGTTCCCCAGATCAAAGTCCACTGCACTAACCACTAGGCTACTGCTCCACACAAAGCAGTCGCTGGCTTACCTGTTATTTGGAAATTAAATTCAGGACTATGGCTATGTTCTGTATGGCCTTAAAGAAGTTGCTACATGTTATCTGAAGGATGCTGTTATGGAATACTTCTCCCTGCATCCATCAAGGTCTTCAGATAAGTTCTGGAATGTAATCCTTTGCTGAGAATTGTACATCTACCACAAACATGACCTAGATCCTTCTCCATCACTGGTCCAACTCTTTGACACAGTCTGCCCTGTGAACTTTGACAAAAAGAGTCATATTAGCTTTTTGAAAGATTTATACAGTCTTTTGGAACATGGGTCTCCAGTTGTCCTCTTGGTCATATTTAGCTTTGTTTATGCTACATTCGTCTGTTTAATGTTTTTATGTATTGTGTGTTTTTTTAAAGGCTTAAAATCTGATGAGCATAAAGTTTTTATCAGTATAATATAAATATTTTAAATGAATAAATAAAACTGAGTTTTGCTGCAGCTTTCCAGTCACAAAGATGACTTGGTTTTGATGGTTGCCCTTTGTTGATTTAGCGCAACTGTGGCAGATGATGTTTAATGTGAGCAAGTGCAAGGTGATGCATGTGGGAAAAAAGAACCCGAATTATAGCTACGTCATGCAAGGTTCCACGTTAGGAGTTACGGACCAAGAAAGGGATCTGGGTGTCGTCGTCGATAACACGCTGAAACCTTCTGCTCAGTGTGCTGCTGCGGCTAAGAAAGCGAATAGAATGTTGGGTATTATTAGGAAAGGTATGGAAAACAGGTGTGAGGATGTTATAATGCCGTTGTAACGCTCCATGGTGCGACCGCACCTTGAGTATTGTGTTCAATTCTGGTCACCGCATCTCAAGAAAGATATAGTAGAATTGGAAAAGGTGCAGCGAAGGGCGACTAAAATGATAGCGGGGATGGGACAACTTCCCTATGAAGAAAAACTAAGGAGGCTAGGGCTATACAGCTTGGCGAAGAGACGGCTGAGGGGAGACATGATAGAGGTATATAAAATAATGAGTGGAGTGGAACAGGTGGATGTGAAGCATCTGTTCACGCTTTCCAAAAATACTAGGACTAGGGGGCATGCGATGAAACTACAGTGTAGTAAATTTAAAACAAATCGGAGAAAAGTTTTCTTCACCCAACGTGTAATTAAACTCTGGAATTCGTTGCCGGAGAAAGTGGTGAAGGTGGTTAGCTTAGCAGAGTTTAAAAAGGGGTTGGACGGTTTCCTAAAGGACAAGTCCATAAACCGCTACTAAACGGACTTGGAAAAATCCAAAATTCTAGGAATAACATGTATAGAATGTTTGTACGTTTGGGAAGCTTGCCAGGTGCCCTTGGCCTGGATTGGCCGCTGTCGTGGACAGGATGCTGGGCTCGATGGACCCTTGGTCTTTTCCCAGTATGGCATTACTTATGTACTTATGTACTTATTATGTCCTTTTAATGGTAAAGCTGCTCTTCCAAATTAGGAGACAAGAACCCTATAAAATTACTTGTTTTCAGTTCTTATAAACTTACTGTAGTTGTAGGGGCAATTCAAATATGTGGATAAATTCAACTGTTTTTGCCCAGTATTATTTCAGGATACCTTAATTGATATGGAAATCAAGTAAAGAATTGCCAGCAGCAGCAAACCATTTAGTTAAATAGCAGTCAATAAATGAAAAAGGGCATTCATCTTGTTTGTGTATTTATTGATTGGTTTATGTGATACCAATTATGTCCTAGTGACCATTACATTTCTCAGTGGGTTACAAAAAAAAAAACCAAATAAAAAAAACCCATTAAAAACATGAAAAAGAAACAATAAAAGATTTTTTAAATGTTCAATGATAGTAGAATAAGTCAAAAGAGGTCTTTGAGATGTATGTATCCATAAATAAGAAAATTTGGAACCATAAATCTACTCACAAAGGTACCATGGGATATAAATTGATTCCCAGCAAATAAATTGGATGCCTTTTCAACAAAGAGATCTTTATTTTTTGCAAGTACTGTTTTCGGCCTCACCAATAGGTAACAATGGGTAGATACCAGCAGTAAAGGTGATATATATGAAGTTATCATCAATTCAAAAAAGGTCTTTTGCCAGAATTCTAAAATTGGTAGAATAAGGGTGTGATTTCTATAGCTCTTAATACCTTCTCCTATCTTCCTTAAGGGTGCCATACCATACTAATTAAGTGTCTTTCCAGGATGAGAGAGAGAGCTTTCATGAATGCAATATCTGCTTTCTGAATGAGGGTACAAGTATATTATACTTTTCAGTGACACTGCCTGATAGTATAAATGTAAATCAGCAATACCTAATCCACCATCTTCTTTTTTTTAAGTTGTTAGTCATTGTAAAACACTAGGTTGTTTTTTCAGGAGCAAAGAAAACAGGACTTCATCTATGACGCTGTCTAAAAAAAAAGTCAGGTACAATAATTACTGGGCTCATATCCATTTAAAATAGTATTCTTGGGAAGATATTTATCTTGATGGTAGCTATCCTTGCAAACCAAGATATTTGGAAGGAAGACTATATTTATTTATGAATCTATATACTACCTAGACTTAAATGGTCTACAATTTTCATCACAGGTACTGGCATTTTCCCTAATGGGCTCACCATCTAGTATTAGATTGTACCTGGGACAGTGGAGGACATGCCCAGGATCACACAGATCTGCAGCGGGAACTGAGCCTGGCTCACCAGGGTCTCAGCCCACTGTTGACTGTTAGGTAGCAGTGGGAACTGAACCCAGTTTTCCAGGTCTGCAACCTGCTGTGGTAACCATTAGGCCACTCCTCCACTCCTATATAAAAAGGTCAGTTTCGATCTTATAAAATAAGGGCTTGTAATTAACCCTATGCAATTAGATCACAAATTCTATAACGGCATCAAGATTTCATTTTGGAATAGCAGCATAAGTTGGCATTGACATGCCAAGTTGGCACTGACATTCCTACATTTAGGCACATCCACTTGTGATAGGACTGTGGCTGTCATAAGTTGGTGCACCTAAGTGTCCCATGCAAGTATGCTCAATATAGAATATTCTATAAAGTGTGAACATAAGTAGGAGACATGCCTATGTCCCAATGGTGCAAATGGTGGCACCTAAATTTACATGCAACCTGTCTGCTTAAGCATTAATTCTATAAACTGCACTGAACGTTAGGCGTGGCTATTTAGAATACTGTTTAAGTGGGTATTTTTCGGCACTGATTTTTTTTTTTAGGCGCCATATATAGGATCTAGCCCTATAACACTTATACATTCCCTTACACAAAAGCGCTTAGTTCACTTGAGTGTGTAAGTGTTAGACTTGTGAGTTCTTGTACCAAGTAGAGCGCTGCTGAGCCCGGTACTCGGACCAGGTTCTGCTTGGCAGCCGGACAATCCGGGGTTTCACCTGCGCTGACGTACCCCAGAGGTTCCCCAGAGGTTGAGCCCCTAGGTGTGGGCGGCCTGCAGGGCTTACAAGACAGAGTAGAAAGCAGGGTGGTGAACCTAACAGGCAGCAGGCAAGTGAGTGATCCAGGTACAGGCAAAGTCAATAGGCAGACAGTAGGCAAGGGAGTAATCCAGGTATAGGCAATGTCAGTAGGCAAACAACAGGCAAGAGAGTAATCCAGGTACAGGCAAAGTCTTATATTATGTTGTCAGGACCCTGGCATCCTTAAATGAAGTCTTTTTGATTGCTATAAATTAGCTTAGGTAAGAAAGGTTCCAACCAATTTACTAGAAATTTTGCAAAAACTTTGCATCATACATTAATAATGGAATTGGTCTGTACAAATCACAATAAAGGGGATTCTTACCCATTTATGTATTGTAATTGTAGCTAGTTACATAGAAATTTAGTAAGGGTGCCTAGCTCTACTAGTTGAAAAGCTTAGACAAATTAATTGTTCAGAGAAAATTAAAATGCTAATGAAAAACTGTCTTCACCGAGAGTTTTTCAAGGTCTCACAGACTGATGATCAGAAGCAAACACGAGTGCTACAGGCTATTAGCGCCATACATTGGATTCTGAAACAATTCTTTCACCACAGAGATGAACTCTTTATGAAAATAAGATTAGAATATTTCCTGATATTGCAAGAGCCAAAAGAGACGTCAATTATTTCTAAAACTACGTCCCAAGTCTTACAGTTGGGCGGTTTATTTTGGCTAAATTTCCCTTGTAAATGTGTATTGAAAGTTAATTCAGTTAAATATATTTTTTGTGATCCAACTCATTTTAGTTCTTTCCTAGATTCAAAGGTTGCTATTACTCCTAAACAACTAACAACATTATCTACATCTACTCCGTAATTATTGTTGATTTGGCACCTTATGGTTCTCTTCAAATTTCTTAGCCTAAATTAGTTGAATATATATGTCATGGAATATGTTCTTTCTCACTGTCGTGGACTTGAAATGGAAGAAAAGAAATATCATATGTATAATTGTTTTACTTTGAAACTGTATTGCTTATTTCTTTCCATTTTTTCATATCAAGAGTTTTCTTGACACATTGTTAATACTTTTAAAAATCTAATAAAACAAAAAGAATGCATTTGCATGCTACTTGTGGTCAGAGCCCACAAACGCATTGTTTCACGTGCTCAAGGGCTCTGATCATGTAAAGTGGTCCATCAGACCCGATGATCTCGCAGGTGTAGCGGGGCTCACACACTGCTTGCCCCTCCGCTTCGGCATGGAAACAGGTAAAAGATTCAATAAAGGTGGAAATCGGGTGAAGAGCTGCCTTACAGCATTCTCTTCAAGACGCCATCATGTTCCCCTGCAACTGTATTCTAAACAGGTATTTTATTATTCTTCCTCAATGATCAGCGGGCAGCACGCCAAACATTGGTGCACCGCCCACAACAAAACCAATACCAGCTCAGAGCTGGTGTTAGTGTTTACAGAACATTGGGGAGAAATGGTGAGCCTTGTCCAGCATGCATTTGCATGCTAGCAGAGCCCCCATCTCCCCAATGGAAATGCCCCTTGCAGGAACCCCTGATTCCCCCCACAGGAACCCCCACCCTCCACCCCAAGCCAGAAACACAGGGACTGGAGGTCCTCCCAATCCTCCTGACATAAGTTCACGGAGTTTTCCCTTATATGGTGGTGAAGCCCCGCCCACCACATCCCAGGATACACTGGACAAGGCTTGATGCCGCCATTTTCAAGTCAGCACTGGAGGAGAAAGAGTGTACTACCCCTCCTCCACCACTCATGTATGGGGGGTGGGGAAGGGGGTCACTAGATCACCAGGTTGGGGGGTTTGTGATTGTGGCCCACTGGTCCATCAGAGCTTTATTTATTGGGGTGTGAGGGGGGGGGGTTAAGGACCTCCAGCCCCTGTGTTTAACAGTTCTGGGCTTTTGACAGCCTGGACCTGTCAAACAAGTGTGGGAGGATTGTGCCTGAGTGCATGTTCAAGCACAATCCTCCCGCGCTTTTACCCTATGATCAGAGATAATAGCATGCTTAAATTTGCATGCTATTATCTCTGATCATAGGGGCGGTAAAGCCCCGCACAGTTCCAGGGCTATTTTTAGAGCGCTGTTTGGAACAGCATGGGGCTTTTGATCTTCACCTTGGGGCTTTTGATCATCTGCATCTCAGTGATTTCAGTGCCTGTATGACTTCAGTTTCTGTTATTCGGTTTTCCAAGTTTAAGATACAATCCTGGGGTATGGAAGGTCTTAATTTGGATACCTGGAGGGGCATTTTCGAAAGGGACGTCCAAGTTTTGATGAGGATGTCCTCGCAAAATGTCCCCATCCAGGGGCGGGGAAATCCGTATTTTCAAAACAAGATGGACGTCCATCTTTAGTTTCGATAATACGGTCAGGGATGCCCAAATCTTGAAATTTGGTCGTCCTTAGTGATGGTCGTCCCTAGACGTGGTTGTTTCTGATTTTCAGCGATAATCGAAACCAAGGATGTCCATCTCAGAAATGACCAAATGCAAGCCATTTGGTCATGGGAGGAGCCAGCATTTGTAGTGCACTGGTCCCCCTGACATGCCAGGACACCAACCAGGCACCCTAGGGGGCACTGCAGTGGACTTCATAAATTGCTCCCAGGAACATAGCTCCCTTACCTTGTGTGCTGAGCCCCCCAAACCCCCCTAAAACCCACTGCCCACAACTGTACACCACCATAGCCCTTACAGGTGAAGGGGGCACCTAGATGTGGGTACAGTGGGTTTGTGGTGGGTTTTGGAGGGCTCGCTGTTTCCTCCACAAATATAACAGGTAAGGGGGGGATGCGCCTGGGTCCACCTGCCTGAAGTGCACTGCACTCACTAAAACTGCTCCAGGGACCTGCATACTGTTGTGATGGACCCGAGTATGACATCTGAGGCTGGCATGGAGGCTGCCACGACATATTTTTAAAGATGTTTTTTGAGGGTGGGAGGGGGACTAATATGTCATAGAGTAGTAGAACCTTCCAGAGTCACTATAGAATGTGTTAACATGTTGTTAAGTATCTGCTTCAGCTTATTCGCAAGTAGTATCAGCTTCATTGTCTTTACCTTAGCATTTCCATTTAGAAAGTCTAATAAGACTATTAACCTTTTCAGTCTAAATTTAGTTAAGGATCTCTCTTTTCTTTTCTACTTATAGTTTGAGATGGTAAGATTCATAAATTTTATATAATCTTTCACACTGCAGCAATTCTTCCCTAGCAAATTTCTCAGAGACTTCAATGAGTGTGAAATGCGACTGTCTGACTTTTAATGAATGCTGGAATGTCACATAACAACATTACTCCCATTCTTCTTTCTTTGCATTGACTTCCAGTTGAGAGACGTTGCTCTTTTAAATTATTGGTTTTAGCATTTAAAAGTAGTGTAGACACGTGTTTTGGGTGTTCGCAGAATCATTTTTTAGCGCACCTGTAAAAAATGCCTTTTTAAATTTTTGTCGAAAATGGACGTGGGCAAAATGAAAATTGCCACGCGTCCATTTTGGGTATGAGACCTTACCACCAGCCATTGACCTAGCGGTAAAGTCTCACATGGTAAGCGGGTAGTAATGACTTATGCGCGTCAAGTGCCACTTGACACGTGTAGCTGATGTGTGCCAGAAAATAAAAAATATTTTTCAGATATGCGTAGCGGACATGCACCAAAAATGAAATTACCGCAACGGTCACGCGGTACCCAGACGGTAACTCAGAATTGGCGCGAGTTGAGCATTCGTAGGCACTTACACAGCTTACTAAAAGGGCCCCTATGTCCCTAATCGTTCTTTACACTCTCCGAGTGAAAAATGTTTTTTTTTCTTCCTTCTGCCAGATCATTTTGACTTGTGTGCCCATTCTCATGCATGTTCTTGTTCCATGACTTTTTTATGGAATAGAATTCCTCTTTCCTGTACGTTGAGTGATGACTTAATGGAGTTTTGAAAAGCTATTAAAACTTTCCTGTTTCATTGATCTCCATTTGAGGGAGGTTTTGTGGGTTTATTGGAATAACCATACCATATAAGGGGGTAACAGTGAGCTATGTACCTGGGATCTTTTAGGTGAGGTTCACTGCAGTGCCCCCTAGGGTGCCCCACTGCTCTGCTGGGATATCTGTGTGGCTAGTCTACTAAGAATGCTGCCCTTCCCCCATACAGTCCAAAGGCTTGTTTTTGTGTGTTTTTCCCTTGGATTATTTTTTTTTTAATGGTCACAAAAGAAAAATGCACTGAGCACAGAACTTCTACTAAATGTCTAGGAAATAGCTTTTTTTCAAAACAAAGACTTTTTTGGTTTGAAAATTGCTATGTTTGCCACTTGATTTTGGATGTTTTCAGCAAAATGTCCAAACTCAGATTTAGATGTCATATCGAAAATGCCCTTCAAGGTATTCTTAATTTCATATTTTCATAGCCACAGGGTTAATATGTATCAGGTATTTGCCCAATGAAACAGTAACTTTTCATTTATTTTTAAAGGTCTGATTCACGTGGAGGCATAATTTCAAAGCTCTTAGACTTACAAGGTTCTGTGGAGGGGCATTTTCAAAAGAAACGTCCAAATTGCGATTTGGACGTCCTTGCAAAATGGTAAAATCCAGGGAAGGGGAAACCTGTATTTTTGAAACAAGATGGACGTCAATCTTTCATTTCGAAAATATCGTCAGAGACGTCCAGATCCTTAAATTTGGGCGTCCCTAGACATGGACATTTCTGACTTTTGGCGATTTTTGAAACCAAAGACATCCATGTCAAAAATGTCCAAATGCAAGCCATTTGGTCATGGGAGGAGCCAGCATTTGTAGTGCTGTCCCCCTGACATGCCAGGACACCAACCGGGCACCCTAGGGGGCACTGGAGTGGACTTCATAAATTGCTCCCAGGAACTTAGCTCCCTTACCTTGTGTGCTGAACCCCCCCAAACTCCCCCCAAAACCCACTACCCACAACTGCACACCACTACCATAGCCCTTACGGGTGAAGGGGAGCACCTATATACGGGCACAGTGGGTTTGTGGTGGGTTTTGGAGAGCTCACTGTTTCCTCCACAAATGTAACAGGTAGGGGGTATGGGCCTGGGTCCACCTGTCTGAAGTGCACTGCAGTACCCACTAAAACTGCTTCAGGGACCTGCATGCGCTGTCATGGACCTGAGTATGACATCTGAGGCTGGTATAGAGGCTGGCACGACATATTTTAAAGATGTTTTTTGAGGGTGGGAGGGGGTTAGTGACCATTGGGAGAGTAATGAGATGTCATCCCCGATTCTCTCCAGTGGTCATGTGGTCATTTTGGGCACCTTTTTGTGCTTTATTCGTAAAAAAAAACATGTCCGGGTGAAAACATCCAAGTGTTCGTCAGGGACGGCCTTGTTTTTTTCAATTATGGGTCAAAGACGTCCAAGTGGGATTAGGGACCAAGATGGCGGCACGTACCTGAGAGGCAGCAGCAGTTCCTTTTTCTTTCTCTCTAAATATGCCGAAGTAACGGGGAAAAGCAGCGGTTTGAGCCCCCCTCACCCCCGCTGCCAGCTTCCCCTATCGTCGGTCCGATGGATCGGCATCTGAGGACTCCAGGGGCTGGAGGAGTGATTAGGAGTGGTCCCATAGAAGACGCCAGCTCGACGGAGGCATCTCCCCCGCAACCACAGAGCTCAAACTCTCCCCTGATCGAATCGATGGGGTCACCGCTGGAGAGTGAGCAAGGAGGGAGGCTCGAGTCCAACGGGGAGAGGTTGAAGAGAAAAGCCAAGCCTGTTATGACTGAAGCGGGTAGACAAATCGCTTTGGAACAAGAGGAGGCGGCTGCAGCTTCACCGTCGGAGACCTTGCCTGAATTTCTTACCATGAAACCTGAAGAGGTAACTCTCTTTGGCTATTAATATCACAACTAGGAAAAACTTTTCTTACACAGGCAAATATTGTCTCAAAGAAAGTCTCCTTGGTGGAGCAGAGAATAGAAAAGTCTGAGACTGAAATTAAATCTATTGCAGCACAAACAGAACAATTGGAAAAGAATATTCTTAAGGTGGAAAATATACAATTCTCAATGATTAAGGACTTATCAACTTTGAGAAATAAATCTGAAACCTTTGAAAACTATCTCAGGAATAATAATCTCCGATTTATAAACTCCCCAATGGTGGCTTTAGTGAAGCCATTGGATATGCTGAAATGCTATTTAAAAGGAATTCTGGGTGTCCCTGAAGATAAATTTCCCCCTTTCACGCACGTGTATTACCTACCAAAGAAAACTTCACATCAACAGCGTTTAACTACTTTAGACGTTTCAGCCTTATTAGACACTTCAGATTCGGACTTAGCCACTCCAGCCACTTTGGTTGCAACAGTGGCACTATTACCAGATAAGCAATGGCTATTTCGTATGTTTTTTTAGAAATAGAGAGAAATCCTTTTTAGGTTTCAAGTTCAGTTATTTCCTGATTTTTCAAAGGAAACTCAATGAAGACGCAAGCAGTTCCTGGTATTAAAGCCAGGTGTATTGCAATTAGGGGGTACGTTTTTTCTTTTAAGATATCCATGTAAATGCATTAAAAGGTATAATGCAGTAAAATATGTGTTTACAGAGCCTAATTTAACAACTTTCATAGCAACTAAAAGATTATTAGGAGGATAAATAAGCTCGACTAGATAATAACCAACCCCAGCTCTTAGGTACAATATTACCTTTGAATAATCTTATAGTTTCTCCTTTCTTTTGCCTCATTTTTAGGATTCTTGGTCCTTCTGATGGTGGTCTTGAGTGTTTTTGCTTTATATATTATTATTTCATGTACATATTATGTTTTCCTTTGAATAACACTTTTCTGTACAAGTATAAATTCTTGGTAAAAAAGATGAAAACTTATAATTAAAAAAAAAGACGTCCAAGTGTTAGGCATGCCCAAGTCCTGCCTTTGCTATGCCTCCGACACGCCCCCTTGAACTTTGGACATCCTTGTGATGGAGTGCAGTTGGAGACATCCAAATTGGGTTTTCGATTATACCGATTTGGAAGTCCCTGGGAGAAGGACGTCCATCTTCCGATTTATGTCGAAAGATGGACGTCCTTCTCTTTCGAAAATGAGCCCAATATTAACCTAAAGAACTTTGTAAGTCTAAGTGCTTTGAAAATGAGCACCTAAGGCTTTTTTCCTATCCTAAGAACATAAGAGTAGCCATACTGGGTCAGACCAATGATCCATCTAGCCCAGTATCCTGTTTCCAAACAGTGGCCAAGCCAGGTCACAAGTACCTGCCAGAAACACAATTAGTAGCAGCATTGCATGCTACCAATCCTGGGGCAAGCAGTTTCATCCTCATGTCTATCTCAATAGCAAACTATGGCCTTTTCCTCCAGGAACTTGTCCAAACCTTTTTTAAACCCAGATATGCTAACCGCTGTTACAACATCCAGAGCTTAACTATTCATCGAGTGAAAAAATATTCCCTCCAATTTGTTTCAAAAGTATATCCATGTAAGTTCCTTGAGTGTCCCCTGATCTTTGTACTTTTGGAACAAGTAAATAATCGATTTACTTCTACTTGTTCTACACCACTCAGGATTTTGTAGACCTCAATCATATCTCCCCTCATCCATCTCTTTTCCAAGCTAAAGAGCCCTAACCTATTTAGCCTTTCCTCCTAGAAGAAGAGTTCCATCCCCCTTTATCATTTTGGTTGCTCTTCTTTGAACCTTTTCTAATTCTGCTATATCTTTTTTGAGATATGGCAACCAGAACTGAACACAATACTCAAGGTGTGGTTGCACCATGGAGCAATACAAAGGCATTATAGTATTTTTGGTCTTATTCATCATCCATTTCCTAATAATTCCTAGCATCCTGTTTGCTTTTTTGACTGCCGCCGCACACTGAGCAAAAGATTTCAATGTATTATCTACAATGACACCTAGATCTTTTTCTTGAGTACAGATCCCCTAGGTGGACTCTAGCATCAGTTAACTATGATTTGGATTATTCTTTCCAATGTGCATCACCTTGCATTTTTCCACATTAAATTTCATCTGACATTTGGATGCCCAGTCTTCCAATTTCCTAAAGTCTTCCTACAATATTTCATACTCCACACTTGTTTTAACAACCTTGAGTAGTTTTGTGTCATCTACAAATTTAATGACCTAACTCGTTGTTCCATTTTCCATATCATTTATAATTATGTTAAATAGCACCAGTCCCAGTACTGATCCCTGCGGCACTCCATTGTTCACCCTCCTCCATTGAAAGAAGTGACCATTTAACCCTACTGTCTGTTTTCTGTCCAATAACCAATTCCTAATCCTTACCAGAACCTTGCCTCCTATCCCATGACTCTTTAATTTTCTGAGGAGTCTTTCATGAAGAACTTTATCCTCTGTGTAAAGGAAATTCTTTTTAAAAATGAAAAGAATAGTAAATCAGGCTCTTAGTTGTTATATATGCAACACAACTTTAGAGATGCAAAAACATTAGCATTACTACTATTACTACTAACACCTGGAACTGAGCGCCCAGATTGTGGAATGATCTTCCCTCCTCTCTTAGGACTTTTTATCTCTTCGGTCATTCAAGGTCTTTTTGTAAACCTTTTTATTCTCTTCAGCTTTTCCTACTGTCAATTAAGCTGTTCTCACTCTCTTCCTCCTATAACTCCATAACTCCTCCCCTCCCCTTCTCCCACCCACAGGGCAGACTTCTATGATTAGTGAGTTGTAAACCGCTTAGCTTGCTTGTCAAGGATCAATTTGCAGTATTTCAAATGGCTGGAAATAATTAATTAATTGATTGATTATATTTAAATAACAGCATAATGATTTGTAATTCAAATACCTTCTGAAACACAAATGTTATTTATTCACTATGTAGAATTTTATTCAAAATGGTGAATAAAGGGGCTTATGCAATAAATGCTAGTATATAAGTAGACGCACTAACAAGATGACACATACTTATATACATACTGTGCCAAGGTTTTCACAGGGGCATAATTTGGTTGGAGCAGCGACTGAGTTGCAATGTATGCACATATAAATTAAGATACACAAATTCACACCTGCTCCAAAGAAGGTGAAAAATGTTCTGTATGCATATTTTATACAATACACTAAAATGTGCATAGAGAACATTACACTTTTTTTAGCGTAACCCAAAGGGTTAAATGTTATTTTTTCCTTCAGGGCTGCTAGGCTGGATAGGTTCAGCACTGGGCTGCCAGTTAGAGAGGAAGGCTGCTGAAGAAAAGAGCTGTACAGCAGATAGAATTCTGTAGCTCATAACTGGCAAGAGGAGACAGTGGAAGTGCAGAGAACAGAACAAAATGAAAGAAAAGTAGTTTAGAGACCCTGGCAAGGTATGAGACAGCTGGGAAAAAAATCAATTTATTTTAAAACTGGTAATATATAGCGAAGGCAGCACAGTGGCTGAAGGCACAAAGGGGCTTTTATACTAAGCTGCGGTAGAAGGGGGCCTGCGCAAGCTTCAGTGCATGTTTTTGATGCGTGCTGAGGCCCCCTTTTACCACACCGGGTAAAAGGCTGTCCATTTTTGATGAAAAGAAATGGCCATGTGGTAAGAGAACCCATTTTGGTGGGGAGCCCTTACCACCACCTATAGCGATGGCGGTAGGGGCTGCCACGCTAACCCAGCGGTATGCTGCCCGATTTCTGCCTGTTAAGTTTGGGCGTCACAAAAATCTAAAAAAATACCTGTAGTGCTGGAAATGGCGCACGCTGGGGGTGGGAACTACCACTGAGCTCGTGAGGTAGCCCGGCCGTAGTTCTGGATTGACGCGTAGCAAGCGCCAAACCTTTAGTAAAAGGGCCCCAAAGAGAGGCATACAACGAGGCACATGTGTTGTGGTTGTTTAGATACAGGGGGAACATTCTACTGCTGCTGATATTGTCCCTTCTGAAGAGGCAGATGGGTGGGTAATACTGTGGGAGGAGGATGTCTGGTGATGTGCCCTGTGTGATTAACCAGATTTAAAACAGTTTCAAGAAAGTTCTGTCTTTGGTGAGTGAAGTCTAATTGAGTCAGCGTTAGACTTAGTTAACTTAGGAGCCCATAGGTATTTTTGGCTCCAGAGAATGCTGTTCGAAAGGGCGACTGCAGTTTTAAACCCATGAGTGGCTGATGTTACTGGTAGGGAAAGTTTCTCTTCATTTGGAAATTCCTTAAATGGGAATTATGGGGGGAATAGTTCTGAAACTGTAAATCCATTTGGGAAATGCTGTGGGCTGGGATAGTGAGGGACCCATAATTATTTGTTTATTTCAAATGGTACCTAGAAGAAACAAATAGAAAATTTGCTGAAGCAGGTTACATTAAAAAGCGTACACACTTCTAGGAAGACAGCTATCTATACTGATTTGGTTAAAGTCAGAGTAGAAGGGAAAAGAAAAGAAAGAGTTAAGAAGAAGATTCTTACTCGAGATGCTCTAGATATCTTCAAAGTCGGCCAATGCTATTCCTGCCAACAGAGAATTAGACAATTAGAGCAAGGTGATGTAATTATTTTAACCAAAGTATGCACACTTATGATTGGACAATACATGGGAATATAAGAGAAAAGACAGAGGAAGAACAGAAAAGTTAACCTACCTACCTGTCTGGAATCCTGTATCAGGGGGATTCACTTGGGCCTGAAAAGGGGTTAAAAAAAGTGTCAAGTTCTTAATAAAAGTGATGTAACTGAACATGTTTAGTGAATAGAATGTTAGTGTCTAGTGTTTATACTTATCTGAAACTATTTCTGTGATGTTATCTTGTGCCACAATGATGAAACCCTGAAAATAGAATGTATCAGCATTTTAACATTTGTTTGCTGAGAAAAAGTATATGAATCCTTAATATCTGAATATTTTACTTTAAATATTATAATACATTTAATTTTAATGCTAAATCCCCTGGTTGATTTTGGGTTTTACTGGGAAACCCATGATATAATACTTAACTCCACCACCAGGGGGTTTACATTTGAGCAGGTGTGAATTTGTGAATGAGAATTTGTTAGCTATTGAGTAATTCTAGGTGCCTATCTTATAAAGGCAGATAGGGATCTACAGTATATTGTATGAAATATGCATAAAAGGTCTTTTTTTAGCTTTGACATCAGAATTACCCTGTAAAGGGATGATTTTCAAACTATCTGCATTGGGGCGAAGACCATAGGGCTAAGTCTCTATATTTTAAATATCATGCATTGTTCAGAAGACCTTTTGTGAGTTGAGGTTAATTCAATGATTGAAGGATTTTTTTTAATCAACCTGCACTTTTTGGACTGTTCTAAAAGCTATGGAACTTCTTATTTTAGATTATTGTCAGGCCTTCTTAAATATATGCTTCAAGCTCTGCAAGTAGCTCAGAATGCAGCAGCTATACTGCCTATTGGATTACCTCAGCTGTGCCACATGACACCTATTTTGAAAGATTTACACTGGTTTCCGATACACTTTCGAGTTCAGTTTAAAGTGCTGCTCCTAATACACAAGGCTCTAAGGGCCCTGTTTACTAAGGCACATTAGCATTTTTAACACACTTACAATTAGCGTGTGTACTAACCGTGTAGGCATTTATAGGGATATTGTAGCACGTACACGGTTAATGCACGTACATGGTTAACACGCATTAAAAATAACACGGCTTAGTAAACAGGGCCCTAACTGATGAGCACTTGTGACTACCCTCAGAATATACCATTGAAATCACAGCTTGACATAAATTACTCCTTCAGGTAGATAAGACTCAATATTTATCGGGCTGCGATGGTTCAGGTTGAAGGTGCTCGACTGTGGAATATTGTTCCATATGAAATATAAAGTATTAGATCAGCTGTACAGTTTAGAAAGCAATTGAAAGCATATTTGTTTTTACAAACTTATGGCTCTTGAGCTTTTGGTCTTTCTAGTTTAGCAGTTGATTGAGCTCTGAAAGTAACACTGTTAATGATGTAAGTTTTGATTAAGTAATGTCAAGTTTCTTATCACTCCTTGACTGTTTTGGTTTGCAAGGATTGATAGATACCTTCTAATATCACTAGGAATCAACACTGTTTCTTTACCATCTTCACCATCTTTATCGCACATTACATTATGCACAAATACCCAAAAAAATAAATAATTAAATCACTTTTCTCAGTACTGTATAATGAGTGCTAAAAATCTTGTTATTCTGGTTACTTTACCTACTCTTTCTATCAAGACACATAAGTCATTTCACCAATGCTTTTGAATTCATCTATAATATCCCTTTGATATACACCCATAGGCACTATCCATATGGGTTACCTACCAAATGCCAAAATAATCCTTTTATTTTAGAATCTCAATACCTGGTTCATAATGCTCCAAACATCACACTTTCCACTAACAGGCTTATTTTCGAAAGAGAAGGATGTCCATCTTTCAACACAAATCGCAAGATAGGCGTCCTTCTCACAGGTTCGCCCAAGTCGGCATAATCGAAAGCTGATTTTGGGCATCATCAACTACTTTCTGTCGTGGGGATGACCAAAGTTCCCGGGAGCGTGTCAGAGGCTTAGCAAAGGTGAGACTTCGGCTTGCCTAACACATGGGCGTCCTCAACCCATAATCGAAAAAAGAAGGGTGTCCCTGACGAGCACTTGGACGACTTTACTTGGTTCTTTTTTTGTTACAACCAAGCCACGAAAAGGTGCCCGAACTGACCAGATGACCACCGGAGGGAATCGGGGATGACCTCCCCTTACTCCTCTAGTGGTCACTAACCCCATCCCACCCTCAAAAAAATTCTTTTAAAATATTTTTTGCCAGCCTCAAATGTCATAATCAGGTCCATCACAGCAGTATGCAGGTCCCTGGAGCAGTGTTAGTGGGTGCGGTGCACTTCGGGCAGGCGGACCCAGGCCCATCCCCCCTTCCTGTTACACTTGTAAGGGCTATAGTAGTGATGTACAGTTGGGGGTAGTGGGTTTTGGGGGGGGGGGGGGTTGGGGGGCTCAGCACACAAAGTAAGAGAGCTATGTACCTGGGAGCAATTTATGAAGCCCACTGCAGTGCCCCCTAGGGTGCCCGGTTGGTGTTCTGGTATGTGAAGGGGACCAGTGCACTATGAATGCTGGCTCCTCCCACGGCCAAAGGGCTTTGGTTTGGTCATTTTTGAGATGGGCGTCCTCAGTTTCTATTATCACAGAAAATCAGAAACGACTAAGTCTAAGGATGACCATCACTAAGGTCGACCTATTTTTCCAGATTTGGGCGTCCCCGACTATATTATCAAAACGAAAGATGACTTGTTGCAAAGGCAATGCAGGCCCCCAACCAGTGATGTCATTAAGAGGTGTGCAGAAGAACTCCCGCCAGGTGCCCTTTAAATAAAGCTTCTCGGTGAGAGCCTAAGGAAGCCAATAACGACCAGCATCGGGAGGCCCCAGCAGAAGGGCAGCCTACAAGCCCAATGGAACTCCCTGTAGCACCAGGGACAGCAGAATAGATGATGCGCTACCCCGAGGAGGATGCCCGAAACCCATGGAAAAGTTGCAGAACCTGACCCCAATGCCTCCTGATGAAGAGATGTTAGCCAGGACACGGGACACGCTCATGGCTGGGACAGTACCCCCTCCTGAAAGGCCCTCCTTCCTGCAGTACCTGTTTGAGTTTATGGGGAAACAACTGATGGAATCTTCTGATGAGCAGTGGAGCATGGACCTGAATTACAGGCTTCAAGGAATTCTCCTCAGATCAATAGCCCTTCCGTGCAATAAGGTACTGAGGTTCACGTCACATCTCCTAGAATCAAGGACATTTTGGACCTCATACTCAATGTCTGAATCAGTGACCATGGCAGAGGGTATCAGAGGTTTTCTTTTTTTTTTCCATTTCAGTACAAGAGGTTTAAGGAAAGATACATGGAATATGTTATGGATCCATAGCATGGAAGGCACCTTTAGCTGACATGGACAGGACCAACTTGGCAAATAATTGGGTATGATCCAATAAACTGGGATGCAAACTTGATAGATGAAAGTTTGAGTCACAGGTTCTGAGTGGATATCCAAATCAGATCCCCAGGATGGAATTTGCACAGCAAGTAATATCTTTTTATCCGCTTGCCTCTTATGTTTCTCTGTGGCCTGGACCAGAAGTTCAAGTGTCTTCCTTTATTGGTTAGTGAATGATATAACAGTAGCCTCAGCAGTAAGGTTTGAGGTAAGGGCAGAGTTACTTTGGGATGCCACCTGGACATGGTCTGGAATGGAGACAAGCCAGAAGCTTCATTCACATGATTGTTGTAACTGAGCTCTGCCCATGGTACTAGCTGACACCAGTCATTTTGTTGGGAGCACATATAGCTGTGCAGAAAAGACTTCAGGATCTGGTTGACTCTTCAGTCTGACCATTGGTTTCAGGGTGATAACCAGAAAAAAAGATTCAGATTAATCTGTAACATCTTGCATAAATTCCACCAGAACCTGGAAGTGAAATGAACTCCCTGGTCTGAGACGATAATCTCAGGTAGACCATGTAGACAGAAGATTTCTTACTTAGGCCAAGTCAGGTGCAGGTGGTAAACTATGTAATGGAACAAAATGAGCCACTTGGAAAATCAGTCAATGATCATCCAGATGGTGGTGAACCCCTCTGAAGCAGGGAGGTCTGTCACAAAGTCCATGGTTATGTGGCGCCATGGAACCTCTGGTACTGGAAAAAGTTAAAGTAGTCCCAACAGGCGTGACTGAGAAGGCTTGTGATGAGCACAAACAAGGCAAGAGGTCACAAAATCCCACGTCCTTTTTTTATTTGCGGCCACCAATATGTTCAAGATATGAACTATCAAAAATGCCCCCTTAGTGAGTTATACACATAAATCTCAATTCGTGCCAATTATTATCATTAATTGCTTGTTAGCATCCAATTATTGGCACTGATTGGCTTATTACTTAATTAAGTTATGCACACAAATCAGCTACATGTGCCAATTTGCACACATAACTCTAGGCGCCATATATAGAATCTGGAGCAAAATACCATTAAACATTATCCCCAGAGGGTTTGCAACGATGAGCAACTCTATATTTAGACAACATGAATGTCACAATTTTATGGATTTGTGCATGATGGAAAAGTAAATAAAAACTTTCTTTGGTTAAGAAAAAGTAGCATATTTTCATTCACAAACATTTACACAAAAATTGTAATAATGTTTCTATGGACATGTTTGAGACCTATGTTGTGCAACCTAAACATCAGAGCAGAAGACACACTATCACTGTGAACGTGCTGAGAAACAAGAAAGATCTTCTAGTACTCAAAATGTGCTAGCTTTATATGGCACATAACATTATTGTTTCTCATTAGTGTGTTCTTGTTTCCTGATCCTGAAAGATGGTAGTACTGTTCTCTGTTTCTTCCTTCAAGCAAGCTCTCCTCTATAAACACTTGGTTGACAAAGGCCAATAATTTTATTACAGTGAACCAGAGAAAATATAGAGATGATTGATTATGTGTTGTCTAATTATTCTTGAGATAACTCAAGTCCTCTGGCATTTTTGGTGAAAACTCATCTTGTATGTTACACTGATTTTATAGAGCAATTTGAGAACCAGAGGCACATACAGGACTTTACAGGAAAGATGAATGCTAAGCTAAGAGCAAATGTTGGATCAAGGAGGCACGAAAATACTAGCAAGGTATGGGAAAGAATCAGATGTGAAAATGGAGAAGAGATCAGTAAGGAAGAAAAGGAGAAGGTCAATATTTAAAAGCATGTATATGATTGGTGGCGGTCATTCGCATAAGTGTTTTTGTTTTTATATCTGACCCATGTATATCTATCTAGTTAGTTAGTTAGTTAGTTAGTGAGGGGCCCTTTTACTAAGCCACATAAGCATGTACGCTTGCCCAACAAGCGCCAAAATGGAGTTACCGCACGGTTACCACATGGCTTTTGCAGTAATTTCATTTTTGCCACGCGGCCAATACACGCAGCTGAAAAATAATTTTTATTTTCTGCTGCGCTCCAAGTGGCATTTGGTGCACGTAGGTCATTACTACCCAGTTACCGCATCCGACTTTACCGCTAGGTCAATGGCTGGCGGTAAGGTCTCAGACCCAAAATGGACACACGGCAATTTTCATTTTGCTGCAAGTCCATTTTCGGCAAAAGTTAGAAAAAGGCCTTTTTTACAGGTGCACTGAAAAGATTCTGCGTGCGCCCTAAACCCATGCCTACACTACCGCAGCCCATTCTTCAGCGCACCTTAGCAAAAGGACCCCATAGTTAGTTAGTTAGTTATTAGGATTTATTTACTGCCTTTTGAAGGAATTCACTCAAGGCAGTGTACAGAAAGAATAAATCAAACAAACATAAGCAATAGGCAATTACAGCGGTAAAAATAGTCAAATAACAATACAAAGTATGGCATAGTACACTACTTATAATGTCAACACAATATGTAATAGAACATTTTAATTGACAGTGTAGGGTATAAGCAAATATGGAACATGTAGACAGGTAAGAGAGTAAGAGGAGTTAGAAAATAATGGATAACTTTGGCCACCTAGAGGGAAAGATATCAATGTGTGCTACCGTTGAGACATGTTATGTTAGTAACTACCATTAAGATGTGTTATTTTACAATCAACCCCAGTTACTAGTAACTAGTCTTCCTGCATAAAATAGAACCTGTGCTAAAATAGCATGTTAGGATAGCTGATGTGATAGCGACGCCCCCTTAAATTGCTAAAGAAGCAAAATTATCCACCTTAAAAAGGGATATCAGACCTGTATAACTTTATCCAAGTATTTTCAGCAGTACCACTTAAACAAGTAGCATCAGTGAAAACCTGCATAAAATGACTCCAGCATTCTAGTGCTCCTCCACACTTGTCGTTGCCATGGGCTCCCTTCCCCTGCACATTCTCTCAGAAAGAAGATTCAGGAACTCCCTCCATCACCCCAATGCTCACCAGCAGGCACAGACTACCACAGTAAGTTTTGGTCCCTGGTTTGCAATTCTTTTTTTGCGCCCCTACAGGTTTTAGGAGTCATATTAAATGTTTAGGGGCATAGCTATCTCAATGGGCTACCATTAAGAAGTGTTATTTTACCACTAACCCGTGCTATTTTAATATAGGCCCTATTTTATGCAATGAGACCTAGTTACTAATCATTGGGAGGGGAGTGGGGGTTAACAGTAAAATAACATGTCATAATGGCAGCCCTCATTGATAACTTCCTCCCTTAATTACTTCCTGTAGGAAGGCTAGTTCAGCACAAGATGTGTATGCATGTGGTGGAAGAGGCTGAAAGAATCACAGACAGACTGGTAGCACAAGGTGGGGAAAATTATGTGTGAGAAAAAGAGAGCATGAGAAAGACATGATACATGTAGTTGGCTTAAGAGAAAGACTGAGAGAGATACTGATGGTACAAGATAGGAGGACGAGAGAGAGAGAGAGTCTGTTCAGAGGCGTGAGTCTGTTGGGTCTGGGTGGGATTTTTAGGATACCCCCAATAAATATGCATGGAATAGATTTGCATTTACATTTAAATTACATGTATAATTTACATTATACCCACTGCATACAAATCTATCCATAGGCGCCGACTCTGTGGGTGCTCAAGCACCCCCAATAATTGAGGCAGTGGCGTGTGGGCATAAAGTGCCTGTCCCTCCCGCTCCCTGCCTTGCAGTGCTGTCCGCTGTCCTTCAATGTTCCGGGCCGCCGGCAGTGTCAGTGCAGTAAGCACACTGCCTTTGGCATCCCGGAAGCTGTCCCTTTGTTACAGTTTCCTGTCCCAGATAGGCGGGATGCTGCAATAGAGGGAGAGCTTCCAGAGCCGCCAAAGGTAGTGTGTGCTTATCGCGTTGACGCTGCCTTTGGCCTGGAATATTGAAGAAGGGCAGAGAGCGAGCCAAAGAGGTACAGGGAGGGAGCCAGCCCAGAACAGAGCCAGTCAGCCAGACGACGTTAAAAAGCTGAAGGTAACTCTACTTTTCCCTCTCCTCTGTGCAGCTGGCAGTCAGTGTTTGCATATAATCAGAAGCAGGGAATGCAGCTGGCAATCCACCTTATTTTCGAAAGTGATGGGCGCCCAGATTTCGACTCAAATCGGGAAATGGGCGCCTTTCTCCTGAGGGTGCCCAAATAGCTATAATCGAAAGCCAATTTTGGGCATCTTCAACTGCAATCTGTTGCGGAAAGGGGCAAAGTTGAAGGGGGTGTGTCGGAGGCATGGTGAAGGCGGGACTGGGGCATGGTTATTGGCCGAGGAGAGATGGGCGCCCTCAGCCGATAATCGAAAAAAGAAAGGCGTTTTTACTGCGAATTTGGGTCATTTTTTTAGACCTTTTTTTCACGAACAAGTACCCTAAATGACCACATGACCACCGGAGGGAATCGGGGTTGATCACCCCTGACTCCCCCAGTGGTCACTAACCCCCTCCCACTATAAAATAACAAACTTTAAGAACTTTTTTTCCAGCCTGTATGCCACCCTCAAGTGCCATACCCAGCTCCATCACAGCAGTATGCAGGTCCCTGGAGCAGTTGTTAGTGGGTGCAGTGCACTTCAGGCAGGTGGACCCAGGCCCATCCCCCCCCACCTGTTACACTTATGCTGGTAAATGGGAGCCCTCCAAACCGCCCCCAAAACCCACTGTACCCACATGTAGGTGCCTCCCTTCAGCCATAAGGGCTATGGTAATGGTGTAGAGTTGTGAGCAGTGGGTTTTGGGGGGCTCAGCACCCAAGGGGTGGGAGCTATGGACTTGGAAGGTATTTAATTTTTTTGTTACTTTTTACAAGTGCCCCCTAGGGTGCCCGGTTGATGTCCTGGCATGCGAGGGGGACCAGTGCACTATGAATCCTGGCCCCTCCAACGACCTAATGCCTTGGATTTGTTCGTTTTTAAGCAGGGCGCCTTCGGTTTCTATTATCGCTGGAAAACGAAACCGCCCAACTCAAATCCGCACAAATCCGATGCATTTGCCCGGCACAAACCATATTATCGAAAGAAAAGATGAACGCCCATTTTTTTCAAAAATACGGTCTGTCCCACCCCTTCACGTACCCGTTCTCAGACATAGACGCCCATGGAGATGGGCGTTCGCGTTCGATTATTCCCCTCCAAGTGTCCTGAACCAACTGAAATTGCTTTTATAGCGTTTTCAATACTGGTTTGTATTATTACACTGCCCTATTAACAGGACTCCATTTTGTCTAGGTGGTTGAGTTAGGAATTGTGACATCCAGGTCAGGTTATTTATTTATTTAACACATTTGTACCCCACATTTTCCCACCAATTTGCAGGCTCAGTGTGGCTAACATGAAACCGTAAAGGCAGTCGCCAATCCGGTAACTATACAGATAACATAGTGTAGAGGACAGGGAGATAAAAAAAAAAACAGGGTATAAGGGCAAAAGGTGAAAGAGTAAAAGTGGTCAATACGGTCCATTCATTTGCTGTGTTGCAGAATATAGGGACTTATGTTGGATCCTTGGGGTAGGGCTTTCCAAATAAACTGGTCTTGAGTGATTTCCTGAAATTAAAATGATTGTGGATTGTTTTCACAGCTTTTGGCAGTGCACTCCATAGTTGTTTTCTTAAAAAGGAGAAGGTGGATGCATAAATGGATCTATATTTGAGACCGTTGAAGTTAGGGTAGTTATGCTGAATTCCCCCTGTATTTTACAAGAGGCTCTGCCAAATGTGGCCTTTTGTAAAATGCCTATATTGATTTTGGTATATATATGACTATTTAGCAGGATGTCAAGCAGGAGCAATGAGTTTATAAATCCACATGTGCAGGAAAAGAGTGGGATCATTTAGGGCTTTACACATGTATGTACCAACATGTACATGCATATGTGCCAGTTTTGCAGCATACATGTGTTCTTCCTGCATGTAAATTATGAGAGGTTGAAGTTAAGGAGAAGAGTGAAATGAGTCTTTCCTCAGAGTTTCTGAGGTGTAAGTAGCAGAGCAGTGGAACGCCTTTTTGGTTGGCGTGTCCAAACAAATCAGTCTCTGGCCCTACCCCCAAGCTCTATAGTTGATGTGATGTTGGACAAAGGTTTGCTACAGTCATGACCCTGGTGGCCCACACCATTCTGCTGCCTATGGTCATATGAACCAGCTCCATGTGTGCTATGGGTGATTGAACACCCCCAATATTGAACACTTTATTTATTTATTTACAGCACTTATATCCCACAATTTCCCACCCAAGGGTAGGCTCAATGTGGCTTACAACAATCTACATAAACATACAGCAGGCAAGGTCAAAACAATTAATGTTCTAGAAGTATAATGGGAAAGGACAGAAGTGAGGTGAAGAGAAAGAGAAAAAGCAGAGGTGGTATTATGACAGCGGGGAAGACAGTTCAGAAGTTAGAAATGCCAGACGGTAGTGGTGTGTACGCTTTGCCAAATAGAAAGGTCTTGAGGCGCTTTTTGAAGGTAGGATGATCAGTGGTAAATTTCACTAGCTTAGGTAGATCATTCCAGAGATGGGCACTAGTGTAGGAGAAAGTTGATGCGTAGGTTCTTTTGTATTTAAGTCCAGAATATACTGGGTAATGGAGGTTTAAGTACGATCGTGCAGACCTGTGTGTGCTCCTATGAATCTGTCTTGTTTATCATTTATTGGTTTACTATACCACCTCTAATTGAAAAAAAATTGAAGTGGTTTACAATCAAAAACAAAATTGAAGTGGTTTACAATCAAAAACAAACAGAAAGAAAAGGACCTCCATAAATAAGTAGGAAAGACCGGTTAATCAACCAGACGCATACAGGAGAAGGACACATTCTCTCATATCTTCAAATTACACATGAACTCTCTCTCTCCCATCACAGGAACCATCCAGTAAAGCATTAGGTATTAAATGTGAACTGAAAAAGTTAAGTCTTAAGAGAGGCCTGGAAGAGAGAATATGATCTCTCAAGCCGGAGAAGTTGCAGAAGAGAATTTCATAGAGTTGGTGACAGAAATAAAAGGCAGAGGATCGAGTCGATTCCCGTCTTGCTTAGTGTAAGAATAAGAACTGATGCTGATGGTCTGGATTAACAAGGCCAGAGGGCTAACAAACAGATTAAAGAGTGAAGTGGACAGAACAGATCCCTGAGGAACTCCACATGATAAAGTATGCAAGGGACAGC
This sequence comes from Microcaecilia unicolor, assembly GCF_901765095.1. Classification (NCBI taxonomy): domain Eukaryota; kingdom Metazoa; phylum Chordata; class Amphibia; order Gymnophiona; family Siphonopidae; genus Microcaecilia; species Microcaecilia unicolor. The sequence goes on along the minus strand of NC_044034.1, from coordinate 242,362,230 downwards.
AGGATGAGGGTTGTGTCACCTGAAATGAACGGTGCTCTAAGAAAGAGGTGAACCATTTATGAACTGTTCTTGTTATTCCTTGCAAATTCAGGCGCTGGAGAAGAAGATTATGGTTGATCAAATCAAGTGCATCTGACACATCTAAGCATACTACTAGTGCAATCTTATCTTGTTTCGGATGGAAGTAGAGCTCGCTCAAGAGTGCGGTAACAACAGTTCCAGTGCTGAACGAAGCCTGTCTTGAAACCCAATTAATGTGAATGCAAGACATTGACAACCTAGCCATATGATTGGAGTTGATGGAAAACCACAGACTCAAGAATTTTCAAAAGAAATGGAAGATTCAAAACCGGCCAGTAGTTATTTGGCTGCAGTGGGACTAAATTAGATTTTTTTTTTAATTGGCCTGTGCATATTTATTAAGGATAGCCTGAAAACCCAACCTGCTTGTGGCCCTCAAGAATGCCACTAATAGATAAACACAGGGGTGTATCTGCATGGGGCCACAGGGGCCTGGGCCCCCGCAGATTTTGGCCTGGACCCCCCCTACCGCCGCCAACCCGTCGCTGATCTTTGCTGGCGGGGGACCCCAACCCCTGCCAGCCGAGGTCCTCTCTTCCGTTGCAGCAGGCTGCCTGCAAGCTGCAAAGCTTCCTGTTCTTCTGAGTCTGACGTCCTGCGCGTTGTACGTGCAGGACGTCAGACTCAGAAGAACAGGAAGCTTTGCAACTTGCAGCCTGCAACGAAAGCGAGGACCTCGGCTGGCGGGGGGTTGAGGTCCCCCGCCAGGAAAGGTAAGCGACGGCAGCGGAGGGAGGGTTGGCGGCAGGAGGGGGTGGAGAGAGTCGGTGGCGGGGGGGGGGGGCTAAAATGTGCCCCCTCCCTCTGGCTCTGGCCCCCCTACCGCCGGAGTCCAGATACGCCTCTGGATAAACATCTTTTCTAAGAAAAGTATAGTTGACGTTATTCATCGTTGAAGATTTTACATAGTTTGTATAACTGACTTGCCAGTGTAAATTACTACGTCTTAGTGATAATGAAACTCATCTGTTTTTCCTAATGCTATTTTCAAAGGTTCTTTTGCTATACAAATCAGTCTTCCTGGCTATTAATTATATTGTATGATAGCCGTGAGTAAAAGTCCAGCTCTGTCAGCAACTAATCAGCTCAGTATTCCTTTGTATTAATAAAATAAGACATTTGTTACTTTCCAACTATGGTTAACTTGGCTACATCTGACATTTAAAAAAAATGTTAAAGACAGTAATATACCCTCTTTGGGAATTATTTTCTCCGGTCAATAAAAAATACTACAGAGAAGATTTTGAGTACTGGAGATCACCACAGATATTAATGCTAATGTAATATGGAAAGAAATTGCTTTGACATCTTATTTTAAAAAGGTCATTTAAAACCAATAAGATGCTGGCAATTATTAATATTTATTATGTGTCTAAGTACATCTGTTTGCATATATTTACAGTGTGCTCTAAAGGTTAACGTTAACGGTGCATAAAACTGATAAACAGTTAATTTGGTAACATTTCTTTTTTTTTTCCTTATTTCTGTAGGATATCATTTTTACCACTCTTACTAAGAAGTGAGGTTAAAATGTAGCTTTCTTCTCTAGACCTACACAATTATACCATTAAGGTTAATTATAACAGCAATTAAAAAGCATCTAGTTATTTGGAAACTGTCAGGTGGGATGAATTGTTCTTTAATGTCTCTACACATGGATTGCTTTGATGGGAAAGTAGGAAATCTGTAGGTCAGTGTAATATTTCTTCTTGCTTTTTGCTGTCAGGAAGCTTTCCTTACTGCCCTTGAAAGGCTCAGCAGCACAGAATAAACTGCATTATGCTATTCCTTATCTTTCTTATGGGTATTAGTAACAAATATTCTCATTAACTTTCAGGTTGTGAATTATGAACCACATATTTACTTTACAAAATTATAAATGTCTTGGACTGTTTGCGCTCATAAGTCATTTGGCTACACAGTGCTTTTCATCATAATTTATGTGGACTTATGAATTTCTTAATTACTATTGTAAGATACACAACTTTCTCGGCAATCAATATCCCTGAATTGTCCCCTTCCCTTCTAACGACCTGATATATGTACAGACACTTAAAGATAAATGTATATCAGTCTTAAAATACTCATATTTTGCTTAAGTGCATCCATATCTGTAAAAGAGATTTTTAATTGGGTTTTATAGTTATTTCAAATTGGGTTTTACATTTATTTCTGTAAACAGTGATCACCGCTGGTTAAATTTGATCTGGATATTCAGAGCTAGGCCCTACCCAGGCAACATCACTAAATATCTGGTTGTTTAGTGGCATTCAAAAGCTATCTGGGTGCGGATGATATTTAGGGGTCCTTTTACCAGGCTGCAGTAAAAGGACCCTTGCAGTGGCATCAGCACACAGGTTCCCCATGCAACAAGGCCCCCTTATACCACAGCGGGTAAAATATTTTTTTTTAATGGAAATGGCCACACAACCATTTCCTGGGGGAGCTCTTACTACAATAACTGCTCCCACGCTAACCCAGTAGCAACCAGGCAGTGCAATTACTGCAGGGTAAGCACTGGAAATGGCACAGTACACACCAGCACGGGTAGCCCAGTGGTAGGGCCGATTTGCCGCACACCATTGCTGCAAAAGCCCCACTGTGGCTTTGTAAAAGAGCCCCTTAGCGCCAAACCATTGTAGCTAACCAGATATAGTTAGGAATGCTTCTTATGCATTCCAACATATCCAGTTAGTTATCATAATACCGGCACTGAATATTAGTGGTGTCAGGGCCGCCGAGAGACTAGGCCGGGCCCGGGGCAAGGCCGCCCCGCCTCCCACCGCTGCCGCCCCCGTCACTCCCCCCGCTGCTGCAGTCCCCGGTCTCACCTGCCTGCCTCCTCGACTCCAGGCCCCCTGCATTCAAAGCGGCAGTCGCAGATTGCCTCTCTTCAGTTCTGGCCTCGTCTTCCCTCCCTGTGTCCCGCCCTCGTCTGATGTAACTTCCGGTTTCCGCAAGGGCGGGACATGGGGAGGGAAGGTCCGAAGGGAGGCAATCTGTGACTGCCACTTCGAATGCAGGGAGCCCGGAGCTGAGGAGGCTGGCAGGTGAGACCGAGGATTGCAGCGTCGGTGGCCTGACCCCGGCGCCAGGCCCCCCTTGGAGGCCTGGAGAATTTTGTCCCCCCTGCCCCCCCTCTCGGCGGCCCTGAGTGGTGTCCAGATAACTCCCAGATCCACCCTCAGACTGTCCCAGCACTAAGAAGAAAGTGCCACAGCAGTCACAGATGTTCAATGGTGATGTCCGGTTAAGAGCCACTGAATATCTACTGCTGGGCCAGCCAGTGCAATGTGACTGGGTAGGAGCAGTGGCATTCCTAGGGGGGCTGACACCCGGGGCGGATCGCCGATGCGCCCCGCCCCCCCCGGGTGCAGCGCCCCCCTCCCCGGATGCAGCGTGACACCCCCCCCCCCCCCCCGGCGAAAGGACACCCTCCCACGAAAGACCCCCCCGGGTGCACGCCGCTGGGGGGAAGGAAGGACAGGCGCATGCGGCACCCCCCCAGCGGCATGCACCCGGGGTGGACCGCACCCATCGCCCCCCCCCCTAGGAACGCCACTGGGTAGGAGCCTCTCTTGCATAGTAAATGTTGAGAATTTAGGGGTCCCGAGCCCCCCCAAGAAGGCTAGAGTGACCTTAATCTGACTGACTGAGAAAAGGGTTGGCACTCTCTCTCCAAGGGAAACCAATGTGTCCAGCAGAATTAACAAATTACCTAATTGCTTTCCCTTGTAAAACCTCTAATTGGTAAAAGAAATTATAAAAGATTAGCAAATAATTAACACCTGTTTGCAGCTTATTATATTCCTATAATGAATTGATTGTACATGCCTGTTGTCAATCACTGATTTGACTTATACCTTAGCAAATAAACTCCTCATTCCAAATGATGATTTGTGGGCTTCACTTAATGATCAAAGGCTGTAAGTATAAATGCATTGTATAACTTGTAATCTAAATCCAGTTTGTCATAAGGCTGGTATCTTTTCCTTAGACCTAACGTCTCCCTTAGAGGCAATAACTCCTTGATTACCCCAGTACTAGTGTTATTTAGAGATGGAGTCAGATTAAGGTCACTCTAGCCTTCTTGGGGGGGCTCGGGACCCCTAAATTCTCAACATAAACCACCTTGAATATCGATACATAACATTTTTTGGGGTGTGTCAGTGGGCGAAGGCACTCTAGACCATATACAGTAAAGCTTAGGCGGTAGTGTTCAGTAAGAAGGTCATATTCAGAAGGCTATGTGGCATTGACTGGACAAGTGACTCCCAACCACTTAGCCAAAAAAATATGAATACCATTGCCCCGATATTCAGCCTGCAGCGGTATGCGGGCTAACATGAATCCAGATGTTCAATGCTGGCACATATGTGGCTCCAGGCATTGAATATCCAGGTCAGCGGTCACCTGGAAGTTAACCGGGCACTGGCTGATATTCAGATTGGTTAACATTTTTCTGTCCAACTTTATGAGGTTATTTACCAAGTTAGCTCCACCCACGCACCATCTCTAACCTAACTGGTTAGGAGACCTTAGCTTTCCAGTTGTCTTTATTCTGTGCCTCTGAGCACCCTTCCATGAATAGCTTTACACCAAACCCTTCTCCCTTCATGCATAATGTCGCGTTCTCGAGGACCTTGGCATACTGTCAGGCTTCTTCCCCGGGAGCACTGGGTTCATGAGTCCTTGGGCCACTACCGTGGAGCGGCAGTGGCAGGCAAGATCACCTTCAAGGTAGAGACGAGACAAGACTGGACCGGAACCCCGGACTAGAGTTCTACACAGGAATACACGGAACTGGAACGCACCGGACGGGTGCGCACTGGAGTGGAGCCCGCTGGACTGGAACACACTGGAGTGGCCCCACTGGACTGGAACCCACGGGACCGGAACCCGCTGGACAGGACACACTGGACCTAGGCTTCACCTACGCTTAGCCACCTTTCCCCGAGGGTTGAGCCCTCAGGTTTGGGCAGCCGGCAGGGCTTACGGGAAAAACCAGAACTGGAACTTGCAAGCAGGAACAGCAGGAATCAGGATCCAGAAGTGCACCTAGGCGAAAGCAAGGCAGACAGGCAGAGAATGTCCGGGTTCCGGCAGTAGGCAGGTTCAAAGCAATGTTCAGGTCAAGGAGCAAGACTATAGCTGGAGCTTCAGTATCAAGGAGTACTGGCAACAGACTGAACAAGGGCTGAAGCTCCAGAAGCAAAAGAAAACACACACGGGAAAACCAGAAAGCTAGACACAAGAAGACTAGTGAACTGTACACAAGCTAATAGGAAAGCTATGCCCAAGCAAACCAGTCATACACAAGAAACATACACTAAGCAAACACAGGAAAGCTGTACACAGGCTGACAATGCAAAGCTGTGCCCAAGCTAACCAGTCATACACTAGGAACATACACAGAGCAATCTCAGGAGAACTAGTAAAGCTGTACACAGGCTAACAAGCAAAGCTGTGCCCAAGCTAGCTAGTCATACACTAGGAACATACACAGAGCAATCTCAGGAGAACTAGTAAAGCTGTAAACAGGCTAACAAGCAAAGCTGTGCCCAAGCTAGCTAGTCATACACTGGAAACATACACAGAGAACTAGCAAAGCTGTACACAGACTAACAAGCAAAGCTGTGCCCAAGCTAGCTAGTCAAACATAGAAACTCACACAGAGCAAACAATATAGCAGTGTACAGAGCACTCTACATACCAGGGCCCTTAGACGAAATGCAAAGGCAAGGGCTGCAGTCTCTAAGTGATTAATAAAGCCCTTCAACACCAGAGGCACAGCTGCAGCAATCACCTTGCATCCAAACAGAGGCTTGACACTCAGAGAAGTCAGCCCACAGGAAGAACAAGCGGGAGCCATCGTGGATACTGGCATAGAGGAGTCGGCAGCCATCTTGGAAGAGGCATAGCCCACAAAGGTGAGGTTCAGTAGGGCAATCAGCACACAGAGCCAGAGAGAAACTAAGACAGAGACAGACACAGAGACAAGCAGAAGCCAGCACAGCCACAGACTCCCAGAAACAGGGTAAGTATGAGGGTGAGCACGGCCACAGACGTGACACATAAGAACTAAGAATTGTGATACTGGGACAGACCAAAGGTCCATCAAGTCCAGTATCCTGTTCCAACAGTGACCAATTCAAGTCTAAGTACCTGGCAAGGTCCCAAGTAAAACAGATTTGATGGTGCTCATACTAGAAATAAGGTGTGGATTTTCCCAAGTCCGTCTTAATAATGGCTGATGGACTTTTAGGAAAATTTCCAGATCATTTTTAAAACCTGCTAAGCTAATTGCTTTTACCACATTCTCTGACAGCGAATTCCAGAGTTTATTTTCTCTGATTTGTTTTAAACTTACTACGTAGTAGCTTCAGTGCATTCCCCTAGTCCTGCATCAGGAGTCATCCCGCCATCCAAAAGGTCACCTTTTTGATCCTTCACCATACATGAATCTCTCCCATCTGGCGTCCAACCGTGAGTGTCAGCCTACCAAATTCTGAATTAATTGTCATTTATGAATTAAACAGGCTAGAAATCCTGTCTTTAATCAATTGCAAATGTCAGGATACGATAGACACACTTCCTGTATTATATAGCAGATTCTAGGAGTGTGCATAGGGAAAAAATTATTGTTGCTGCTGCTTTTGTTTTTTTGTTTTGGTTCATTGGCCTTTTTTTCCCAACTTGGAAGCATTTCTTTTTTTTTTTTTTTAGTTTGTTTCATACACCTGTATTAATAACATTTTAACATGTCTTAGAACTTACTGATGTGTAGAAATAAACTTTACATTCACAGGTTAAGCACATATATTTTATATATTTATTCTGATTTATGTATTGCCTCACTCTTACAGTTCACAGTATCATACTAATATATCAACATTATTGTCAATACAACAGTATATCATAACCAATTCATGTCTCCCTCCCCCCCCCTTTAAATTGACTATACGTACACTAAGGAGTCCTTCTACTAAACTGCGGTAAAAGGGTGCCTGTGGTAGTGTCAGCATATGTTTTGACGCAGGCCTAGGCCCCCTTTTACTGCAGCGTGTCAAAGGCTGTCTTTTACGCTGGAAAAGAAATAGCCATGCAGTAAGTGAACCACTTACCGCAACCCTCTGAGGTGACGGTAAAGGCTCCTCTACTAATCCAGTGGTAACCAGGCAGCACTTACTGCCAGGCAAGCACCGGTACTACAAAATTAGGAATATTTTTGTAGCACTGGAAATGGTGTGCGCTGGGGGTGCGAACTACCACCAGGCTCCTGCGGTGTCCCGGCGGTAGTTCCAGATTGGTGTGCAGCAACCCTTTAGTAAAAGGGCCCCACAATTTTGTCAGGCATGCAAACAAACCCAATGTGCACTAAAAAATGCAAACCCCTAATGATGAAAAGACACAGGTCAGTATCCAGTTATCTGCTTCTGGCATCTGGATCAGTAGTGCCTCTAACCAACATACTGGATGGCACTACATAGATAGTTTCATACATAAAGTACTCCTTACTACAATCATTTGTTTCAACTTATTTATTAATCACATATGCCTATATTTTGCACCAGTCCTCAGCACTCACAGTCACTTGCCACTTCCACTCAAACCACACAGTTCTCTTTAATATTCAATCACTGCTATCACTTCTAATCAATTAATGCAAAGACTTTCATTAACTTATATCAAATACACACTCTCAAAGGAATATATATCAGTCTTTGCTATATCCAAGATTCCATGACTGTTTTCAGGCACTGCTCTCCACCATCCTAAAGTGCCCACAGAGTCTTAAACCAACAGTTCACATATTAGAGGTACTTCTTAAGAACCGTGTCCATGAGGATCATTTCAGCCAGGGACAGGTGTCACATCCGTCGCTCCCTCCAGCTGCTCCTCCGCGGGAAGCAGGAACCGGCGTCCACCACGACGAAGGCCGGCTTTCTTGAGGCCACGGAGAGGAGCTGGGGCTCGCCATGGTGATGGCCGCCCAGTCCGGGGCTGAGGCCGAAGGCCGGCGATCGTGGCTGCCGGACTCTCGATCGCCGGCTACGGGGGCTGTGTTTGCGCCAGCAAGGGAAATGGCGCCAAGGCGCGATGGCCGGCGTCGTCTTCATTCTTTGGTGTGGGAACCCCAAGCTCCGCCTCAGAGGAGTTAGACTGGAAGGCCAGCACGATAGATCCGCCAGGGAGATCGGTCAGAGCCAATCAGAAGGGTTCTGTCGATAACCTAGTTCTGATTGGCCGGCTATGTCTATGGGGGCTGGGCGGCTGACTGCCGAACAGTATTTAAGGAATGAGCCTGAGGTAGGAGGTTGCTTCAGGTTCTGTTACCCGAGGCCAGTCTCCGTGGTTCCTGTGTTCCGTTGATTTCCTGGTGTTGCTGATTTTGGACTTTTGGACTGTTTCCTGGTTTTCTCTGCTAGCTGCCGGCCTTGACCTCTTGCCTGACTCGGACTACTCTGCTTGCCGCCTGCCTTGACCTCTTGCCTGACTCTGACTACGCTGTTAGCTGCCTGCCCAGATCTGTTGCCTGTTTGTGGACTCTCTATTCCATCTTCCCGCTTCTCTCCTGGTTTCAGTCCAGGTCAGTCCGTCAACCCCGTGGCTCCTGAAGTCCCGTTGACCGCCTGCAGCTGGGGGCTCAACCCTTGGTGAATGGCGGTCGCCACGGGTGAAGACTTGGGGTTGCACGGCTGTCCTTTGAGGTCCTTCGGGGCCTTACGGGACCTAAGGGCTCACCTTCCTTGCAGATAAGACAACAGGCTACCGAGGTACTTTATGTAAAATTATTCACTGTGGCTAAAAAGTCCTTTCAGATCCACCAAGTTCTCAGTATCTCATCCTGGTCCTCTATGCAAGACTGCATTTCAGAAATTTTCCTTCTTCAGGAGGAACCAATACCTGAATTATATGCTGTGTGTATAAACATAGATAGTGCCACGGAATAACCTGCCTTGGCAGACGCATAGCTAGGTGGGTTGCCAGGGGAGCGGCCGCTTCCTCAAACGGACTACCAATAGCGCTGGTGCTGTAGGAGTATTTACCTGTGATCTCACCTTTGCTGGTCTTGGCCTATACAAGCCGAACCATTCTGTTATAACAATATGGATTTTACAGCCTGTGGCCTGCATGCATCTGTAACCATCAGAAACCAGCTTTCCTACAAAAGGAAAATTACTGCTGAGCGTACCAAGATGACTGCATCCAAGGACATATTATTTGTTGCAAACTAGCCCAGTTATCTCCTGAGAAGAATGGAGGAGAGCGACACAGATGGCTCCAGGAATATGAGATCCGACAGGGAAGTCTGCATTCCATTGATAAGAGTTTCATTGCTATAACAAAGGCCTCTCTTCATGACCATGAAGCTGGCTGAACATTATTACACCTGCTGTAATTGGTCAACAGGTATCATCTGACCCATAGATGCCAAAAGTTGGACGGAAGAAGGAAAACAGAAGAAGGGAGATGACCAGAAGACTTGCAGGAGAGCAAGAGATTAATTTCCTAAACACCAGTGAACAGCATACCTTGTAACAAACTCACAAGGTGAGCTCAGCTACAGTATACAGCCTTACCTAAAACTGCCATCTGCATCCAGAATACAGACCTTGGACTTCATTCCTGGACTGAGAGACTCGCTGAGGCTTCAGCTTGAGTCTCAGAGGAGGAATCCACTTCTTTACCATTGGAAGTCTGCCACAGACTACAGGGTGAGATAACAGGATTTGCTACCTATTAGTTAGGGGATAACTAGTTCTTGGCTTTTGTCCAAGACAGATGGGTTTTACGTCATGACTCATGGTCTGTGAATTTAGCTGTTAATTGTGTATTTTGCATAAGATGTGTGGTGTAAGTTCTCATAATAATCATTAGGATATCAGTATTGTGATTGTAATCACTCATTGAGTTAGTCCATTAGGATAATCATATATTATCTATATTTTGGTGATAATCTATTTTTATAGCAAGTTATTTTGTATTTTGCTTTGCATTTTGCTTCAGAACTATTTATATATATATTTCTTTACCTAATAAATAATATATATATTCCATCTGTGACATTGTTCCATTTTCCAGCACAGCTAGCTAGCCATAGGGCCAAAGAGGTACGCTTCCCCTAGACACGAGTCCAGAATAATTGCTATTTAGTAGTGTTCTGTCAGCTAAGTACCTCAGTATATATATATATATATATATATATATATATATATATATATATATATATATATTAGGAGTTGTCCTCCTGAATGTATAGGGAAAGGAAAATGGGACTTGATATACCGCCTTTCTGAGGTTTTTGCAACTACATTCAAAGTGGTTTACATATATTCAGGTACTTATTTTGTACCAGGGGCAATGGAGGATTAAGTGACTTGCCCAGAGTCACAAGGAGCTGCCTGTGCCTGCAGTGGGAATCAAACCCAGTTCCCCAGGACCAAAGTCCACCACACTAACCACTAGGCCACTCCTCCACTCCAGTGCCTATTTTTCACACGATCTGTCACGTTTAAAATATGCACCAGTGCCATCGGCAATCCGCTATCTGCTCCCCCCACACCCGCAACCTGACTGCACTACTGCACCTTGGCACTATCCAGATAGTTCTGGAGTGGAATGGAAGAAGTGCAATGGAAGTTATCCAGTTAACGACAATATTCAGTCCACCAAACAGATAACAGGACAGCAAAATATCTGTCCGAATTTTATCCAGTTAACTATTTGGTTAATGGGCTCAATATCACCACTATTTGGATAACTCCAGTACCGGCCATCCTATCTGGATCTTCAGCATCATCCATTATCCTGATATTGGTGCATAATATCTATATTTTTTTAGCCACGTTGACTGGCGTTTTTAAACAAAGCTGGCCGCTGGGGATCAGTATTGACTCAGTAGGGTTTTAATAACTTAACAGCAGGCAATTTTAGAAAACCACTCAGCTGTTGCTAAAACATAGTCGCACTCAAACTGTGCACATATGTGAGGTAAACATGAATAATAATACAAGATCTGGATATGGTGCCAAGTGTATGCTGACCTACAACACTACAGTCTTAGCTGGATTCAACTTAAGTAGAGTTTTTATTTTGTCTCATCAAGAGACTTATTAACTTGGGAAAAGAGCTGATAGTTTTGGCATGATGCGGGGAGGTTATAGTTCATGGGTAGAAATAGCTGTATATCATCAATGTATAAACAAAACTGAGCCCTGAAAGTGTATAAGACATTAGCAAGCAAATAGAAATGACTATTAGAAAGATGTAGGGACAGTAACATCCCATGTAACACTTCAAAGAGGCAGAACTAATATCATTTAATAAAATGTACCATGATTGATATTCAGAGCCATTTATTCTGTTAACCTTGGGAATTAATCAGATAAATGACTCATTTTTTTCTTCTTGCTAATCGCTGAAGATTATGTAGCTTACATACTGTGCTATTCTTGTGTAACTATACCCAATTGATAATTGATGTTGGAAGCAGAACATTAATATTTTCATCTCTCTGCTGAACTCTGAAACAGGCATCTTGGCGAAACACAGGCCTTGTTGGGTCCTTGAATAAATATTGTTTCCTTCACTTCTTCTTGTTTCCAGCTATGCTCTGTTTTTGTGTTATTTTAAAATTAGACATTTCCCCAAGCTCAGCACACCCCTGTATTGTGGAACTCCCTACCTGAGCACCTGAAGACGTCAACGTCAATTGCTCAGTTCAAAATGGACCTAAAGACCCACCTCTTCTTACAAGCATTTAGGTCGTAGCTGGAAGAGTTGCATGAAATGTCTGTCTTTCCCCTCCCTCCTAATGTTTTACCCTAGCCTCCTCTCTTGCTTTCCTGTTAGCCATTGTAATTCCACCCCGGCTCCTATTGTATCTATCCTGCTGTAGGCTCTGCCCTTGCCTACCTGACTTCTCTATTACTAGATTGTACGTCACTCAAACATGTGCATGATGGGTGGCATAGAAAGTCCCCCAATAAACTTAAATTTGACATTTTAAGTGTGGGCCAGACAACTCAATATCCGGCCAAAATTTAACTGTTTAAAAGAGGAATGGCTTGGATGTGTATCCAGGATATAGTAAATAAATTCTTTTCAGATCATTTTTTCCTTTTTTTTAAGTGATGCTGTATTAGTTACTGTATATACTCGAATATAAATCTATTTGAGTATAAACCGAGAACAATTTTCCCCTCAAAAAGGAGAGAAAAATATTAACTTGAATATAAACCTTGGGGGGGGGGGGGGGTTATATTCAAGAGTTTCTCTCCTTCTCTTCTCCCCGTTGTGTCCTGCATTTCTCGCTGCCGCCACCCCCATTCCATGTGTGAAGCATTTTATCTTACCTTCCTCCCACTCTCTCTCCTTTTACACCCCCTCCCCCACTACCACCACGATTTCTCTTTTCTCTGCTCCTTCTCCCCCTACAGTGACCAGAATTTCTTCCTCCATACCCCCACTGTCCTGCATTGCCCGGAATTATTTCCTCAACCTCGCAGTGACCATCATGTCTTTTTTCCACAACTCTCCCCCTCCCCCCTGGTGACTGAAATTTCTTCCTCTATCCCTGCTGGCTTTTTTTTTGCTTCCTACCTCCTTTTCTAGCATTACTGTAGCTCCTACCTCAGATTGACTAGGAAAAAGAAAGCCATGCATTCACTGGGCAAGTGTAGGACCTTGTGCATCTGCTTATTCTCACGACCTGCCAGCTTCCACTCTCTCTGAGACTCTTGGAAAGGGTGGGAGCTGACAGGCCTTTAGCATGCGCAGATGCTCAAGGCCCTGCACCTGCCTAGCACACAGCTTTCTTTGTCAGCGTCAACCGGAGGTAGAAACCGCAGTAATGCAGAAGAAGGAGGTAGGAAGTAAAATGACAGAGGAAGAAATTCTGCGCACCGAGATGGGAACGGAGGAGTTGTGGAGAGAGTGGAAAAAAACATGCTGGTCACCGCAAGGTGGAGAAAAGGAGAGAAACTCAAATATAAACCAAGACCCCCTTTTTTCAGCCCAAAAATCTCAGTTTATATTCAAGTATATATGGTACTCTGGAACTCGTTGCTGGAGGATGTGGTAACAGTGGTTAGTATATTTGGGTTTAAAAAAGGTTTGGACAAGTTCCTGAGGAAATGTCCATAGTCTGTTGTTGAGATGGACATGGGGGAAGCCACTACTTGCCCCAGCATTTGTAGCATGGAATGTTGCTACTAATTGGGTTTCTGCCAGGTGTGACTTGGATTGGTCACTGTTGGAAGCAGGATACTGGGCTAGATGGACCATTGGTCTGACCCAGTATGGCTATTCTTATGGTCTATGTTCTTTGTTTTCTGAACAAGTATTTTTGCTTCGAATTTTAGAAAATCTGAATAATAGTGCCCATATTCAGTGCTCTCCAATTTTACCCCTTAATCCATGTTAGTTTACAGCAGTGCTTCCCAATCTTTTTGTGGCTGTGACTCCAGGATTGCAACCAAAGAAAACTGTGTGACCCCCCTCAAGATGCAGAATAATGATGTACCTATGGAGAACCCACCTAGGTCGTGAACCTATAGATAAGTTTGTGACCTCATCTGGGATCCCGACCCACACTTTGGGAAGCTCTGGTTTACAAGAATGCGAGCTAAATGAAAATGAAAAGCAATGTATGCAAATGCATATAAACCATCATCTTTCTGCAAATTGAATAACACAGCTTGCATTTAATTTAGCAAGTTGCATTATTTATGGAATCCTGCTGTCTGCTTTCACCTGGCACTATGTTTTCGCCCTTTGAGCAATGGCACCCATAGTTGTCAGCTTGACCCATAGCAGTAGTACCATTAGACTACTCTTAGGGATTGAGAAGAGCCATTTACAATGTGAGTATTAAAAGGTCAGGAGCATCCAGAGTTTGCTTGCCCTCCCCCCAGTAGGTTCTGAGGGGAGGAGTTCCTATCACATTTTGGGGGATTCGATATCAAACATGTTGGGGGTAGGATTACTTTATACCACCATTTGCCACTTTAAGAGACAGAGCGGCTGATTTTCAGACCACTGGAGGCAGCCCGGCTAACTCCCATAATCGGTGGTGAGCCCGGATATTCAATGCTGGGCCATTTTCAGTGACCAGCATTGAATATCCAGTTTATCTAAGGCCGGTTTAAACTTAACCAGCCAAGTCAATATTCAGCGCTGGCCATTTAAGTTTAAACCAGCCAAAGATAGGCCTGCTATTTACATGGCCCGATTTAGCTGCAAAACTTAGTCGGTGATGCGCTAAATATTCACGGCTAGCTGCTATGTCACGCAGCATAGCTAGTTAGCCACTATCCCTGGATTCTATATAGCGCGCCTAGAGATCAGCGCCAAAATCTAAGCATATCCATAAAAATGTGCGTAACTTAATTAACTTAACAAGCCAATCAGCGTTGTTAACAGCACTTAAGCAATAATGAGCCTTGTAGCGCTATAGAAATGATAAGTAGTAGTAGTAGCACTAATTAGCAATAATTAGAATTTGCACACATAACTCACTAAGCGTATTCTGTAATGAATTGTGCCTAAATTCTAAAGCACACAGTTCAAAAGTGGGAGTGCCCAAATTTACACACACTATTATAGAATATGGCCCAGTCTGCGTAAATCTACACACAGGGATTTATGCCAAGTTTTTGTTGGTTAAATGAATATGCGTAGTTTTAGGCGCTGGGATATCTGCTAAACGTATTCTATATACCGCACAGTATATAGAATAGGCTTAGTTGATATCCCAGTGCCTAAAACTATGTGCATCCATTTACACCAATGAAAATGTGGCGTAAATCTCTGTATGTAGATTGACACGTACTGAGCCATATTCTATAATAGTGCACATAAATTTGGGATCGCCCTTGGAACATCCATTTCCCCACCAATAGCCACGCCCCATTTGAACTGTGCACTTCAGAATTTAGGCGCAGTTCATTACAGAATATGCTTAGCAAGTTATTTGTGTATATTCTAATTATTGCCAATTATTACTCATTATTGCTCGTTAAGTGCTGTTAACAACGCTGATTTGCTTAACAACATTATTTATTTTAAACCTAAAATTTTAGGTTGCGGAGCCAACATTGGGTTAACCGCAAATTAGAAGGTTAAAGATCCCACGTGCATAATAAAATCATATTAGTGTCAAAGGTTTTTGAGGGGTTGTTTTTTTTTTTCATTTTAATGTACATGGGTTACATCTAAAAAAAAAATGTTTTTGTATTTCCTAACCAATAATAAACTTATAAAAACTCACCAAGGCATGAGTCATAAAAGGCTAGAAGAATTATGATTCCTATATATAATCAGCACCTTGGATTAATTTGCACATAAAAAAAACAGCATAATTACATACCTGACAAGTCTCTAAATCTGACAGCATAAAAATGGGGCTACATTCGCTTACCTAAACACATTTTATACTTTATGATATGTGCACAAAGCTGGCAAATGTTTATGGAAATTGCAACATGGCTAATCAAACTTTTTTATAAACAATAATGCATGCTTACTGCAGCTTAAAATGGCATACCATGGGGTGTGCTGAGGCATCCCATGGAACTTGTGACATGTGTATGCACTGCCAGCATGCTACAAAATAAAATGTATTTTTACCCCAAGGGGGGCATATCTGTGCTAATCAGTTAGTTCAGCCACATTGCCATGTGCCAGGACCGCCAAAAGGGGGGGGGGCAAATTTCCCCGGGCCCGGGCCACCACAGAGGGCCCAGCGCCGGAATCTCTTGCCCTCTCCTGCTCCCAGGCCGCTGACGCCGCAGTCCCGCCTCCACCTGCCTACCATCAGCTCCCATCTGTCTGTCGTCCGGCCCCCTGCATTTAAAAAAAATCTGAAAAGCAGCAGCGCAGCACCTTCTCTGCAAAAGCGGCAGGTCGCCTCGGGTGGGCCTTCCCTCACTGTGTTCCACCCTCCTCTGATGTAACTTCCTATTTCCACAAGGGCGGGACATAGCGAGGGAAGGCCCGCCCAAGGCGATCTGCCACTTTCACACAGAAAGCGCTACACCTGCTGCTTTAGAGATTTTTTAAAAAATTTATATGAAGGGAGTCGGATGGCAGGCAGAAGGGAGCAGAGGGTAGGTAGGTGGAGACTGGGAACTGCGGCGCCGGCAGCCTGGGAGCAGGAAAGGGAGGCGACAGAAGTAACGATTGAGGGGTGGGTGGGGGTGATCCTTTGGGGGCGGGATGGCAACGATCCTGGGGAGGGCGCGGTGATCCTGGAGGGGGTGCGCGGCCTTGCCCCGGGCCCGGCTCAGTCTCTCAGCAGCCCTGCCATGTGCTAACTGATTAGCACATGCTTAGGGGCCCTTTTTCTTAGCTGCATTAAAAAGGGCCCTGCGCTAGTGGCAGGGGCTGTTTTTTGCCGCACGCTGAAGCCCTTTTTCCCAAAGCGGGTGAAAAGGTCAAAAAAGGACATGGCCATGCAGTAAGATTGCTCTTACCACGTGGCCATGTGGGGGGAAGCACCACACCCATTGAGGTGGCGGTAAGGTCTCCTGCGTTAACCTTGCAGTAACCGGGTAGCACGCGGCACTGCCCAATTACCGCTGGGTAACCCCCTGCGGAAATATTTTTTTAATATTTCTGGCACCAGAAATGCAGCACGTTGGGGGTAGAACTACCGCCAGTGCCTGCGTTGGGCCAGCAGTAACTCCAGATTCGCACACGGTAAGCCTGCAGTGTGCTTTACCGTCGCTTAATAAAAGTGCCCCTTAGTGTGTGAGCCCTTACCACCTACAAAATGGGTGGCAGTAAGGGCCCACTGAGTAATGGCCATGTGCTAATGGCCAACCAAACAGAAGCAGTGATCCAAGGAAAGACAAACACAGCAAGAGTTTATCCAAATGTCAACTTTAATGGAGACAGGACCCAACCTGGCCAAGTTTTGGAAGAACCTTTGGCAGGGGTCACGTGGGTTTCTACAATACATTCACAGATTCAAAGCATGTATTGCAATACCTGCGTTTAAAAGAAAAATGAGGTCCAATGTCAAAAGTAAAAGAATGCAGCCAACAGCATCTGCATAGAAAAAGCTCTGGTCCAACTCCAAGAGATAGTAACCACCAAGAAAAAAAGGTAACCGAGTGTCAACACGAACAGCTCAATAAATTCCAATTCCAGAGCTTTTTCTATGCAGATGCTGTTGGCTGCATTCTTTTACTTTTGACATTGGACCTCATTTTTCTTTTAAACGCAGGTATTGCAATACATGCTTTGAATCTGTGAATGTTTTATGGAAACCTATGTGACCCCTGACAAAGGTTTTTCTGAAACTTGGCCGGGTTGGGTCCTGTTTCCATTAAAGTTGACATTTGGATAAACTCTTGCTGTGTTTGTCCTTCCTTGGATCGCTGCTGCTGTTCTATTTCCACAGTAGACTGTCCCGTTTGTTTCTGCACATGCTAATGGCAACATTAGTGCGTGGCCGTTAATGCAGAAAATAGACAGTAGTACACTCCTATCATTTTCCTTTTCCCCTTAACACATAGAGTTTCTATCCATAGGACAGGGGCGTAGCCAGACCTCGAGGTGGGAGGGAGCCAGAGCCCAAGGTAGGGAGGCATATTTTGGTCACTGCTCCCCACCCACTGCGCTGTAGATCTTGGCTGGCGGGGGTCCCCAACCCCCGTCGCTGAAGACTTCATCCAGTGCTGGTCTCCAGCACTGCTGCATTGCCTGCCCTGCTCTCTGTTTCCTTCACGTCCAGCACGCTCCTTTTAGTGAAACGGAGTGGGCCCAACGTGAGGGGAACAGAGAGCAGGGTAGGCAATGTGGTGGTGCCGCAGACCAGTGCTGGATGAAGTCTTCAGCTGGCAGGGGTTGGGGATCCCTGCCAGCCAACCAGGGGCCCAGAAAACTTTTGGGGGGCCCAGGCCCCCTTGGCCCCACATAGCTACACCACTGCATAGGAATTCCAAGATGTGTTTTGTGTCCTGCAGAATTTTTAGTCAAGGCCCTCCTTAATGTATAATGCTATCCCTACACCAATTCAATCCACCCTATCACTGTGATATAATTTGTACCCTGGTATAACAGTGTCACACTGGTTATCTTCCTTCCACCAGGTCTCAGAGAGTCCTATTATATCTGTCTTTTCATTTAGTGCAACATATTCTAACTCTCTCATCTTATTTCTTAGGGTTCTGGCATTTGCATACAGACATTTCAAACAATGTTAATTTTTCCTATTTACAACTTGCTCAGCAGTTTACAGTGATAATTTGCAATCTTGAAACTCTGTCTGCTCTTTATTTAAAGACACCCCCCGACTTAGCTATGCGGGTGCTAGAAATGAATATTGCCAGCACCCAAATAACCCCAGGCTCCCCAGTGCCACCTCCAGCTCTGCCCTGATCTACCCATTATTTGGTTGGGTGGTCTGTGAGGATATTCAGCGGCACTCTCCAGTTAAGTGCCACTGAATATCCCCGCTTAGGCGGCAGGAAGCGATTTAAGCGGGCAGGAGAAGCTCTTGCCCACTTAAATCTCTTTGAAAATCAGCTGAGTCTGGTCTACTATGGTCTCTTTTGCAACCTTGCTATCAGGATGCCTTATCTTCCCTGTTTTGGTGATATCTTTTAAAGATACCTTGTTCCAAACCATGCGCTTTTGAGTGATTGTCAGTCTTCCCCCAGTTTCCTGTTTAAAAGCTGCTCTATCCCTTTTTTAAATGTTGATGCCAGCAGCCTGGTTCCACCCTGGTTAAGGTGCAGCCATTTTTCCAGCATAGGATCCCCCTTCCCCAGAATGTTGCCCAGTTCCAAACAAATCAAAACCCTGCTTCCTGCACCATCGCTTTATCCCAGTGCATTTTTTCTAGCAAAAAAGTTACTGGTACTCAAATGCCAGGCCACCCTTCAGGGATGGGATGATCACTGAGGGACCTACCTCACAATAGCCAGGCCCTCTACAACCAGACACAGAATCTATGACAAGGCAGGATTGATGTGTAGAGCCTGAGCTCTTTTATTAAAATGTGGAGACCATGGGTCAATTTTAGCAGACAGTGGAAAAGGTGCCGGTACTCAGTACCCCCAAGTAACCCCTCAAAAAAAGCCCTGCTTTATCAACTCATTGAGGGTCCAGAGCTCTGTCTGTCTCTTGGGTTCTGTGCGTGGAATGGGAGCACTTCTGAAAATGCTACCCTGGAGGTTCTGGATTTGAGCTTTCTACCTAAGGCCTCAATTTGGCTTCCAGAATCCCCCTCCCACATTTTCCTATATCATTGGTACCCACATGTACCAAGACAACAGGCTCCTCCCCAGAACTTTCTAAAATCTTATCTAGGTGTCAGGCAGGCAAGTGACCAAGCAATTCTCAGGTCCACCAACCACCCAGCTATCTACATGCCTAATTATTGAATCTCTAACTACAATGGCTGTCCTAACCTTTCCATCCTGGGCAGAAGTCCCTGGAGACACAATCTCGGTGCGAGAGGATATTGCATCCCCTGAAGGGCAGGTCACTTCCTGCCTCTCCACAGTGATGTTCTCCCTTCAGGAGACCATTCTCCTCCATGGCAGCACAGAGGTTGCCAGACTGCAGGTGGGATGTCTCTACTATGTTCCTGTAGGCCTCCTCCCTTAGAAAGAACAGTGGCCCATACCCATTTCCCACACATTCCCCTCCCATTCCACATTATAAAATTAACCTGATAATTAGTGTATACTACATGTCAAGACACCATATTAATTGTTATCAGAGTTGTGTGCTAACAGCTCAGGCTAATTCATGCGTTAACTGCCTAACACACTATTTGGTCATGTTTTCCCCAGAAAAGGTAGTTTGTGCACCTCTGATAGTAAATCCCTGTGCCTCAGGTACCGAATTCATTGCAGCTGATAGTGCTCTAATGATCATTCCCCACTGTGCACTTATTTCAGGACTGTCTTACTGTGTCCGGTAATATTTTCAACAGTATATGCAAATGATTAAAATCAGAATTGTTAGTACACAATTTACAAATTCATCTGAGCAAAAGTGACAGTGTCTCCTGTAGCTGCAGTGGGCAGAATCTTCTTCAGGTCAACTGCCACACATAAATGTCTTTCAGCTCAAATAACAAACTAGTTCACATGCAACTAGATCCAACACATTGTAGTATTGTTTCCTGTAAGCCAGACTCTGAAAGGTGTAGACAACTTCTCCCCCATCTAGCGTTTTGGGGCCTTGTCAGCACGAGTTATAGTCATAATTGTGGCACCTTCCATTAATGACTTCTAGAAACTTTCACAGGCCTGTTCTGACCATTGCCACAAGAGAAATTCCTGCTTTCTGCATTTCCTGAAGTGTTGTTTTAACTGCTTGCAAGAGCAACATGATATAATGCAGGACTTTTTTTTCAGGGAGTACTTGGTACTGAGTACCAGTACCTTTCCTACTGCTTTCCTCTCCCCCCAGGGGAAGCAGTGTTCAACCAATCTCCACAGGCCCAAATGAGAAATAACATGAAGCCAGCATATAATAGCTGAAACCCTGCAAAGTGTGGGAGACATGGGCTACATAGGCTGAGCTGTCTAGAAAATAAAGATAGAAAGAATGTGTTAGGTGTGGTTTAGTGATTCAAATATCCCAGCCTTGTATTTTGCACAATGTATGAGAAAATGCATTTCTGTTTCTGTTTCTCCAGTGTTATACTGCAGGCAGTGCCCAACTTCTTGTGGTTTCCAGTTCAGTTGTTGGCTACACATTTCTGTTTCTAATATGTGGTCTTCATTCTGTTGTTGGTAAGGTTATGCCAATATTTTGCATATGTGACCAAGGTGAGGTATTTTGCGAGCATGTAGTTTTTCTGTTGTGATTTTTAGCAGCTTGGTTTTCTCTCTTTTACCAACAGGAAGTGTGTTCTAAGGACTGGCATAATATTTGTAATGCTGATTTTTCATAGACACTTTGATTAGTTGCAGGGGCTGGCTTTTATGGGGGAGGACCCTCAGGGATCACCCTACTCCTTAAGGATGGCCCTGCAAGTGAGTACAGGCACCTTTTTTGCTAAAAGAAAAGCACTGATGAAATGCATTGAATTTTTCTAGCATTCCCCAGATGCCACAAGCTCCTTTATCATATTCATCATGTCACTTCTCTTGGCTTTGTGTCATCACAGTACAGAAAACACTGTAGTTATCTATAATGGACTTCACTGTTCCAGTGTGGACAGTTCATCGTGTTGAACAGAGGGTGTGCGGATGTTGACTCTCTAGGCTTAATACTCTCTTAAAAAACTTAACAAATGGTTTCTCTTTTGTGATTGCTTGATAAAATGGTTTATATGTAACACCAAACCCAATGCATCCCAATGTGCTTTTCCCCACATCTTATAGGCACAGATTTATGATAGGGTACCATGTAGTGAATATGATTAGCTGCAGGAAAATTTTTTTTTTTGCTTAAACTAAGTAGCAACACCATGTACATGACTGGACATACTAACTGCACCACTATACGCCTGCCTAGTGCATAAAGTCAGTCTCCCCAACACTCAAAATCATTTAACAGCCGGGAACAGCACCTGGCTGGTTATACGGTACTTAGCTGGCTATCCGGCAATATTCAGCGGGAGATAGCTCACTGTCTCCCCCTGAATATCTCCAGTTAGTGGCTAGTGGATAGCTGATTATATCACATGATAAAACCAACTATCCACCAATTTTTAGCATAGGTGTGGCAGCCATTTTTGGCCGCGTGTATACTTAGAATATCTTTGGCCAGTTTGAACTTAACCAACCAGCACTGAATATCGGCTTGGCCAGTTAAGTTTAAACTGGCCAAAAATAAACCAGATATTCAATGCCAGTCACTGGAAATGGCCTAGCACTCAATATTCGGCATTACTGCCGACTGCAAGAGTGAACCGAGTTAACTCCTCCTGTCTGAATATTGGCCCCAATGACTTTAGGGATGTACATTCACTAGTGCACATTTGGGAGCCCTTTTACCGAAGAGCTATAATCAGGGGCAGTGTCTGAGGGCCCAGAGGCTCTGTCCGGTTGCCCGTCGACATCACCGCACACTACAGCCCCCCCCCCCCCTCAGCCTCAGTGGGCCTTCCCTGGTCCTACCTTGAAGGGCCCTGGTGGTCTAGTGGCCTCTGCAGGGACAGGAAAGAATCCCACTCTTTCCTGCCCATTGCCGCTACTGTGCCCAGTGCCATTGTGTTTAAAAATGGTTGCTGAGACTGCTTAGACCCGTGAGACTACCATAGAAAGCCTTGGCAGCCATTTTGAAAACACAGCGGCGCCAGGCACAGTAGCGACAGCAGACAGAAAAGAAAGGGTTCTTTCCTGCCCCCGAAGAAGCCACTAGACCACCAGGGCCCACTTCGGCTCAGGGGTCTGTAGTGTGTGGGAGGAGGGGGAGGCTACTGTATCGATGGGGGGCTGTGGTGTGTGGGAGGGGAGCAGCAGGGGGGCCCAATGACCTTTACTGCCCGGGGGCCAGTCCACCCCTGGCTGTAAGGTTTTGCACTTAGTACACATTAACTGCAAAAATAAAGATACAGTAAGTGGAAAGCTCATGCAGTAAATGCAGAGGATGCACTCAACATCTGCCTTGCATTTAGGTCACAGGGCAGACATTTACCTCGTGGGTAACAAGATTGCATACACCTGCCCACTTAAACCATGCTGAGTGGGCCGGCTGCTGATATTCAGCAGTGCAGCCGAATAATGGCTCTAACCATTGTAACAAAGCCTGGATCGTGCCAGAGCACTCTAGAGGTGGAGTCAGGGTGCAGCCAGCAGTTATGCAGGCATCGGCCATATTTCATTCTGGTGCTCATATAGCTAAGACAGCAGATAGGACCCTACAAAATGCAGTCCTATCTTTGCCCACTTAGTTATGCAGGTGCTGGTACTGAATATCAGTCAGCGCCTACATGACTTCTGGGTCACTGCCTGACCCCAGATATTCAGTTCCAGCACCATACATGGCCCAGCATTGAATTTGTAGTATGGAGTGTTGCCACGATTTGGGTTTCTGCCAGGTACTTGTGACCTGACTTGGCCACTGTTTGGAAAACAGGGCTAGATAGACCATTGATCTGACCCAGTATGGGTACTCTTATGCAGTGCCGTAGCGAGGGCAGCTGACACCCGGGGCGGGTCGCCACTGCACACCCCTCCCCCGGGTGCAGCACGGCTTCCCCCCCCCCTCGGCGTGCACCCCCCCCCCCCCCCCCCCGGAGCGCATTCTTACTTTGATTAGGAAGTGAGGGGCGGGCGAGAGGGCCGATCCGCCCCCGAGTGCATGTCACTGGGAGCTGCGTCGGTTCCGCTGGTTCCCTGCTATCTCTGCCCTGGAACAGGAAGTAACCTGTTCCGGGGCAGAGAGAGCAGTGAACCAGCGGAGCCGACCCCCCCCCAAGTGGTGTGCACCCGGGGCGGACCGCCCCCCCCTTCCTAAGCCACTGCTCTTATGTTCTTAATATCCAGTCTTAATTCTGCCCATGTCTGTCAGCAGCTTAAAAACTGCTGACCACTGTGGGCTGAATGTCTACTGCTCTTTGCTTGCAATTCTATAGTCCTGTCTGCCAGAGAAATGTCCCACCTCATGAATCTTTGAAAGCAGTCTCTGTACAATGTCAGTTGCAAGGTGATGAATTAATTCTTTGATTTTGTCATGGGACATGTATTTCTTCACAAAATGCTATTGGCTAAGGTCAAGATAATCCTCAGAGATGTAGAATGTCATTTCCTATAGCATGGCCTTCTGTTGCCATTTCTTGTCCCATAAAGAAATGAAGGGATGTGAACTCTTTAAG
Source organism: Microcaecilia unicolor (assembly GCF_901765095.1). Classification (NCBI taxonomy): domain Eukaryota; kingdom Metazoa; phylum Chordata; class Amphibia; order Gymnophiona; family Siphonopidae; genus Microcaecilia; species Microcaecilia unicolor. The sequence continues at coordinate 242,338,355 of NC_044034.1, read as the reverse complement.
CAGCATTTTTCAGATTTTTTAAATTTTGTTATTTATAGAAATTTTCCAAACACATTTTTCAAGAAAAAAGTCTTGACAGAAATCAAGGGCAACAGCCAATAACCCCTATACCAAACATGAAATAAGAAACTACAAATAAGAAACAACCCAAACTCAGGTCCTCCACAATGAGGAAGTGGGCATAAGAAAATCAAATAAACCTAAAGATAAAAGGACAGCACAATCAGTATGATAGACTGCTTAACTACGTATAGACAGCATTTCTCCCTAGGAGTAAAAGGAAGAATAGGAGTAGAATCTCCCTTTATTTCGTTCTTTTTTTTATTTATTTATGACATTTATATCCTGCATTATCCCAAACAGGTTCAGGTTCAATGTAGCTTAGAGTAAGAAAAACACTTGATAACAAGTCATTTATATTGTACATAAGTACATAAGTATTGCCATTCTGGGAAAGACCAAAGGTCCATCAAGCCCAGCATCATGTTTCCAACAATGGCCAATCCAGGTCACAAATTTATTTATTATTATTATTTATTTATTAGGATTTATTTACCGCCTTTTTGAAGGAATTCACTCAAGGCGGTGTACAATAAGAATAAATCAAACATGAGCAATAGACAATTACAGCAGTAAAAATATTCAAACAACAATACAACGTATACACAATAGAACATTTTAACTGACAATGTAGGGTATAAGCAAAGATGGAACATATAGATGGGTAAGAGAATAGAAAGAATTAGAAAGCAAGGTGACTAATTTAAAGAAAGGTGCACATAAGGTCAGAGAGATGGTTAAATATTATCTCCGCTAGGGTAGGAGTGGATAAACATGTTCTGCTGCAGTATGTGCAGACCATGTCACTCCTTGTGTGTGTGTGAGTGAGACTAACAAATTAGTTACTTCTTCCATTAAAGGATGAAAATGAATAATGGAAATTATTATTCTGCTGAATATGAATAATGGGCATTGAGCTAACATAACAAATAATCATCCAAATCATAGTTAGTTGATGCTAAGATTCACCTTGGGAATCAGTACCCAAGAAGATTATCTAAATGTCATTGTAGACAATACGCTGAAATTTTCTACCCAGTGGGTGGCGGTGGCCAAAAAAACAAACACAATGCTAGGAATGATTAGGAAAGGGAAAGAAAATAAGATGAAGAATGCCTCTAGTCTAATTGAGGATCAATGAGGATTGCGGTGATGCCCCTAAAAAGCTGCATGGCTCAGTTTAGCCAAAATGGAAGCACACTCACTAATCTGACGATCCCACAACAATAAGAAAATCGCCTGATTAGATCTTCATATATGATATATTAATGGAGAATCTAGTAAAGTGAAGTTGAGTATAATTGGATATCTCATAGGAAAATATAGGCATCTCTAACATTTAGCACCCACTTATTTTTAATGCGCACTAAAAATGCTAGTGCGCCTTTGTAAAAGGGGTCCTTAGTTTTTTTCTCTATTTTAGTTTTAGTTTAGAATTATTGTTTATGTTCGCTTGCTATAACACCTAACGAGTGAATACTCAAGGCGGTTTATATAGCAAAGACAGAAGAAGGGGAACACCATTAATCCACAGGACAGAGAAATCAAGAAGAAAAGGTAAATAAGTAGAGAGAAAAAACCCAAATGAGTAGCAGACCCAACCACCTGGCAGCTTACAGGGACGACTCAGAAACCAAAATCCCAAAAGCTTTTTGAGAGAGAGGTTTTTAGAGCTGATCTATGCCATAAATAAGAGGGCTCAGAGTGCACGGCAATGAGTAGAACACTCCATAAATCACCGAAAAAAAATAACAGTTATGAGGGCTCAAAGAAAACATACTTAGGGGCCCTTTAAAGATGCATGGTGGGCGTACCACCAGCTTGCTGTGCAGTGATTCAGCTCTACAGCCGGACTCCCGAGGAGCCCAGCAGTAGTTCTGACCTCCACCGTGTGCCATTCTGATAGATGTCTAATAAATATCAAAAACATCATCATTGATAACACAACATATCCTTTAGATTCCACCATGAAAATTCTGGGAGTAACAATGGATGAACATCTATTGCTGTTCTGACCCCTCACCGTGTGTCATTCCCGGTGCTAGAAAATATTTTTGTGTTTTCTAGCACCAGGGGCATGCCCGGCAGTAATTGGGCAGAGCTGCTCGCTGCCCAGTTACCACCGGGCTACCGTGGGAACCCTTACCATCTCCTAAATAGGAGGTGGTAAGGGCTCCCCCGGGAAATGGCCGCACACCAATGCCATTGCTTAGCGCACAGCCATTTCCTGCCCCTGCACTGGAAAACTCCTTTTACCAGCAGCCTCGACACGCACCAAACCCGTACACCGATGCTACCGCATGGCCCCTTTTACCACCACTTGGTAAAAAGAGACCTTAATTACATTTACATACCACAGTACTGTCCATTTACATGGTTAGTAAAGAAAGAGCTTAGCTCAAACTGAAGCATTCTAGGATGCATTCTAAGAAACGTTTGTTTCTTCTGCATGATCCTCACAACATCTGGATAAATGCAGATTTTAAAACCAAGAAATAATACATCCCTATATCTGAATAAAAGTCTCAAAAGTCAGAATCTATCAGATTCAGAGTGGCCAACAAGATTGCAGGTCTAACGTGTGCAGCTGAAGATTCTAGAAAAGTTGTAAGCCCATCTCTTCTTTTGTTATCGGTGCTTTTAAACAATTAACAGAAACCTCCTCTTTAGCTTTTTCCATCCCCTTAGGTATAGGTAAATAGTAGACTTCAGTAACTGGTGACAAAGTTTCTTCTGACACTCTAATCATCTCCATCAAATATTTTTAAAGCATGTGATTTGGGGGGGGGGGGTGTTATCATCCTTAGGAAATTTTATAAGACATAGATTCTTTTTCTTAATAATATATTCTAAATTTGAAATCTTATTATGCAAAAGGAAGTTTTCTTTCATCAAGGCAGAGTCCTACTGAAGCACTCAAGTGATTTAGACTCAATAACAACCAATTTCTCATATAAACATTTAGCATCTTGTTCCTAAGCTGATACCTCAGTGTTTAAAAGTCTGAAACTGAGCATTAAAAGTAGAAAAATGATTGATTAAACAAGTCAGAGACCATCTATGTCTTGCCAAATAGAATCAATACATACTGCTTTGGGACAAGATAGTTTAAACTTAATTGCCCTCTTGCTTCTTCCTGTCCTTGTAATTGCCCTATCAGGTCCTGTGAGAAGCTTTTCTGCAGGGCTTCCATTTTCTCCTGCTCAGCAATCTCCATTAATGCTTTGCCGACTCCTCTGATGTCATCACTCAGGGGACTCTAGTCCAGCAGCATCAGCTGTACCTATGGCTAGTTTCAAAAAGCACTGCCTCTCCTCCAGACTCAAAGCTGGATCAAAGACCATGGCAGACACAAAAACCTCAGGTTCCAGTAAACCTTCAAGCAGCACCACACTGGAGCTATCAGCAGTCTCAACTGGGTGTTGTAAATGTCGATCCATTGAGCCTCAAGGAGAGAAAGACTTAGGCTGTGAGAGGGCCTCGGTTCTGAACCTTCCTCTTCCCCTTAAAAAACAGTTCAAATTATCAAATGGTAAAGAATAGCACTCAACACTCACATCCAAGCCAAGGAATCCCAGTCACATTGGATCCAATATTCAGACCTCAGGAGTTAGCCGTGCAGACTCCCACAGTTGCCGCTGAACGCAGATAATTCCAGGCCATTGAATATCTGGGTGTTTTTTGGCCGGTTTCAGCTTAACCAGCCAAGCCAATATTCAGCACTGGCTGGTTAAGTTGAAACCAGCCAAAGATAGACCTGCTATTTCGACGGCAGAATTTGGCCACCTAACTTAGCCGGCGATGCGCTGAATATTAGCGGGTAGTCGGTTATATCATGTAATATAACTGGTTATCCACTAAGCACTAACCAGCAATATTCAGTGAGAGAAAAGAAAGGGGAAAGAGAAAAAGATACATAAACAACTGCATGACCGCCTGATCATGCATATCAAGGAACCAGGGTCCACACACTAAAAAGTAAACCACCTTATACCACCATCCAAGGAGACATATAGTAACAACCATCTCACCACTTCCAGAGTAAGGGGATAGCTTTATAACAACCTCAGAGACAACATATCCCTAATTACAGTGACCAGGAAAATTACCTACCTCCCAGCTCAACATAAAAAAACAAAATGCACATCATGAGACTCCTTACAGAACTAACTACTCTAACACTACTAACCACCATGGGAACCCTAACACAAGAGGAAAACAGTAGATTACCAATACTATGCAATCTGAATCACTCATTGAGAAACACCACCTCTGACCCAAACAGAGGCCAAACAGACAGATGATACAAATGTAATAAATAAATAAATACAGTAAGTAATACAGAACACTCAATAACAAACCAACCATTACAGAAATCCAGGAAAGCAACCAAACAGGAAACCCAAATATATGCCAATTAGTAACAATAATCAAATCCACGCTTACAATTACCTACCAATACCAGTGGGCCACATCAATGCTAGATCTGTGGTAAACAAACCAGAAACAATAAAAGATTGGATACTGAATGAAGACCTTTGACTGATATTCCTCAATGAAAAATGGATCCATAATAAAGAAGACCCTATAATCCTGGACCTATGTCCTCCTGGCTACAAAATCCTGCACTGAACCAGAAATGGGAAGAAAGGTGGTGGCATTGCCCTGATCTATAGATCATTTTTAACAGTGGAAACTATAGCGGAATCCATAACACCACATCTAGAAACAACCTCGATCAGAATCACTGGCAGTACTCAATTAGCACCAAAGAATGCAACAAGTTCCTTCAACTATGGGACTTCCAATGACCATCAGTGACTGCAATCTACATCAAAGGTCATTTCCTAGACCTATTGGCATATAGATTTTCACCGGACACAGACTTCAAAATTCAGGACCTGGGCTGGACTGAAACCCCCTGGACTGACCACTTCAAATTAAAAATGATCCTCTATAGGAAAGAAAATTGGACCTGTCCACCACAGGTTAGAAAACCATACAAATCACAAGGAAAGGTTGGTCCAACTAAATTTTGGACAGTTCTTTACAAAGATCAATGGACACCAACATCTGATTCGGAAGAATTCCTAACAGAATGGGAAAGAAAAAGCACTACCATACTAGATGAAACAGCTCCCTTGAAAACTAAAGCCACAAAACAGGCCCATGGTATGATGAGGACCTGAAAACACTAAAAGTACAATGTAGACAACAAGAATGATCCTGGATAAAAAACAAAAATGAAATCAATAGAGCCACCTGGAGAGAAGCACAAAACAGATACAAAATCAAAATAAGGTAGGTTAAAATTAAGTACTATAAAAAAAACCAAGTAGGCACAGACTATAGAGACACAAAAAAACTATACAGGCTCGTCAACAACTTACAATGACCCCCCCCCCCCCCCCCATCAGCAAATGAACTGGCCAGGCACTTCAAAGATCCTCAACCTAAGGAAGAGCTTACTACAAGGTGCCTCCGACCTGGAAACTTTCATAGATGAAATGGACTACCCCCCTGAAGAATCTCCAGTGGACAGAATATGGACGCCTTCCCTTAGCTCATGAAAGAGATAGTAGCACAGGCGGTGGAAAATTCGTCTTCATCTACTGCATGCTAGACACATGTCCCAATTCTATTATGAAAGTGCCCCCAGACCAATTCATCAACCAACTCACCTCTCACCTCAACTTCATGTTTCTTGAAGGACGATTCCCAATGAATAAGAGCAACATATTGCTCACACCCATTCCAAAGGATGCAAAGAAAAACATAAAAAATACCTCTAACTACAGACCAGTATCATCCATACTTCTAATGACCAAAGTAATGGAAGGCATAGTGGCAAATCCACTAGTTGACTACATAAAGAAATTCTCCATCTTACACTCCATCAGGCTTTAGGACTCACTTCAGCACAGAAACAGTGCTGATTACACTACTAGTGAAATTCAAAAAGGAAACTGCAATAGGAAAAAACATCCTCCTACTACAGTTTGATATGTCCAGCGCATTCAACATGGTTGATCACCAAATCCTACAAAGAATATTCAACAAAATAGGAATCGGAGTGAAGGTACTCGAATGGTTCAATCATTTTTTTTGACCACCAGGTCTTATCAAGTAAAGATGAATTCCACAACCTCCTCCTCCTCATGGAAAGTGGATTGTGGGCTCCTCCAGGGCTCACCGCTCTCCCCAATACTTTTTAGTCTAATGATGGAACCTCTTGTTCAAACTGTTCAAACAAGGCTCCAACCCCTTCATATACACCGATGATGTGACAATATTCATCTCTTTCAAGAAGAACCCATCTGAAATCACTACCAGGATATCAGATTGCATAAATACCAAGAAAACCTGAGCATCAGCATTCAAATTAAAATTGAACAGAGAAAAAACTCACTGCTTAATACTTACCTCACCACACAATATCAACCTCAGAGCCTCAGATATATCACTCCCAATAGCAGACAAACTAAAAATCCTACGAGTCACCCTAGATCGCAATCTATCCTTCGATGAACAGGTAATTATCACCACAAAGAAAATGTTCCACACTATATGGAAACTTAAATGTATAAAAAACTATTTCCCTTGAGAAATATTCCGCACAATTGTCCAAACCATGGTTCTTGCTCATTCAGGTTACTGCAACGGAATCTACACAGGATGCAAGGAACTAACATTAAGGAAATTACAAACAGTAGCAAGAGTCATATTTGGAAAAAAACTATTTGAAAGAGCAAGACTGCTCGAAAAGTTACACTAGCTACCCATCAAAGCATGAGTATTCTTCAAGGTATGCACTCTGGCCCACAGAATAATCTTCAGTCTCACAGCACGATATATGACTGGACTAGCCATTGAGCCCGTTAAAACGGGTTGGTGGGTCACTGCCCCCCTCCCCCCGAGTTCGCCGCCCCCGCCGCCCCTCCACCCGGCCCGTCTCTTCGCTATTCAACTTACATCTCCGCAGCAGGCAGAGATCAGCTGAGCTCCCATCGGCCTTCCTTCTCTGCCTGTGTCCCGCCCTCGTGTGATGTAACGTCAGCAAGGGCGGGACACAGGCAGGGAAGGAAGGCCAACGGCAGCTCAGCTGATCTGCCTGCTGCGGAGATGTAAGTTGAATAGCGAAGAGACGGCCGGGTGGAGGGGTGGCGGCAGCGGCGACTCCGGGGGGGGGGTACCAGTGGCGGTGACCTCGGGGGTGGGTGGGGTAGTGGTGGCAACCTCGGCGGTTCCCTTCCCTTCGCGCAGTATCCCTCTCTGTCCCGCCCTCGCGTCATCACATATTGACCAGGGGTGGGACAGACAGGGAAGTCTCTACTGTGCATTTGCGAGTGAGTACGGTCACTTGCCGTTTATATGTTTGATTAATAGATCTACCGATATGCAACGCAAATAAGAATGCTAGATGTTATCTCACTCTTCACTTTCCCAAATGCCAACCAGCTTCACAAACGTCTGCACCAAAACTTGGAACTCTCTTCCGAAAGACTTAAAATCCACGAACAGCTATCTAACATTTTGAAAACATATGAAAGCCCACCCATTTAGGAAAAACCTTTCCAACAAAATCACATAACCAAGAAGATCCCATTCATCACTCCACGTAACATGATCACTAACTGAATTATACCAGGTTGCATCTATCCCTAACAACCTTGATACTAGTCCATCCAAGTTAATTGTAAGCCACATTGAACCAACCACTGGGTTGGAAAATGTGAGGTATAAATGCATAAATAAATAAATAAAATAGTGTGTGCTATGGCCCAATAGTTATGCTTTTGAGTCATAATAATCTATTGATCAATATTGTGCACTGTTAAGTGACACTTTGTGCTACTGAGTGACAATGCATACTATTGATGACAGAGAAATAAAAAAAAACATTTCCTGTAGTTTCAGGTTAAAAATTATACAAAATGACATGAGAAATGTTGTTGACATTTTCCATTTTATTTCAAATGAATGCACATCCCTAATAGAAATGTGTAGACAAAAGCTGAACAGGAAGCCCTATCAGACATTATACCAGACAAAGAGAAACATGAATGTATTCCCTCCTGTGCCTTTCAAATACAAAACACAAAAGAAAGAAGCGAAGAATATTTCTCAGGCCAAAAAGGGAGAAAGAAAATCAAAGTCTTCCCATGAAACAAGAACAATAGGAGCCTGACAACATCAACAACCCTCGTAGGAGTCTAGTATCATCACACAGCAGCAGTCAGCCACAGGCACATCTGCTAAGGCTGTGTAGAAGTGCAGACCTGGTAGATGAAGTAACATTTACAGCTGAATTGCAGCTAGAGACAGGCTGCACTGCCAGGTGCAGGCATAGCAATTGAAGTAATATAGCTCAGCAGGAACAGTTGATGCAGCAACAGTATACATAGAACAGACAGGCCATGCTTTTAGTCTGGAGTGAGACTGTGGCAAGAACAGCTCATGGCAAAATTAGGTCTTATAACTTTTACTGCCTTCTGTTTGCTTTTTCAGTGCTGCGCAGTGAGGTGGGAGTTGGGTTGGAATGTGAGAGCAGCCTTCAAGCTCTTCTGACTAGTGGTGTAGCCAGACCTACTATGTTGGGTGGGCCCGCATTTAACTTGGGTAGACCCTTCCATCCCCCCTCCCCCCTTAGCTCAACATTTCCTCTGTACTTCCCAACCCCACCACCACCACCAAAGATCAATAGCTGCGCCTTCTCAGAATTTTCATTTATTTAACTTGATATACTGCTGATCGCCCAATGGCAGCTTGTCGTTAACAAAAAAAGCTCAGCAGAGCAAGAAGAGGAAAAACTTTAAGATTAGAAAAATGCTAGACAGTGATGAAACAGAGATGGAGCAGGGGAGAGGTTTTGAGAAGCCTTTTAAAAGTGTATCTCGGAGGCATCCCGCGGCTGCAGTGATTCATCTTCGCTGCCTACACCAGCTCCCATAGGTTTCCCTCTGCTGCGTCCCACCAGTGAGTAAACAAGAAGTGACATCAGCGAAGGCTGGATGCGGCAGAAAGAAACCTGCGGGGTCTAGCACAGGCAGCAAAGATGAATAGAAATGATAAGTAGTAGAATATAGTTGCTAAAAGGATAATTTTTTAAAATCTAGTTTTTATTCCTCCCCTAACCTAGTCCACACATATATAGAAAATATCTAGCCATTTAATGATTTTTATTGGCCCAGTATTATCTACATATTTTTTTTTTAATACACAAATATGCCAGTTCTGTGTTCAACAGCTGCCAGTGAACATATGCACCTAAGCATGCATGAAAATGGGAAACTTCTGCAGCACCTCTAATAATTCACATTTTAGCCGCTAAGAACCCCGAGTTTTAACATATGAAAGAGACAGGTGCCTAGCAATCCTGTATGGTGCGGGAAGATATAAGTGCAGAAATCATGATAAAAGCAAGCTCAAGAGCAAAATGGTGACATGGGGGACCAGCATGTAACAATTCTGTAAGAGGAGTGTGTGTTCAGGTGATGACCTGGAGTGTATCTGGAGCTTTAGAAGACCAGCTCAGTGATTGATGAAATCTGGGAGTTTGACAGGCATATTACAGAAATGGTGCAGGAAGGCCGCTCATACGGCCAATAAATCACAGTGCTCCAAAGTAAGAACGCATTGCTTTGGGACCGAATTGAACAGCAGAAGAACTACAGTCACAGAAATAATTTGTGAGTGATTGGCCTCCCCAAAATACTAAAACATTGCAAGTTATATGCATTCTCCAAGATGTGGCTGTTAGAGAAGCTTAGCCTAGACAATAAGTTGGGACAAATATGTTCTGAGCATGCACGCAGGATTAGCCCCACAAGAAAGAAAGGATTTCTAGTTGGACCAAAAAAAGCATCTTATGAATGTAACAAGGGGCAAAAGATCTGGGGGCCATAAACAGATGCTTTTCAGTAATTGTTCAACCCAAATAGCAGCTCGGTGTAAAGACATAAGTGTGTTGTGCTCTGAGCTGCACTACAGGGGCATTAAGTTTGTTCTATGATAACTGTTCCCCCCCTCCACCAAAACATATTCCTGGTATCTACCAGCACCCACCCTGCCCCCACATGATGCCCCCCCTTGACCTGAACCCCCTTCCCATAATATTAAAAAAATACCTTGGTGGTCTAATTGCCCTCCTCCTGATCTGACCTGACCCTCTCTTCCCCCTTTCTCCTAATATTAAAAAATGCCCTGGGTCTAGTGGCCACCGCGGTTCCTTCCTTCCCACTAGTTACAAAAACAATCCCTGATAGTCTAGCAGGAGCCCAACCACAAACCAACCCTCATACCACACATGATGCAGCATATAGGAATCATGTCCATTTGCTCCTGCTTTCCGGCACCATCATCTGCAAAATGGCAGTGCCCTGCCCTGCACATCCTGGGATGCATGAGGTGTGGCCTGTCTACCATATAAGGAAGAAATTCCCTTATATAGTAGGCAGGCCTCACCCATGCCACCCTATGATGCCCTGTGCAGGGAGAGGCCCTGCCATTTTGCAGATGACAGTGCCCGGAGGCAGGAGTGAGGGGGCATTGCTCCTGTCTTGTGTGAGTATGAGGGTTAAGTGGTGGGTGGGCTCCCACTAGACTACCAGGGATTGTTTTTGTGACTAGGGGGAGGGTCTGGGGACATTCATTTTATATTAGGGGAAGGGGAGGGGTCAGGACAGAAGGCATGGTTGTATCAGGAGGAGGGGTCATTAATCACCAGGTTATTTTTTATATTAGAGAAAGTGGGGAAGGGGGTTGGGTCAGAAGGGGGAGCCATTAGACCACCAGGGTGTAATTCTTATGGAGGGGATGCCAGATTAAAAAGCAGTTGGGGGATGGGGGACCCACTAGACTACCAGGGGGAATTTTTAAGCTGGAAATGGGGGAGGGTGTTTGGATCAAGTCGGGGAGAGGAAGGAAGGCTGGGATCAGTGTACAAAGCAGTCTGGGATAGGGTTAAAGGGAGAGAAAGGATGATGCTAGTCACCTGCTTCACTCAACCAACCCTTCTACACTGCCCCAGACCTGGCAAAACATTTCGTGCAATAAACACGCATGAGTAACTTTGTTTTTTCAAGCATGGCTGTGGGGTGACCAAATTAACATGCGTTTTAATGTGGTCTGTGATAATGGTTTCACTACGAGTTAACACCCATTCTGAAACCATTTGAGTATTGCTTGGCCCGTAAGACCTGTACAAAAACCAAGTTATATCTGCCCTAATGCTTTGTGTACCAGCCCTTGACATATTCCAATCACTATATTACAAATTAACAAATCAAAATAAAACAAAAATGAAAACATTAAGGTGATACCTTTTTATTGGACTAACGATACATTTTTCTATTAGCTTCCAGAGGCTAAAATCTCCTGCCTTAGGTCAGGACAGTACACTGCTGTTATGATATACTGCCCTGATTTGAGGAAAGAGATTTTGGCTTCCAAAAGCTAGCCAAAAAATATGTTAGTCCAACAGAGAAGGTATCACCTTATTTCCCAGTTTTTATATCATTAACGTTTAGAGAGGTATGACTTGCCTACGACACTGTGTTATCCTAATTTTAAAATAAAATTCTTTTTTTCTACCTTTGTTGCCTGGCCATTTAATTTTTCTAATCATGTTAGTCCTAGTTTCTGGTTTCTGCTGTTGTCTTCTTTTAACTCTCTTGGCAGGGCTTCTTGTCCATTTGTCATTTTTCTTTCTCCTGTGTTATTCATTTTTTCCACTTTATGAATCTCCAACATTTACCTTTTCCTTTCAGTTTTCTTCTATTTATTTTCTGCCTTTGTCCAGATTCTATTCATTCTTATTATACAATTTCTCTCTTTTTACTGAGTCTACCTAGAGATTGACATCTCTTTCCCTTTTACATCTCTATGACCCTCCCATTCCTCTTCCTTCTATTCCCCACTTTCACTTATTCTCTCCCTCACCTAGCATCTCACCTCTTAATCTTACTTCCCCTTCTCAGACCCCATCTCCACCAACCTACTTAGCACCATCGCTCCTACTATCACCCCCACCATCTGTCATATCCTCAACCTCTCTCTCTCCACTGCAACTGTCCCGGACACCTTCAAGCATGCTGTGGTCACACCACTCCTCAAAAAACCTCATGACCCTGCCTGTCCCTCCAAGTACCACCCCATTTCCCTCCTACCCTTCCTCTCCAAGATACTTGAACGCGCCGTTCACAGCTGCTGCATTGATTTTCTCTCCTCTCATGCCATCCTCGATCCGCTTCAATCCGGCTTTCGCCCCCTACACTCGACAGACACGGCACTATCTAAAGTCTGCAATGACCTGTTCCTCGCCAAATCCAAAGGTCACTACTCCATTCTCATCCTCCTCGACCTATCCGCCGCTTTTCACACTGTCAATCACAAGCTACTTCTTGACACACTGTCCTCCTTTGGGTTCCAGGGCTCTGTCCTCTCCTGGTTCTCCTCTTATCTCTCCCATCGTACCTTCAGAGTACACTCTCATGATTCGTCCTCCTCCCCTATCCTGCTCTCTGTTGGAGTTCCTCAGGGATCTGTCCTTGGGCCCCTCCTTTTTTCAATCTACACCTCTTCCTTAGGCTCCCTGATCTCTTCTCATGGTTTCCACTATCATCTTTATGCTGATGACACCCAGCTGTATCTCTCCACACCAGACATCACTGCGGAAACCCAGGCCAAAGTATCGGCCTGCTTATCCGACATTGCTGCCTGGATGTCCAACAGCCACCTGAAACTGAACATGGCCAAGACTGAACTTATTGTTTTCCCACCCAAACCCACTTCTCCTCTCCCTTCACTCTCTATCTCAGTTGATAACACCCTCATCTGCCTGCAACCTCGGTGTCATCTTTGACTTCTCCCTCTCCTTCTCTGCGCATATCCAGCAGATAGCCAAGACCTATCGCTTCTTCCTCTACAACATTAGCAAAATTCGCCCCTTCCTCTCTGAGCACACCACCCGAACTCTCATCCACTCTCTCATTACCTCTCGCCTTGACTACTGCAACCTACTCCTCACTGGCCTCCCACTTAGCCACCTATCCCCCCTTCAGTCCATCCAGAACTCTGCCGCACGTCTTATCTTCCGCCTTGACCGATATACTCATATCACCCCTCTCCTCAAGTCACTTCAGTGGCTTACGATCAGATACCGCATACAGTTCAAGCTTCTCCTACTAACCTACAAATGCACTCAATCTGCAGCCCCTCCTTACCTCTCTACCCTCATCTCCAGGGCCGGTCTTAGGCAGAGGCGACCAAGGCGACCGCATAGTGCCCCGCACCTAAGGGGGCCCCGCACGGCGTGCCTAAGGGGGCCCAGCGCAGCGCGCCTCAACTCTGCCTCGCTTGTGCCTCCGCTCCGACCTCCGCCGCTGCTCGCCTTAGTCGCCTGAGATGATCCCCATTCCCGCAGCTCAGCAGCTCCGCTCCCGCCACCACCGACGCGGTGCCCACCCCCAGCTTGGGCCCGCTGAGCCCGCCGTCAGCTCCCGAGTCCCCGGACCCTGGCGACTAACTGAGCGATGCCAGCGAGCCAGCCCAGGCAGCGACGGCCCCGCCCCCGATGGCAACGACAGATAGTTGCAGCACGACGGTTCACCTCCAGGCTCCAGCTTCCTGCTCAATGTCCCACCTTCTGATGTATTTCCTGTTTCCGGACGCGAGGGCGGGAGTCACTGAGCGGGAAAAGCTGGAGCCTGGTCGGAGGTGGTGAGGACGTGAGGTGAGCCATCGTTGCTGACGCCAACAGTTGTGCACTTATGCCAAATCGAAATCGGATTCCATGCAGGCAGGAGATCAGGAGAGGTGTCACTCTCATCTAACGACGCTTGCGGACGGTGCAAGGGTTGGAAATGTCTGCCTCCCTGAGAGGAATGTGGCCCAACAACATTAGTTGCTGGAGAAGCTGAGCAAGTAAGATCTTCTGGCTTGGAAGAGGCTGTTTCTAACATATCTGGGTTATTTTCAAATAGATCTGCAGATATTTCTCCTGATAAAAATTTGGATGGCAATAGCAGATTTAGCTAAAACACTGCATCCAGTAATTAATGATATGACACCTCAAATTAATCATTTGGAAGCTAGACTGCAATCACAGGAAGAAAAGATTACTAAGCTAAAATCTGAGAATGGAAATCATGAAGTAGCAAAATCTGATATAAAGTAGGTACAATCAGTTCAAACTATTTAGTAACTAATGTGGCTACTTGCCTCTCTGGTTTGATGGGTTACAGAGTAATAGGGGAATTTGAAAGTACTGGATCTTTTCTTAATATTTTTCCTTTATTCTCCTTTGTTATGAGAATTGGAACTTCTAATTGTAGTGGACTTGAACTGAATAATTTCTGGGGAGGGGAGGTTTAATGATAGCATTGTACTTATTATTTCAATCAGTTTTTTTGCACAAGTTTAGCTTCATTTGTCTTTATTTGAAATTTCATAAATAAAAAAATGTTCTAAAAATGGAATAATCTTATCTATGGGGCGGAGCTAGGGTGGAGCGGATCTAGGGTGGGGCGGGGCTAGGATGAGGCCCCACCAAATTGGTCTGCATAGGACCCCGCACTTGCTAAGACCGGCCCTGCTCATCTCCCCTTACGTCCCTACCCGTAACCTCCGCTCTCAAGACAAATCCCTCCTTTCAGTACCCTTCTCCACCACCGCCAACTCTAGGCTCTGCCCTTTCTGCCTCACCTCACCCCATGCTTGGAACAAACTCCCTGAGCCCATACGCCAGGCCCCCTCCCTACCCATCTTCAAATCATTGCTCAAAGCCCACCTCTTCAATGTCGCTTTCGGCACCAAATCACAACACCTCTACTCAGGAAATCTAGACTACCCCAACTTGACATTTTGTCCTTTAGATTGTAAGCTCTTCTGAGCAGGGACCATCCTTAGTTATTAATTTGTACAGCGCTGCGTAACCCTAGTAGCGCTCTGGAAATGTTAAGTAGTAGTAGTATCCAGTATCTCTCCTCTATATCCCCCTTCCATCCAGCATCTCTCCTCTCTCCCTGCCATCCAACATCTATCCTCTCACCCTACCCTTCAACCAGCATTTCCGCTCTCCCTCTCTTCCTTTCTTCCCTACAACATCTTCCTTCTCCCCTTCAATCCTGTATCTCTTGTCTTTCTCTTTCTTTATTCCATTCAGCACATTCCCTTCCTTTTGCTCTCTTCTATCCAGCACACTTTCTCTCTCTCTCTCTTCTGCCTCTCCCTCTCTCTCTCTCTCTCTCTCTCTCTCTCTACCCTCTCTCTCTACCTTCTTCTATCCATCATCTCTTTCTCTGCCCTCTTCCATCCAGAATCTCTTGTCTCTCCTCATCCAGTATCTCTTGTCTTTCTTTCTCTTCCCTCTTTCAACCAGCATATCCCCATCTCTCTATCCCCCCCTCCCCTTCTCTTTTCCCCAGCACCCCAGCTGCTTCCGTTGCCCGGGGTTGGCAGCAGCAATAAAAAGAGAAAATCCACAGGGCTGGGACCTCTATCCCCATAGATGCCAGCTCTTCCGCTCCTGTTCCATACAATACAGGAAGTTGATGTCGGAAGGAGCAAAACTGAAAGACCTGGTACTTGTATGGCTTTTTTCTTTTCATTGCCATTGCTCTGGGAGTTCTTAATAGGCCACTTTCCTTTTCACTGGGAGTCAGAAAAACTAAAATATTTGGAGGTCTAGATCCCATGGAAATTTAGAAAATTTGTATCTTATGGAAACATCTAGGCAATGTGAGCAAACAGATTGAGATTTGACAAGAACTACTGCTCTCATTAATGATTAGGGCTGCTGTTATTAAGATGGTACTGCTTCCCAACCTTCTATACAAAATGCTGATGCTGCCTTGCTGGTTGCTTAAAAAGAACCCATTGTCCACTTTTCAGAAAGGAGGAGAAAGCCTGTATATTGGCTGGGATAAACTTCATTTAGCAAGGAGAAAGAAGGTCTGGGATTGCTGAATCTGTGCTTATACAAAATTGGCTATCAGCTCCTATGGGGGCTTAATGGGGGGGACTCTTGTATGCCTTGGGGTTAATGGGAGAATTAGAGGGGCATAATTGAAAGGGGCATCCAAGTTTTCCTAAGGACATCCTCGCAGGACGTCCCGGCGAAGGGGCGGGGAAACCCATATTATCGAAACAAGATGAGGGTGGGAGGGGGTTAGTGAGCACTGTGGAAGTAAGGGGAGGTCATCCCCAATTCCCTCTGGTGGTATTCTGGTCAGTTCAAGCACCTTTTTGTGGCTTGGTCGTAAGAAAACAAGGACCAGGTAAAGTAGTCCAAGTGTTCATCAGGGACGCCCTTTTTTCCATTATGGGTCGAGGACACCCATGTGTTAGGCAACCCCCAAGTCTCGCCTTCACTACGCCTCTGACACGCCCCCGGGAACTTTGGTTGTCCCCACGATGGAAAGCAGTTGGGGATGCCCAAAATCGGCTTTCCATTATACCGATTTGGGTGACCCTGTGAGAAGGATGCCCATCTTGCAATTTGTGTCAAAAGATGGGCGTCCTTCTCTTTCGAAAATAAGTCTGTTAGTGTACTATACCAGAAAGGAACATGGATTTCCATGGGCATATAGAATAACATGCTCTGGACCACAGCATTGAAGGTATGGAGATAGTTTAGGAATGGTTGGGGATTGCCTGGAGAAGTCTCAGTTTGGGTATCTTTTGTGAGGAACATAGATTTTGCCCAGGACTGGACAATAAGGCAGTAAAGGAGTGAATGAGATTGGGTGTAACAGTGATGCAGGACCTAGGGACTGAGATGTGTACAAGGTATGCTCTGTAGTACAGCTGTAAGCCCAAGATGGCTTACCACAGTAACAGATTTATGCTTTTCAGCTGTTGCAGCATTATATGGATTCCATGCACTGGAGTAAAAAGAGCAATTTATGGAAGCCATGGACATGGGAGGAATGGGATAAAACTCATCCTCAGTTTCACAATAGCATCAAATGTGTTGGACCAAGATATAGGGTGGGGTAGCGGAAGTCATAGTCCAATACTGGGCGAGAGAGCTGGGATGGCGAGTAATAGCTAAAGAGATTGTATGGCTCTTTGAGGATGTTCATGCCATCCCTGGAGACATGAGACTATGGACAATGCAATAGAAGTTGATCCACTACTGACACACAGACATAACAGAAAGACAGAAAATGGTGCTGGTAAGCTCTGATGCATGTATGCAATGCAAGGATGGGAGTACTATGCTGGTGCATATATTCTTATATTATAGCTCTGGAAGGAGGTGAATGAGTCTATATGCAAGAGCACAGGGAGCATGTTGCTCTTTCAGGGGAAGATATTGGTTTTGGTGGATCTCACAGACAGGGAAGATTGGCAGAGAGCAAAGGGATTTTATTAAGATTTCACAGTTTATGGTCTGAAAGTGTGTTCTGTTGACATAGTTGAATAAGGATGCAAACACCATGACCTTCTGGAGGTATAAGATGATTGAACATGTTGGTTCTGATTGATAATCATAGGGTGCAGGAGCAGTATATTATAGTTTGGTGTGTTTTAATGAGGGGTTAACTGATGATGGTAAAGAAAATGTTGGCAGATGGGGGTATTCTGTAGATTGGGAGGGGGGCCAGGGAAGGTAAGAGTGGGTGGAAAGAAGGGCATGGGGAGGTGGAGGTGTATGAGTGAGTGTAGGTGTGTGTGTATAATGGGTGATGGATTGGAGGGAGGGATGTACTATAGTTAAAAACATGCAATACAGAAGATTGTTATTGTAGGGTGGAGGTAAGGGCTTCTGTCTATCCCCTCTTGAATTGTATTGTTGTTGGAGTAGCCAAGTTGGATGTGCAGCTTATGCTCATGTTTTTTTCTTCTCATGCAATGAAGTGTAACTTTTGCATAAGCGCAATGAAAGTGATTTTTTTTAAAACCAGTATGAAAGGGATTTTTCTCTTTCCTATGAGCTTTTTTGCCCTTCTAGTGAGGGCTCAAAGTCTATGTTTATGTTTATTAGTAACTTTTATACTGCCTTTCATGGGACATCAGAGCGGTGTGGGGAAGTAGGTCTCTAAGCTAGAGTGCTCCCTAGCAAACAAAAAAATAGTCCTTTCAACATCCATCCTTCCTTAGAAAGCTGGGATTCACGGTCAGAATGCCTGGGCTACAGGGAAATGGATCGTGGAATCAAGCAACCTCTGGCCTGGAAGAAGACCTACAGACCTGAGAACAATCGACGAAGCAACTGTCTTCCACAAATCTCTGAAGACCTATCTCTTCAACAAAGCCTACAATGAGAACCAATAGCCACACTAGTCTACCTCACCAAACCCACTCAGTTAAGAAAGCTTACCTCCTATAATTACCCTATTCACTCCCCTCCTTCTTCTTTCTTCCTTCACTTAATTTCTATACAATACTAAATGTATCTGCTATTCTGTAACGACAATGTTTACAAAACTATGTAAGCCACATTGAGCCTGCAAATAGGTGGGATAATGTGGGATACAAATGCAATAAATAATAATAATAAGTGTATTTGAATGTCTGTCTGTCTGTCTACAGGATTTGCTTAAGGATTCCATGAGCCTGATGTTGTAAGAATAAATGCATGAGTCTATGAAGGGGAGAGGAAATCTCCATGAATGACTCAGACCACAGTGCTCGGCAGGATGAAAGCCTTGCTTTACAGAATGGTTGATGGTGGCTAGATGCCCCGAACAGATATGGATAAATGGCTGACCTCAGCATTCCAGTAAAATAGATCACTGAGGATGCTGAGTCTGTATTGAACTTGCCACAGGCCTGGTACTCTTAGGGTTTTGCTTTAATGTGCTGCTGGGGCTGGAGGACCACCATGGACTGAGCTATCACAGCAGCTGGCTTGGGGTGCTTGGTGGACTGAATATACAGAAATGGTAATGATGTCTTCACAGGTCCCTGAATGTATGAAGAGTCTAAGAGATGATGAAAGAATCAAGGATTCTACACCAGGAAAGAGGAGAGAAGGAACCTAAGAAGCGCACCACACAAGAAAGAAAAAGATCCTTAATCTTTGTTTAAGCTTATGTGAACAAATCACTCCTATCTGTACCCTTCTCCACCACCGCTAACTCCAGACTCCACCCCTTCTGCCTCGCATCACCTTATGCCTGGAACAGACTTCCCGAGCCCATACGCCATGCGCCCTCCCTGCCCATCTTCAAGTCCTTGCTCAAAGCCCATCTCTTCTCCCTTGCTTTTAACGCCTAACCACCTTCCCCATTCATGATACCTACACTGACTACATAGTTTGTTACCTTTAGATTGTAAGCTCTCTTGAGCAGGGACTGTCCTTCCCACGTTTAAACTTGTACAGCGCTGCGTAACCCTGGCAGCGCTATAGAAATGCTAAGTAGTAGTAGTAGTAGTAGTACTTTGTTTAAGCTTATGTTTAATTCACTGCTTTGTTTTCTGCATACCTCAGAGAACTGTTTCACCATTTCTTGTACTAAACTGGATTTTTATTTTTGCCCATTTTTGTCAGCAAAATCTTATTCTTTATTCTGCCAGATCTATCCATGCCTAGTCTGTGTGAGTGAAGAGTATATACACTGAAGGTAGGATCATAGACGATTTGTCCAATCCCCGCAGCCCCCACCCCCACCACCACCAATTCTAACATAGTCACAGAGGTGAAGGAAGAGCTCAGATGCCTGTTACTCTCATTGCATACTGGATCCTTAAGAAAAGAGGTACCCAGGTGTTACACTACAGATTTTGATACCTCTAGTTGAGGTTTAGTAGGCTGCTTTCCTTCCTAATATCTCCCTGTCTCTTTCTATCTAATTTCCTACCCTAGCTCTCTCCAACTTTTTTTCTGCCTCTGTCTGTGCCTCCTTCACCTCTCCATTTTCCTCCCTTCATATGTACAATAACAGTGAGGGATGAAAATGAATACAATCATTTATCTTCTCCAAGAACTAGAGATAAAGTTGAAAGATTGCGAAAACTGTTGTTGACGTACCCCCTCTGTCTTTGACCTTTAGATAAAAGGATTTGTTTTCCATTCCCTTACACTGGAGTCTTACAGGAATGCATGTAGTAATGAGGTTCTCTCTGTATATCCTTAATTTCAGAAAACACATATGGAGAGAGCTACAGCTGGAACCAGCAGGGCGTTAATCACCACTAACAAATAGCCAGGAGTGATAGAAGAACTCAAGGAAATTGATAACTTTCTATTGGACAAGTGTCCCTCACCATTCTCTGACTGTCATCAACAATGCTTAAGTTTGAAGTGATGAAGCATCAGTTTTCTTACCCTGTAGAGTAAATTTGCATAAATAAAAAATATTGAGAAATTAGACATGCTGCAAAGTGATAAATGTGATTTGCAAAGGAAAAAAAACATATATATATATATATATACACACACACTAGAATGTTGTGAAGAAATAAATTACAGTCATATGTGAAATATGGAATGGCATTTCAGAAGTAAATTAAGTAAGTTAGGGCTACTAACTTTAACATATTTCCTTACATTCAATTTGATTAGGGATGTCTTGTCTTTATACTTTAAACTTCTAAGCCTGGGGGTATCAGTGTTGCCATGTTAAACAATCACCCTACAAGTAACTTAATCATCTGCATAAAATTCCTAACAAAAAGGCTGATGTACTAAAGTGCACTCAGGCTTTGCGCAGGGTTAGTGTTGCTTAAGCCCATGATTTTGTGGGTACGCAATGCAGATAGGGTTTTTCCACACAAACCAACCCTGTGCAAAGTCTTCAGTGCACAACATATTTAAAATCATAGTGATAAACCCAAGCAGGTATAAGGGGCCTGCAACTTGACTTTGATGATCTGAAGTGAAGTATAACACTTCAGATCGCTGACCTCCCACCCCTGACTCCAAAATGGTCCCCTAACCCCCAACTCCAGTGATGACCCTCAATTTCCTGATCCCTTGGTCCCCTACCTCCTGACTACAGATATGACCCCCCAATTTCCTAATTCCTCACCCCTTATGACAAATGTGACCCCCAATTCCCCTCCAACAGCCCCCCCCCAAAACAAAATCACTGACAGCATTAGGGCCCACCTCTGAGCCCTGAGATGGTCCTCTATCCCCAGAGACAACCCCCAATCCCTCTGACATCCTAAAAATACCCTTGGTGATCTAGTGGACCCTGATCCCCCCCCCCCTCCCACACACACACACACACACACATATACACACACAGCCCCTGGGCCCCCTTCCCCAACATACCTTTAAGTTGGGAGGCAGAAACAATGCTCAATTGTTCCTGCTCCCATGCTGCCATCTTTCAAAATGGCAGAGACTGACTTCACACACCATGTGGGGCGTACCATGTGGGGTCTATCTGCCAAACAATGGCACTTTTTGTCTTATTTAGTAGACTTCACCTAGACTGCCAAATAAGGTAAAAATTTTCTTATTTCGCAGACTGACCCCCCACAAATGGCAAAAGACAGATGAAGATTCAGCAACTCCAGTATTATCATTTATTATTATACTAGTAAAAAAGGCCCGTTTCTGACACAAATGAAATGGGCGCTAGCAAGGTTTTCCTCAGTGTGTGTATGTTTGAGAGAGAGAGTGTGTGAGAGAGTGACTGTGTGAGAGAGCGAGAGAGAGTGAATATGTGTGTGTGACAGAGAGAGAGTGAGTGTGGGTGCGAGTGTGTCTGTGAGAGAGTGTGTGTGTGTGAATGTGACACAGTGTGAGACATAGAGTGTGTGGTGGACAGTATATGAGAGTGAGAGAGACACTGTGTGTGCCAGAGATACCTCCCCTCTCCCTCTGTGTGGTTGCAGGACCCTTCCCCCTTCTTTTCCCCCTCTCCCCCTCCTCTCAGGTCTCAGGACCCCCCCTTTCCCCCTCTGGTCTCAGGACCCCTCCCCCTTCCTCCTCCTCCCCCCTCTCAAGACTCTGAACCCCCTCCCCTTTGGCCTCCGGACGACAGATGACGTCCCATTGCAACTTTGGAGGCGCAGTATCCGCCCTCTGCCACGCCCCCCAAAGTTGCCGCCCTTCACCCCTCCCCCCAAGTTGCCACCACACCACCATCCACCCCCCCCACATGTTGCCACAGCTCCCCCCTCTACCTACCCCCCAAGGTCGCACCAGCCACTGCTCCACCCTTCCCCCCCCCCCAAGGTCACACCAGCCACTGCTCCACCCTCCACCCCCCCCTGTCCTACATCAGCTCAGCGCCACTCCCCCCCCCCCCCCCCCCGTCTGATACAAAAACAAAAAAAATCAAATTGTACCTTTAAAAATGGTTTTAAAAAGGAAGCGGGGCCCTGCAGCCAGCCATCGTTTGTCAGCTGTGCATCCGCTCCTCTTCTCACCTTTGACGTCACTGCCCCTGGAGAAGAACCCCGGAGGAGCGCACTGTGCAGCGATATGAGAGGTGAGAGGAAGAGCGGATGCACAGCTGACAGCCGATGGCTGCCTGCGGTGCTCCGCTTCCTTTTTAAAAACATTTTTGCAGTTTCATTTTTTTTTTGTTTTTGCATCGGACGGAGGTGGGGGGGTAGCGTCGCTGAGCTGATGTAGTACAGAGAGGGGGAGGTGAGCAGCGGTGACCTGTTTGGGGGGGTGGAGGGTGGAGCAGTGGCTGGTGTGACCTTGGGGGGGTGGAGGGTGGAGCAGTGGCTGTTGCAACCTTGGGGGGTGGGTGGAGGGGGGAGCGGTGCCGACATGTGGGGGGGAGGGTGGTAGTGGTGGCAACTTGGGGGGGTGTAGGGGTGAGGTGTTGCGACTTTGGGGGGCATGGCGAAGTGCGGATACTGCGCCTCCAACGTTGCTATGGGACGTCATCTGTCTATGTGAAACGCCCCTCCAACGTGTCAAATAGGTTGAGCGATGTGGTTGGTTGAGTGTCAGTGCTCCGCCCTCGACATCATCACATTGTGACGCGAGGGCGGGGCAGACACTCATGGAGGAAAAGCGATCTCACTTTTAGAACGTTGGGAAAGTGAGGCTTCATTAGAACGTTGGAGGTGCGTTTTATATAGAGAGATGTTGCGAGTGAGGTGCTGTAAAACTCACGGGGGAAGGGAAGACATCATAAATAGCAAGTTAAATACAGTTAGCAATACTTTGGCTATAACACATGGAGTGGCATAATTGAACAGGGAGGACCATCTCTAAGGGCGTCCATCTCTAAGGACGTTTCGGCGAAGGGGCGGGGAAACCCTTATTATCGAAACAAGATGGACATCCATCTTTTGTTTCAATAATACGATCAGAGATGCCCAAATCTCAACATTTAGGTCGACCTTAAAGATGGTCGACCTAAATGTTGAGATGGTCGACCTTAGAGATGGTCATCCCCAGTTTTCAGCCATAATGGAAACAGAGGACGACCATCTCAAAAACGACCAAATCCAAGCCCTTTGGTCGTGGGAGGAGCTAGCATTCATAGTGCACTGGTCCTCCTCACATGCCAGGACACCAACCGGGCACCCTAGGGGGCACTGCAGTGGACTTCACAAATTGCTCCCAGGTGCATAACTCCTTTACCTTCGGTGCTGAGTCCCCCCAAACCCACTCCCCAAAACTGTACACCACTACCATAGCCCTTAGGGATGAAGAGGGGCACCTACATGTGGGTACAGTGGGTTTCGGGTGGGTTTTGGAGGGCTCACATTTACCACCACAAGTGTAACAGGTAGGGGGGGATGGGCCTGGGTCCGCTTGCCTGAAGTGCACTGCACCCACTAAAAACTGCTCCAGGGACCTGCATACTGCTGTGATGGAGCTGGGCATGACATTTGAGGCTGGCATAGAGGCTGGAAAAAATGTTTTTAATTTTTTGTTTTGGGTGGGAGGGAGTTGGTGACCACTGGGGGACTAAGGGAAGGTCATTCCCGATTGCCTCCGGTGGTCATCTGGTCAGTTCGGGCACCTTTTCAAGGCTTGGTCGTGAAAAAGAAAGGGATCAAGTAAAGCCGACCAAATGCTTGTGAGGTACGCACATCTCTTAACCACGCCCACGTCCCGCCTTCGCTACACTGCCGACACACCCCTGGAAACTTTGGTCGTCCCCGCGACGGAAAGCAGTTGAGGACGCAAAAAATCATCTTTCAATTATGCCGATTTGGGCGACCATGGGCAAAGGACGCCCATCTCCCGATTTGTGTCCGAATATGGGCATCCTTCCCTTTCGAAAATAAGCTAGATATTGTCCCAAGACTCTATCATATTTAACTGCCTAAAAGTGGTTGGCATAATGGCATGACTAAAGCCTGCACAGAAGAGCAGGTATGGCTCTGACCACCTTGCTGGTCAGACTGGATAAACTATGCAGGTCTTTATCTGCTGCCATTTACTGTGTTTTGAAAGAGGGTACCGCAGGGGCAGGAAGCATGGGCATCACGTCTGTTTACTATATCTGGGGCTGAAGGGTTAGGGATCAATTAGATGAATAAGGAGCCTGCAGCTCCTCAGTCCCTCAACCCATTTGATATAATTTTGCAGCCATCCTGGGTTTTTAACATACTTTGTGAGTTCTGGAGTTCTCCTTTCAGTACGCTGCACTGTTCCATATGACTTCTGTGGCGAGGGGGTTCAATTACACCAAGTTTTCTTATTCAGCAGCATTGCAGGCCCTGCACAATGAAACGAGTAACATGACGGAGGATACACGTGGTGGATGCTTAGCGACAGAACACATTGGATCCCCATGAATTTTAGAAAATGATTCTACATTTGCAGGCCATTTTCTAGAATACTACTGGAACTTGACATGCCCCAACCTGGATGTCTCAGTAGCTATTTCAGAGAAAGTTGAAAGAAGAACCAATCTCCACAAAAGATCACAATGGAAAAAACACAGTGGAGATGTCCCTAACAACAAAGGGCTCGATATTCAGATTGGAGAAGTTAGATCGGCTAACTCCCTCAGTTGGCACTGAGCCCGGACATTCAATGCCGGGCTGTTTCCAGCGACCAGCATTGAATATCCAGTTTATTTTTGGCTAGTTCAAATTTATCCAGCCAAGCCAATATTCAACACTGGCCGGTTAAGTTTGAACTAGCCAAAGATAGGCCTGGTATTCATGCAACCAAATATGGCCGCCAAACTGACGCTGACAATCTGTGGATAGCCGGTTATATCACACAATATAACCGGCTAGCCACTGAAAATTCACAGACAGCCGATTATGGGTCATTTAACCAGCCAAGTGCTGATCCTGGCCAATTAAATGCTTTTGAATATTGGAGGGGGGGGGGGGGAGAACCTAATTCATTTTAATAAAAAGGGAAAGGGGATGGGATTTGATATACTGCCTTTCTGTGGTTATAATAAAAGCAGTTTACATATTATGTACAGGTAATTATTTTGTATCTGGGGCAATGGAGAATTGCCCAGAGTCACAAGGAGCAGCAGTGGGTATTGAACCTGGTTCTTCTGGTTCTCAAGTCACTGCACTAACCATTGTTTTTGTACACTGGGTGTCCCTATTTGCTTTAGTTATTTGGTCATCTCCAATCTGTCAGTTCCTATTTCTAGTCGATTTGAAATGGAGCTCACCTGCTTGTGTATCCCTGCCTTGATCAACTTTCACAGACTGTATCTTTAGGTATTGTTATGGATTATTTTCTTCAGGACAAGAAAATACTGGCTCGTGATATACTTATGAATGGGTATGATCCATTTTGAATAAAAGCATAATAAGTAGTTTAAAGATCTTAGCATATTCTTAAGCTTGGGATATAAATATTAAAAACTTGCAAGAAACTTGGTGGCAGGTATATAATCTTGTTTCTTACTCCTGTAATTTGCGTTGCTTATTTTTTTTTTAAATAAGTCATTGGGTATTTTTAGAAATCTTCTCTTATTGCATCCACTTTATGAATGCACTGATATTCAGAATGTGATAATTAATTTCAGCAAATTATCACTTTGGCAACTCTGAGCAACGAATTAGCAGAGGTTCTTATAACAAGAGAAGAAAGTGCACAATTGAATGATGGGTGAAGAAAGAAAGTGTAATTTTTCTCTTTAGTGTCATATTTTCAGGTGTATAATATAATTTCCAGTCATGTTGAGCTGCAGTTTGGCTATGGGACTGGCCCTGATACCTAGCAATGTGTGGCAGTCCTTTAGGTGTCCAAGGGTTGCCATGGCAGCACAAAAGAGTTTCATTGAGTTTAGTGGAATCAATCGCAAATTGCTGTTGAATCCCCCAACATAACCACAGGATACCATACATCAGTGGTTCCCAAACCTGGTCCTGGAGGCACCCCAGCCAGTCAGGTTTTCAGGATACCCACAATGAATATTTATGAGAGAGATTTGCATGCACTGCCTTCACTGCATGCAAATCTAACTCATGAATATTTATTGTGGATATAGGAGTCCTTTTATGAAGCTGCGGCAAAGGGGGGCCTACACTGGCATCAGCACATTTTTGATGCGTGCTGAGGACCCCTTTTACCGCAGTGGGTAAATGGCAGGTCTTTGTTTTTTTCAAGAAATGGCCGTGCAGCAAGTGAAGCACTTGCTGCATGGCCATTCTGGGGGGAGGAAGACCACCCAGCGATAATTCCAAATTTGACGTGTGCTGTTTTCTACTGCAGGGGGCGTTCCTGGTGGTAACTGGCAGCGCAAATTGCACGTGAGCCCTTACCGCCAAGTAAATAGGTGACTTTAAGGACTCAGGCAGTAAATAGCCACATGCTACTTTTAATTTTAGCACATTTACACATTTAGCACATTTACATGGCCATGTGCTAAAATTAAAATTAAAAGCCTTCATTTTAAAAAGGTCTTTTTACCCGCCACAGTAAAAAATGGCCCAGCGTATGACAATTTCATGCAACCCACATTAGCGCAGGCCACTTTTTACCACAGCTTAGTAAAAGGGCCCCAGTATTTGCAAAGAGGGTGAACATTGCACATGTTTGAACTATTATTCATGCGTGAACCACTTCATAGGTGCGCATAGTGCACCCTCTTTCAGAAAGATTACTCACTCACCAACTTTGTTCCTGTGACAAAAAAATGACCAAAGAAAAATGAATTAAATGAACGCTTCCAGAAACAACATAGGAAATGTCACAAAATGAGAATTTTCTATCTGCCCATCCCTCATCTTTAACAGAACCATAAATTTTGCTATTTATCAGCACATTTAGAGTAGAATGTCATGCCATCTGCCTATGAGCTCAAGCTATTACAGAAGATAACAGGGCAATGCAACAAGCTTACACATTCAAGTAAATCTACAACAGAATGGCTGAAGAAAAAGAAATGTGTTTGGACTGGTCAAAACCAACGTTCAAAGCTAAACCCTGCTGAAATGTTGTGGCAAGACCTGAAGCAAGTTATCCATGCAATGAAGCTGTCATCAAGTTGAAACAGTTGGTATGCAATAATGGACTGAAAGTTCTCAAGTAATTTAATATATGGTTTTGTAGCCCGCAGATATCAGTTTAACAAATTGCACAGAGTGGGTTACAATAAAACATACCAAAACAATTATATAAAACAAGAAATGTAGAAACCCCCCCCCCCCCCATGAAGGCTTGCTTTGTCCAATTAATGTATCCTAATCATTCTAATAAAAGAAGCTGATTAAGAGTTATAGAAAACATTTGGTTGAAATTATTGCTGCTCAAAGATGTGTAGCCAATTGCCCAATTACTAAGGACCCCTTTTACCAAATGGCAGTAAAAACTGGCCCACAGTGGTTCACAGTGGCATCAGAGTGTGGCACAGCTGGGTGTAAAGGCGCCTTATACTGCTGCTGGTAAAAAGGTGGTTTTTTTAAAAGCTAATATATGGTCATGCACTAAATTAAAACATTGCCATGTACCCATTTACTGCTGGAGTCTTACTACCTCCTATTTAGGAGGCGGTGAGGGCTCTGGCGGTAGCCCAGCAGTAATTGGGTAGCGCATGGTGCTGTCTGATTACCGCTGGACACACCCCCTGTGCTAGAAAATACAAAGGTATTTTCTAGAGCCAGAAATGGCACACAGGAAAACCAGAAGTACCGCTGGGCTTCTGGGTGATCCCAGCAGTAAGGCCGAATTGCTGCACGCTAAGCCAGTGGTAGCCCTACCACCCTTTGGTAAAAGGGCCCCTAAATGAAGGGTTCACATATTTTTTTCACAAAAGGTTACATATTGTTTAATAACAGAAAATAACATCTTTTTGTCTGAGTTGTTTTATTCAATGGAATTATCTTTCTCTTTAATCGGGTTTTATGTAAAATTTGCTAAAATATAGTCTGCCCTAGGTAGGGGGGAGGGGTTTCACAACCATTTTCTCAGCACTGAAGCAGCAAAACAATATCCAAAGCAAGGAAAGAGGGCCATGCCAATAATGTCTGCATACCTACGGGGTCCTTTTACCAAGCTGCAGTAAAAAGGGCCCTATGGTAGCAGCTGGGCCCATTTTTGCCACGTGCGATAGTCCTTTTTACCACAGCAGGTTAAAAAGCCCCTAAAAAGACATGTTCATGGGGTAAGATTATTCTTACCGCGTGACCATGCGGTGGGGGGGGGGCACTTAACTCCACCCATTGAGGTGGCGGTAGGGGCTCCCACAGTAACCCAGCGGTAACTGGACAGTGACGATTACCGCCGGGTTAGCACCACGTTGGAAAGTACAGAATTATTTTCCTTAGTGCCAGAATATTGAGGCGGAACTACCACCAGTGGCCACATTGGGCCGGTTGTAGTTCTGGGTTGCTGCGCAGTAACCCTTTAGTAAAAGAGCCTCTATGTGGCTTAAAAGAAAAGTAATGCCTCCACCTCTATAAATGAAAACAATGCTTGAAACATGCTCTTTTATTACATGCATATACTTTTCTACATAGTCGCAACCATTTGCCACACATTTCTGCTAACGATGGACAAGATTATCAAAGCCTTCGGAAAGAAATGCATATCTTGTCTCTTCAACCATATGCTCACAGTCCTTTTCACCTCTTCATTTGAGTCAAATGGATACCCCTAAAGGTTATCCTTCAATTGGTAAAAGATGGAAAACGCATTGTGCTAAGTTTTCCTTTTCTCAGCTCCTGATAGGTATTTTGTTTTTTTTGTTTTTTTTTAATAGATGAGCAACTCTCCTTTAGTAAGATTTGCTCTAGCATGAAACATCTTTCAAAGAGGCACTTTATATTCCAAATTCTTTTATTTTTAAGTTATTTGTGGCAACTCTGATTAAAAAAAAAAAGCATCACACAAAATTTCTTCAACAGCAGCACAACATTTGAATAAAGGACTGTGCTCTCAGTAGTATGTCTGGATAGCATTTTCAACTCAAGAACACGGTATTTTGTGTTGGAACTAATAAAACAAAAGACCCAAGGCAAAGTTCATGCAGAAAATTTGATTTTAAACGCTTATTCCAAATTGATTTAAACTGCAATATTAATTTGGCTGATGTAGTGTAATTGCCTTTGAAGTATTCATTAGCATTTTCATTAGAATCGCTAGGATTTCAAGTTCGTGTGAAGAGAACTTCAGGTTGCCATGAACAGGAGTATAAGTAGTCCACAAATATCAGGGATATGTGTGACCAGACAGGATTGTTTGTTAGTGCATAGACTTTTACAGTAAATTAGAGGCAGCGCCATAACCAGCTCACCATGAGGCACATGCTGTAATTTATGACTGTGATAATATATGCCCGTACTGCATACAAAACAGCAAAGAGAGGGTCCAAAGTACAGAAAAAAGTTCAAACAGCAAAAAGAAGCCCCAGGAGCAGAGGCATAGCCAGACTTCGGTGGGAGGGGGGTCCAGACCCCAAGGTGAGGGGGTACATTTTAGCCCCCCCCCCCCGGTGCCACCACTGCCACCACCACCAACCTTGACGACCCCCTCCCACCACCGACCCTCTCGGCCCCCCTCTCGCTGCCAACCCTCCCCCACCGCCGCCGTCGTCACCTACGCTTGCTGGTGGGGAACCCCAATCCCCGTCAGCCAAGGTCCTCTTCTTCCCGCAAAGGCTTCGTTCTGTTTTTGACATCCTGCACATTGTATGTGCAGGACATCAGACTCACAGAACAGAACAAAGCCTTGCAGATCAGCTGATCAGCAAAGGTAGCCCACAGCGAAGGCGGGGGAGGGTTGGCAGCAGGAGGGGGGTCGAGAGGGTTGTCGGCAGGAGGGTCCAGGGTCAAATCTACAGGGCCCAGGCCCCCCCTGGTCCCACATAGCTATGCCACTGCCTAGGAGCCTTCAAAATCAGGACACAATTTCTTTAATCATCTATCTTGAACATCAATTCTTTCCTAAATGAACTGACACAGTATGAAGGGACCATTCCGGCTCCAGTTTTGCTGAGCGATCAAGCATATTTCATTTGTATCCAGTGGGTCAATCATCTGATTTGTCATTCCCAAAGGAGAAAGTTCCAGCTGTTCCATAGAAATCACAACCCACTTGACCCCCGATGCAGGCGCTGTGTGCCGAAACACAGCCGGTGCCGGGTCATTTAGAAAAGAATTGATGTTCAAGATACATGATTAAAGAAATTGTGTCCCAATTTTGAAGGCTCCTGGTGCTTCGTACTGCATACAAAAACAGGTTTATATAGTTGTATACATTTTGCACCAGAATCACTTAAAATCAGTGCTTTTTTTGTGCCGGTACGCAACGGTAAGGCGTACCAGCACCTTTTTTCTGGGGCTCCCCTGCTCGCTCCCTGCTGTTTGCACCGATCCCTGCCTCGTAAAACTTATTTTTTCGCGAACCGGCAGACTGAAGAAATAAAACAAACAGCTGACAGGCTTGCCTCCTTCGATCGCGTCGGCCGCTTCCTTTCCCTGCATTCTGAGCGCGTCCCACCCTCCTCTGATGTCATTTCCTTTCCTCGAGGGCGGGACGTGCTGAGAATGCAGGGAAAGGAAGCGGCTGACGCGATCGAAGGAGGCAAGCCTGTCAGCTGTTTGTTTTATTTCTTCAGTCTGCCGGTTCGCGAAAAAATAAGTTTTACGAGGCAGGGATCGGTGCAAACAGCAGGGAGCGAGCAGGGGAGGGTGAGCAAGTGGGGCTGGGGGGGTGTGTGGGCAAGTGGGGCTGGGGGGGGTTGTGTGGCCAATTGGGGCTGGGGGGGTTGTGTGGCCAGTTGGGGCTGGGGGGGGGTTGTGTGGGCAAGTGGGGCTGGGGGTGTGGGTGGGCAAGTAGGGCTGAGGGTGTGTGTGTGTGGGCAAGTGGGGCTGGGAGGCTGGGCAAATGGGGCTGGGATTTGAATGATCTCGGGGGCAGGTGGAGGGTGGGGCGAGTCACTGGACATTGAAGGGAGGGGGAGGATAGGGGGCAAAAGAGAATCGCTGGACATGGAGGGGATGGGATAGTAGGGCAGGGGAGAGAGGAGAGAGGAGAATGGAGAATTGCTGGACATGGATGGAAGGGGAAGGCAGGGAAGAGAGAATTGCTGGACTTGGATAGGCGAGGAGGGCAGGGGAGAGAGGAGAATCACTGGACATGGGAGGGGAGGGGAGGGGAGAGGAGACATGCTGGACATGGATGGAGGGGAGGGAAAATAGGAAGGAGATGCACATGGATGGGATGGCAGGAGAAGAAGGAGAAATGCTGGAAATGGATGGAGAGGAGAGCAGAGCAGGAGATAGAGGAGAATTGCTGGACATGGATGGATGGAGGGGTTGGCGGGGAGAGAGGAGAAATGCTGGACATGGAAGAAGAAAGGAGGAAAGTAAAGAAATAAATGGAAAGGAAGCCCTGGAAACGGAGTTAAGAGAACAGATAGAGAGCAGCAGAATCAGACACTTGGACCAGTATGGATAGAAAACAGTCACCAGACAACAAAGATAGAAAAAAATTATTTTATTTTCATTTCAGTGTTTGGAATTTGTCCAATTTGAGAATTTACATCTGTTGTCATATTTTGCCCTGGGTATACTGGAGCTGTAACATCTTACAGAAATGATTTATAATGAAAAAAAATCACAAGTTATTGTTTTTCTCCTATACTAGTATATTTTCAATGATGTCTGTTTATATGCGCCATGGCTGATATAAGGGGTGTGGCTAATGTGGGTGTGGCTATCATAGGGGTGGAGCTATATGTGGTGACCCCGCCCATAATGAGTACCGGCACCTTTTTTTCTACAAAAAATGCACTGCTTAAAATTCAATTTTCTATAGGATCTAGTGGGTCAGTATTCAATGGGAAATATCCAGTGGTTAGCAGCATATTTTCCTTAGACACTGCTATTTGTAGATATTCAGTGAAACCATGAGACGCATCTGTGCTATCTGGCTAGTGCCCTGGCAGTCTGTGGGTGGAGTGAAGGCACAGCAGCGAGTTATCCAGAACAAGAATTTTTCAGACTGCTGGCCAGACAATTACCTGGCTAAAGTTAGGACAGCAAGGGGTCCTTTTACTAAGGTGCGCTGAAAATGGCCTGCGCTGTTGTAGGAGCATGTATTGGATGTGTGCAGGTTTATTTTTCAGCGTGCCTGCAAAAAAAGGCCTTTTCTTGGCCGAAAATGGATGTGCGGCAAAATAAAAACCGTTGCATGTCCATTTTGGGCCTAAGACCTTACTGCCACCCATTGACTTAGCAGTAAGGCCTCACGCATTAACCAGGCAGTAATTTTCAGCATGAGTACACTGCTGATTACCGCCCAGTTAGTGCCACACATTAGAAAATAAAAATACTTTCTGCCTCACGTACCGGACACATGTAAAAAATGGAATTACCACCCGGGGCATGCGGTAGCCAGGGGTAGTTCCAAATTGACATGCGTTGGACACGCATAGGCACCTATGCATCTTAGTAAAAGGGCCCCCAAAATTGTTGTTCTAACTTTATTCAGAGAGCAGTCATTACTATTCAGATAGCAGCAGCACAGATCTTCAGGGCCTCTCACTTTCTGGATAGTGGTTCCCAATATCCATGAATAATTTAAACACTGCAGCTGGTGTTTAAAACAAATGCTGACCACAGAATTTAAATATTGACTCATAGATGGCTAAGTAGGAATCTAGCCAGATACATCTCCTGGGGTGAAAATTTCATCCGTCACAAATCAAATAGGTCAAATCAATGCAAGACACTGTCAAATCAACTTTAAATGTGGAGGGAAAAGATCTCAGAGATTGCGCAGCCATTAATTTTAGGCTGACATTAATAAATATGCATATAAGTAGACACTCAGAAAACATGGCACCTTCTTTTACATAACATAAATATAAGTGCTTCTGGGGTGGAGAATGAGTGCAGCAGAAATGAGATTAGCACTTACGTGTGTATTTTATATAATATGTACATAGCCACAAATTCTTACCAGTATATGGATAAAGCCTCGGACTGAGATGGAGCTGCTTAACTTGGAGCTCAGTGCAGGCTGAGTGAAAATCACAACTGCACCCCCTAGGGTGCCCCATGCTCTCATGGGATGTCCACATGGCCATTCTACTAAGAATGCTGGTTCCTCCTACTTCTCAATGGCTTGATTTTGTGCATTTTTCACTTGGACGTTTTTTTTTTTTTTAATGGACCAAAAAGATAAACGCACAGAGCGCAAAAACATCTTGCAAGTAGCCATTTTTGAAGAAAAAAAAAAGATATGTTTTTCTGTCTTGAAAATGGCTATATTCCCCACTTGAATTTTGGACATTTTTAGCAAAACGTCCAAAGTTGGACTTAGACATCATATCAAAAATGCCCCTCCACATGTGTGCACTTGGTGCAAAGAACTCCTCGCTCTCAAAGAAGGAGTCCAATCTCTGAAGCAGATCTGGAGGAGCTGAGGTAGACAAAGAGATTTATAGCAAAGACCTATAAGATATAGTAGTTAGTTTCCACCTTCAGTGTGGCAGACCCTGTGCTGACTTGGAAAAGCAAGATCACCTGAAATGAGAGGATCACCTTGGTGTAGCAGGAACTGAATCCAGCAGCTGAAACCTGCCATACAGGCAACATTGTACCACCTGAACTAAGGATAGATCTCAAAGAGCAAGTGCTCAGGAGAAAAGGGATAAGATCGCCATTGTAGCTGGCAATTCAATCATTATGAATGTAGATATATGGCTGATTGGTAGGCAGGAGGATCATTTGCTCACCTTCCAGTTTGGTGTGAAGGTGGTGGACCTCATGTGTCAATTAAATAGGATTTCTTACATTGCCAAGGATGAACTGGATCTCATGGTACATGTGGCTACCAATGGAATAAGAAAGTGTGGTATGGAGGTTCTCTATGCAAAATATAGGCTGTTCAGTAGAAAGTTCAAACCCAGAACTTCCAAGGTAAATGTTACCTGTTCAATGAACAGGATATAAGAAGGCACAACACTAGACAATTTGATGGGACATAGAAGAAGGCTTTAGATTTGGCAAGAACTAGGCATCATTTTGGCAAAGGGAGAATGTATTCCAAAAGGAGGCAGTCTACCTTAAGCATAGTGGAACATGTCTGCTGGAGAGAATGTTTAAAAAAGAAATAGAGCAGCTTGTAAAGTAGAACATGGGGAAAAGGTGTCGGTTCATCATCATAATATAACTTGGTGTGAGCTGTCTTTGAAAAATACTAACAAAAATAAACAAAAAAACAGCCAGTCAATATTCTGCCCTAGCGTTTTTTTAAAAGCTTGACTGTTACTAGCTAAGTTGACCCAGATATTCAATGCTAGCCATGTCCGGGCACTAGCATTTATTTTCCAGGTCTGACTGGACTGGTGCTGGCCGCCCAAATTTATGTGGGTCCTCACTGATATTCAGTATTAGGAAACATGACCCCTAGTGCAAGACTACTGCTAGGTGTGTCATTTTGGAGACAGAACCAGAAGGCCAGGAGTGACTGGGGATCACTCCTGCCCTTCAACCACTGAACCAACAGGTACAGAGCTATTAGGACCTTGCTGATGGAGTTGGGGGCCTTAGGGGGTAGAGGGTCTTCATCTGGGGGGGGGTTCTTGATTGGGATGGAGGGTCATCATCTGGGGAGTCTTAATCAGCAGAAGAGGGGTTACAATCAGTGCCTCTGCACATTCAAAGTTGGGCCCAACGCTCCCAGGCAGATGGAATAACTCTGTTTGAGGTTGGCTTGCAAGAAGAGTTATTCATTTACAATGGGAGTCAGCAACCTGTGGTACTAAGATATCACAGATTGCTGACTCCGGTGATAAATCAAGGTGTAGTAAAAGCCTTGAAAATTTCCCACTTTGATGCCTTTATTACCATTGAATTCAAATGAACAGTAGGCTAATGCCTACACAATTCTATGTTCACTATTTACTTAGATGCTAAACTCCTCTGTGCATAATGAGGTATAATAACAGCACAGTACATTTTATGTAGAACTCATGCTAGATAAGTCTTTCGCACTTTATGAATTAGCCTCTGGCTGGGAAGAGTGATTAAGCAGGTGCACTAATTTGTCACTGAGCCCTCAATTGACTAGCTACAGTGGCGCCAGGGACTTTATTATCCAACTGGGGATATATATGCCCTTACAAGTTCACTGCACAATTTACCAAACTTTGAACAATGGTGACATTTTGGAAACTTAGGGGCCCTTTTACTAAGACACCTATGCACGTACAACACTAAAAAAGGGACCTGTGAGCGTCCAAAACACGCCCCTACACCAGCACAGGCCATTTTTCGGCGCCTTAGTAAAAGGGCTCCTTAGTCAAATGATAATCTAAAAAACTCTAAAGTGGATTTGTGAGGTCTTTGCATCTGTTTTATGTTTTTTCTAAAAATTCAAAGCAGAGACTTCAGATTTTACTAGGGAAAAATTGGCAGAATGTTCAAAAGGACCTGGGTAAAATCCAAAATGTATATCAAAGTGGAAGTAGGACACTGAAATTCACTTGGTTCTCTTTTGAAAGTGAATGGCATGCAATCTCAATAATCTCTGAGCTAACAGACTATCCGGTAGATATGTAAAACTATTTAACCTTCTGGCCGGTTAAATAGCCTAAAGCTGGCTAACAGGGCCGCAGAGAGAAGGCCGCCCCGCCTCTGCCCCACCGCTGCCACCCCCCCCCCCCCCCGTCGCTCCCCCGCCCTCATCTGATGTAACTTCCGGTTTCCACGAGGGCGGGACACAGGGAGGGAAGGCCATAAGAGACACAATCTGCAACTGCCGCTTTGAATGAAGGGGGCCCGGAGCCGAAGAGGCAGGCAGGTGAGACCGGGGACTGCAGCGCCGGCGGCCTGACCCCGGCGCCGGGCCCCCCTTGGAGGCCCAGGCCGGGGGAATTTTTCCCCCCTGCCCCCCCTCTCAGCGGCCCTGCTGGCTAAGCAATAATATTCACTGTGAGATAACTGGCTATGTTGGCTGACTATTACCGCTTACGACCAGATGCTATATATGGCACCTAGAAAATCTGTGCGGAAAACAGTTCTGCCTAAGCGTATTCTATAAGCGGCACCTAGATTTAGGTGCGGTATATAGAATATGCTTAGTTGATATCCTATCGCCTCCATTTACACCAACCAAAATGTGGCATAAATTCCGGTGCATAGATTTAGATGCAGAGGGCCATATTCTATAACAACACTCATAACCTGGTGTAAATCTCAGCGCATAGATTTAGGTGCACTTCACAATATTCTATAACTAGGTGTGTAAATTTTGAAACACCCATGAAACGCCCATTTCCCTGCCTATAACCATGCCCCTTTTGCCTGCACGCATTAAAATTTAGGCACATTGCATTACAGAATATGCTTAGGGAGCTGTGTGTGCAAATTCTAATTATTGTTTGTTAAGTGCTGTTAACAACACTGATTGGCTTGTTAAGTCAATTAAGTTACACACATTGTTACAGAATATGCTTGGATTTCGGCGCAAATCTCTGTGCTATGTAGAATCCAAGGGCTAGCAGCTAGCCTGGTCACCAGATATGTCGTGTGACATAACAGGTTAGTGCCAATATTCATTGACTGGGTTAATTTAGTAGCAAGATAGACCCACGTAAATAGCAGGTCTATCTTTGGCTGCTATAATTTATCCAGTGAGCCAATGAATATTGGCTTAAACAGCTATGTATTAGCAGCCCAAAAAAACCCAGAAATTCAGTGTCAGTCTCAGGATACAGCACCAGCATTGAATTTTCGGGTTCACTACCGACCGTGAGAGTTAGTCAAGCTTCCTCCCGCGGTCTCAATATTGGCCCCTGTATAACACTTCTTTGCAGTGTATTTTGGAGATTACTTATGCATTCCTTATAGTGAAAAAGGGGTTATTTAGACCCTTCAGCTTTCAAAATGATGGTACAGTGCCTTATTCTTGGACAGTTAGACTATTGTAATATTCTCTACTAGTGAGGTAAAATGCCCGTTTCGCTAAAAAATGAAATGGGCGCTAGCAAGGCTATCCCTCCATGTCCAGCGATTCTCCCATCCCCTCCCATCCCATCTACAGTGGGGGAAATAAGTATTTGATCCCTTGCTGATTTTGTAAGTTTGCCCACTGACAAAGACATGAGCAGCCCATAATTGAAGGGTAGGTTATTGGTAACAGTGAGAGATAGCACATCACAAATTAAATCCGGAAATCACATTGTGGAAAGTATATGAATTTATTTGCATTCTGCAGAGGGAAATAAGTATTTAATCCCTCTGGCAAACAAGACCTAATACTTGGTGGCAAAACCCTTGTTGGCAAGCACAGCGGTCAGACGTCTTCTGTAGTTGATGATGAGGTTTGCACACATGTCAGGAGGAATTTTGGTCCACTCCTCTTTGCAGATCATCTCTAAATCATTAAGAGTTCTGGGCTGTCGCTTGGCAACTCGCAGCTTCAGCTCCCTCCATAAGTTTTCAATGGGATTAAGGTCTGGTGACTGGCTAGGCCACTCCATGACCCTAATGTGCTTCTTCCTGAGCCACTCCTTTGTTGCCTTGGCTGTATGTTTTGGGTCATTGTCGTGCTGGAAGACCCAGCCACGACCCATTTTTAAGGCCCTGGCGGAGGGAAGGAGGTTGTCACTCAGAATTGTACGGTACATGGCCCCATCCATTCTCCCATTGATGCGGTGAAGTAGTCCTGTGCCCTTAGCAGAGAAACACCCCCAAAACATAACATTTCCACCTCCATGCTTGACAGTGGGGACGGTGTTCTTTGGGTCATAGGCAGCATTTCTCTTCCTCCAAACACGGCGAGTTGAGTTCATGCCAAAGAGCTCAATTTTTGTCTCATCTGACCACAGCACCTTCTCCCAATCACTCTCGGCATCATCCAGGTGTTCACTGGCAAACTTCAGACGGGCCGTCACATGTGCCTTCCGGAGCAGGGGGACCTTGCGGGCACTGCAGGATTGCAATCCGTTATGTCGTAATGTGTTACCAATGGTTTTCGTGGTGACAGTGGTCCCAGCTGCCTTGAGATCATTGACAAGTTCCCCCCTTGTAGTTGTAGGCTGATTTCTAACCTTCCTCATGATCAAGGATACCCCACGAGGTGAGATTTTGCGTGGAGCCCAGATCTTTGTCGATTGACAGTCATTTTGTACTTCTTCCATTTTCTTACTATGGCACCAACAGTTGTCTCCTTCTCGCCCAGCGTCTTACTGATGGTTTTGTAGCCCATTCCAGCCTTGTGCAGGTGTATGATCTTGTCCCTGACATCCTTAGACAGCTCCTTGCTCTTGGCCATTTTGTAGAGGTTAGAGTCTGACTGATTCACTGAGTCTGTGGACAGGTGTCTTTCATACAGGTGACCATTGCCGACAGCTGTCTGTCATGCAGGTAACGAGTTGATTTGGAGCATCTACCTGGTCTGTAGGGGCCAGATCTCTTACTGGTTGGTGGGGGATCAAATACTTATTTCCCTCTGCAGAATGCAAATAAATTCATATACTTTCCACAATGTGATTTTCCGGATTTAATTTGTGATGTGCTATCTCTCACTGTTACCAATAACCTACCCTTCAATTATGGGCTGCTCATGTCTTTGTCAGTGGGCAAACTTACAAAATCAGCAAGGGATCAAATACTTATTTCCCCCACTGTATGTCCAGCGATTCTCCTCTGCCCTGCCCTCCCATCCCCTCCGTGTCCCTCGATTTTGGCCTCCCCTCCATGTCCAGCAATTCTCCTCTGCCCTGCCCTCCCCTTCCCTCGATGTCCCACGATTCTTTCCTCCCCTCCATGTCCCGCTATTGTCCTGTGCCCTTCCCTCCCATCCTTGTCCTGCGATTCTCCCCTCGCCTCCTATCCCATCCAAGTCCATCAATTCGCCTATGTCCTGCCCTCCCCTCCCATCCGTGTCCCGCGATTCTCCCCTCGCTTCCCATCCCAGTGCCCCACCCTCCTCTGGCTGGATGTCTGGGTTCGTAACATCCTGACGTCAGCTCGCCTCCAGCAAACATTGCATATCCTATATAATAATTTGTACCTCAGAGTTCTCTGGCTGTCTGTCTGTTTGGGTTCGTAACATCTTGATGTCAGCTCGCCTCCAGTGTTCCCTTTCCTCTCAGTGTCCTGCCCTCCTCTGATGTCATTTCGAGGGCAGGACAGTGAGAGGGAAGGGAACGCTGGAGGCAAGCTGACATCAAGATGTTACGAACCCAAACAGACAGACAGACAGAAAACTCTGAGGTACAAATTATTATATAGGATATGGGATGTTTGCAATTTTTATTGAGAAAGATCCAAACGATCCAAAATACAGAGGCATGGATAATTTGTTTCTGCTCATAAATCTAAATAAGTATCTCCTCTGTTGATAGAATTGAATTGGTTACGAGTAGAGGATCGCATTAAGTTTAAATTATGTACAATGATTTTTAATATACTATGGGGCTCATTTTCAAAGCACTAGACTTACAAAGTTCCATAGGTTACGATGGGGCTCATTTTTTACAGAGAAAAATATCCAAAAAGTATCATAAAGCACCATTTGGATGGATTTCTTCTCAAAATGTCCAAATTGATATTTTTGAAACCTATTTGGCATTGCAGGCATTTATCTTTGCATTTCATCTGCAATGCATTCAAATCACAAGAGGCGTGTCAGGGGCATTTAGAGGGGGGAAGAAGGCGGGCTTTGATGTTTTACAGCCATAATGGAACAAAACGAAAATGTCTGGGGTGAAAACCAACATTTTGGTCTAGACCTGTTTTCAGAACGAATAAGGCACAAAAAGGTGCCCTAAATGACCAACCATATGACCACTGAAGGTAATCAGGAATGACCCCCCCCCCCCACTTCCCCAGTGATCACTGACTCCCTCCCACCCCCACCCCAAAAATGTGAATAAAAATAATACTCAACCTATATGACAGCCTCAGATGTTATAGCCAGGTCCATTAGAGCAGCATGCAGGTCCCTGGAGTAGTCTAGTGATGGATGCAGTGCACTGCAGACAGATGGTAGGCCCATACCTCCTCCTACCTGTTACACTTATGGTGAAAACTGTGAGCCCTCTAAAACTCACTAAAAACCCACTGGGCCCACATATATGTGCCCCCTCCACCATAAGTACTATTGTAGTGGTACAGTTGTGGGTAATGGGTTTTGGGTGGGTTTTGGAGGGCTAAGCAGACAAGATAAGGGAGCAACGATGAAATGTATATCTGAGAGCATTTATATGAAGTCTACAGCAGTGCCTTCTAGGTTGCCCCATTGCTCTCCTGGGAAGTGTGGGGGACCAGTCTGCTAAAAATGCTGGCCCCTCCTACTTCCCAATGGCTTGATTTTCTACGTTTTTCACTTGTATGGTTTTTTTTTTCAACAACAGCCTGAAAAAATTAATGCACAGGGCCAAATTCTATAAATGGAGCCTTAAATATTGGCACCGAAAAACCACACAGCATGATTCTATAAATTACACCTAAAGTTACACGTAGTTTATAGAATATGTGCACACGCTGTTCTTGTGATTAATATTTAGATGCACCCATTTTGGTCACCTAAAACCAAGCCTAAATACCTGCACCTAGGTTAGATGCAGATCGAGTGTATTCCATAACTGTGCGCATAGTTTTTTGAAACTACTACTACTACTACTACTATTTAACATTTCTAGAGCACTACAAAGTGTACGCAGCACTGTACAAACACAGAAGAAAGACAGTCCAGCCTGCCCATTCTACGCCCATGCCCCCTTTTTGACTATGTATATGAGTATTTACACGCACTGCGTTATAGAATACACCTAAAACATTGTGCAATTAATTCTAATTAAAACCATTTAGTGCTGCTAATTGGTTAAGTACCAATTATCAGTGCTGATTGGCTTGATAATCAATTAAGTTGCACGCACTAATATGGTCGAGCAGCCAAATTAGCAAGCACAACTTAAGGCACCATATATAGAATTTGGGGGACAGAGCACAAAACCTTGTTACAAACGTTATTTTTATTTTTTTAAAGATAAACGTTTCACAATTTCAAAAATGGCCATATTTCCTATTCGGATTTTGAACGTTTAGCATAAAACATCCACAGTCCGACTTAGACGTCATATGAAAAATTCCCTTCCCTGTAACTGTGTAAGTCTAAGTGCTTTGAAAATATGCCTCCACATTGAAATGCCTCATCTTATATGTTAAATATACTTGGTTTTCCAATTCTGTTTAGATTTAGAGAGGCTAGAAATCCTTTACTTTTGCAATGTCCTAACCCTAGGGGGTTGAGTTTTAAAACATTATTTTCAGCTAGCTTCGTATATTTGGCAGCTAAGGTCTGCAATTCTCTCCTTACTCAGGTTAGGACTCTAACTAGTTATACTTTTTTTACGAAATACATGAAAGCTCATTATTTTAGACAATATTTTTAATGTTAGTTTTAATTATTATTATTATTTTAGTTTTTCTGGAATGTACACAGCTGATATACAGAAAGAGTACATGAATGATATAATAGAAATACAAAAGAACAACCAAAACATTTCCAGCATAACCATCTTGCCCTCATCAAGGAAAGAGGCAATTACAAAGAAAAAGGAAAAAAATTAAAACAGAAAAGAATTAGGTCCTAAATCTAATTTACTACATGGCGTCACTATATATCACTTACTCCATAAATCCTAGACATTATTTCTCATGCCCTTTAAGAAATTGCTG
This sequence comes from Microcaecilia unicolor, assembly GCF_901765095.1. Classification (NCBI taxonomy): domain Eukaryota; kingdom Metazoa; phylum Chordata; class Amphibia; order Gymnophiona; family Siphonopidae; genus Microcaecilia; species Microcaecilia unicolor. The sequence continues at coordinate 242,296,295 of NC_044034.1, read as the reverse complement.
TAATTGTAGAGGATTCCAAAAAATATATTCTTTGTCTTGAAAAGTAAGCAACCACTTACAAGGATATTTCAGAAAAAAGGAGGCCTCCTAAGGCCAATACCCTGGATTTAAAAGCTAAAAAAGCTTTACGTGTAAGCTGAGTTGCCCTAGAAACATCTGGAAATACAAAAATCTTAGCATCACTGAAAACCTCATCCTTTTTCTGAAAATAGTGTTTCATAATCAGGGACTTCCTTTTCACTGCTAAAAGTTGCCAACAAAGTAGATCGTGTAGAAATAATATCTTGAGTATCCTCAAGAAAAGCAGTGAAATTTATTTTCAAAGAAACTAAGGGGCCCTTTACAAAGACGCATAACAGCCTACTTGTGTGCAGTATGCGTCAAATCAGCGTTACCACCCGGCTAGCACGTGCGCCTTGCGATAATTCCAAGTTTGACATGCGACAAAAAGTTTTGTGTTTCTACCGCGGGGGTGTTCCCAGCTGTAATCAGCAGTTGGCGTGTGCTGGATGTGTACCGCGCGGGTAATGCGTGAGCCCTTACTGCTAAGTTAGTTGGTGGCGTTAAGGGCTCAGGCCATAAGTAAACATGCACTGGTTTTAATTTTGTCGCACGTCCATTTCCTGGCCTAAAAAAAAAATTCCTTTTCCAGATGCGGTGGAGAAATGGTCCAGAGTATGTCCAATACATGCGCCCACACTACCGCAAGCCATTTCTTTTGGCACACCTTTGTAAAAGGGCCCCTAATTGATCAGCTTCCTGATGATCCAACGTGATTTTACTTTTTTTCTGGTAAATAGTAGCAATTAGAATCTGATATAGTATTGGCTGTAGCTAAACCTAAAATCTCCTTTAAATATTTCCTAACCAAAATCTCAGAAGGTAGCAAATATATATAAGGAAAATTCAGGAAGTGCAGATCATTTTTAACTTTAAGTGAATATTATGAGAGTCCTTAATACCACAGACAGACGTAGACTTCAGAGAAGTCAATTGCTTTTCTACAGCTGATACATTTATCCACCACTTCTTTAGAAAAAGTCACATTTTGAGAAATAACAGCATGTAGTATCCCCACCACTTGCTGATTAGAATCTCGTAAATCTTTCAAAGTAAATTCCTGAATGCCCCCCTTAAATTGAGACAACTGAGAGGGATAGGTAGCTACTGTGGTCCCCATTGCTGCCCATTTAGTTTAAAGATAAAATTTGTTATCATACATAAAATAATTTTTGGTAATGACCAACTCGGCCATTTTATATAACATTTTGTATATGATATCTAACAATTGTATATGATCCCTAGACACTACAATCCCCTGTAAATATCTTTCCAACATATTTAATGCTCCCTGTTGGGGTATATTAGTATATAATGTATTGACGTCTAGGGCCACCAACATTTGAAGTAAATGTTCTGAATCCTTAATATATAAAGTAATCTGGTCAACACAAGGTCTGAAATGAAAATCCACATACCCTGAATGGACTAGTGCATTTTGGGGACAAAATATATGATGGAAATCATACGGCTATATTCCCTTGATGAAATTATCCCCAAACAATTAGCTTCAACTAATAAATGATCAATGCTTGATATTCAAAAAAAGACTGAGGGGATCTAAGATGGCCGTACGCATTTGCAACTAGCTGCAGCCCTGCCTTACCTTGTGATGCCTAAGAGATGTGGAAGGGCCGCTGTCCAAGCCCCCCCAACCCCCTTCCACAATTCCTGGACCGATGGATCGGTTTGTGCAGCTGCAGAGCTGGTGGAGTGTCCAGGAATGACTCGACGCGTGACGCTGGCGATTTGGAGGAACTTTCGGTGTCTTTTGGGCCAGATACCACTCTAAGCCCTGATGGAAGAGCTCCGCCCCCGCAGCCATCGGTAACAAGTTCTCCGCTTTCAGGAGCGGCGTCGGCGTCCCAGAAGGGTGAATTGACACCAGTTTTGCTGGGGACTCCAATACAACATCTTGAATTGGGAGAACGAAGGATATCAACTCTTCCAGAAGAAACTTGTCCGATTGCAAATACTGCGGTGAACATGGAGGCGGTTCGAGAGGGGAAAGCTGAATAAAAGATCGATTTTCCTATAAGCCTAACCACCAAACCATTGGAGGTAACATTAGATTCATTATGGGATCTTATGACCCAGTTGGGACAAATGTTTCTAGCACAAACATCTAATCTAGTGAGTGGAGGAGTGGCCTAGTGGTTTGGGTGGTGGACTTTGGTCCTGAGGAACTGAGTTCGATTCCTGGCACAGGCAGCTCCTTGTGACTCTGGGCAAGTCACTTAACCCTCCATTGCCTGCTGCATAGAGCCTGCCATGAGTGGGAAAGCGTGGGGTACAAATGTAACTAAAATAATCAGATTCAACAAATAACTGAGGTAGAGCAAAAGGTTGAAAAACAGAGAACTGACTTGAAAATATGACTTCTAGAATTGATATAGTGGAGCAAGAAGAAAACAGACAATGTTCAGTCTTTAATATTGAAAGATATTTCTAATTTGAGACTTAAGTCTGAAAATTTTGAGAACTATATCAGAAGCCAGAATCTTCGTTTTGTTAATCTTCCTTTTATCTCAATGATAAAACCTGGAGATATGTTAAAAAGATATCTACGAGAAAACTTATGCATACCAGAGTCAAATCTACCACCTTTTACAAAGGTATTCTACCTACCTCAAAAAGTAACGCAACAACAACAACAAGAGGAAAAAAAATTTAGACATTTCTGCTTTCTTAGAGACATCGGATACTCAATTAGCTAGAGCTGTGACTTTAGTTGCAACCGTAGCTTTACCTCCTGATAAACAAAGGATATGCCAGAAGTTTTTTAAATATAAGGAAAAACCATTTTTGGGTTTGCGTATTTCCTTATTTCTAGATTTCTCAAGAGAGACACAAAGAAGAAGGAAACAATTTGTCATACTGAAACCAGCAGTAATACAAGCAGGGGGTACCTTTTTCTTGAGATACCCCTGCAAGTGCATAATTAGGTTTGGTACTACTAAATATACTTTTATGGATCCGTCTCAGCTCTCAACACTCATCACCACCAAGACAACCTCCGGAGGCTCACAAGAATTAACACTAGACTCTTCGCAACTGCTATTTCCTTTTTTTATATCTTATTTAATTCCTCAGTTTGATCTTGGAATCCCCTGAATAGAGGACTTGAGTGATACGCCATTGTGCTTAATGTGTAAATTATATCATTTAGATTTTTCCTGTATATATCACTTTCTTTCAAGAGTTAATCCTTGATATTAATAATGTAAACTGTGAATTGCAATAATAAAAAAAATGCTTGATATTCCACAATGGGATCGGAGGGGAAGGTTTTTTGCATAAAATGCTATATCTGACAATTGTCTTGTAGCTTCCTCCATATACTTAGTTCTATCCTGAATCACCATGCCCCTTCCTTTATCGGCTGTCATGATGACTATGGTATGATTCATTTGTAACTGTCTTAAAGCTCCCCTCTAATTTTTGGTTAAATTTTGAAATCCCTTCTTAAATCCACTCTCCATCTCCCCCATTGTTGAAAAGTTGCTAACATTGCACCAACTGGGCCTGGAGGGGTCTATGTAGATGTAAGATGATATTTTTTTACAAAAAAAGTTTCTGACTTCAAAACATTTTCCTGCTTCCCTTGGTCCTCATTCCCCAAAATAATCTTTAACGTAGATTTCTACTAAAAAATGTTTAAATATGATCTTGTGAAAAAAGGATCATATGTTTGTGTAAGTACATATCACAATCCTAACTTTAATATTTCTTGTTGATAAGTTGTTAAAACTTTAGATGTCATATTTGTTGGAATGTATTGTATTTTACATGCATTGCCTGTCACCTATTATTTCTCTGTGATTACTCTGTGACCTCTGATGTGAATTACTTAGAGAGGTCACACAGCTATGCAACTTCCTGTTGGGGGTTAGATGCAGCACATGGAGCACATGGAGCTCATGATCTCTCCTAACCTGAGAGGATCTATGGTGGTGTGAGCATCCATTACCATCTAAGCACATGGAAGGAGCTGATAATACAAATGTATAGTAATATGTATATATAAGCCTGTCTGATTATAATCTAACTACAAACTGTGAGTAAACAGATGTTTTGTTACTTCAACTTTAAAGTGACTCAGCAGTGAATTATTCAGGGGTGAATGAGAGAGAGATGAAGAAAGAAATTAACATTTCTAAAGCTGAAGCTGTGTGTACTAAAATCTGCTAATTATTTACTACAAATAATCCAACAAAAGGGTTATGGGCCCAGGGCCAGGAATTGAAAAAGAAGAGAAATATTACCAGGCAGAAAAAAAGGCCACATTTTTCTCTTAAGTTTTAAAGGAAAGATTCAGTCTGTCTCTCTCTCCCCCCACACAGCAGACAGAAGGCTAAGAAAATGGCTGAGGGAAGAAATTCACCATTGTTCTATTCTCTCAAGGTGCCTAAATTAACTGAGTTTAATTATCAGCAATGGGAACTAAGATTCATATGTCTCCTTCGAGCAAAAAGATTAAATATATGCTTAGACCAAGACAGAACAGCTGAAAATATGGCTGAATGGGACAATGCAAACTATTATGTGAAATGCATGCTTTTGGAAGCTCTCTCAGAGAAACAAGCCATATTAGTGGAGGGAAAAGATACACCAAAGGACATTTTATATAAACTGAGAACTATGTATGCAACTACATATGCAAAGCAGCAACCAATTTGGTTGGCAGAGTTGAATGAAACCAAATTAAGGGATAAAAGTAAATGTAATGATCACATTATGCATCTTATGTCTTCATTTCAAAAGTTAGAACTTTCTGGAATTCCCATGTGTGATGCATTGAAAAGAGCATTTCTTTTTACCTCACTATCAAAGAAGTTTGATGTTTTTTAGGTCTGTAAATGAGGCCATTGAAGGGCAATCTTTTGAACAGGCAACATCAAAACTAAGGCAGGAATGCATAATAAATGATTCTGAGGAGATGTGTTCTCAAAGCAAGTCAGAGAGAAATGAAACAAATTTCTTGGCAAAGAACAGAGGAAGGCGGAGCTATGGGAAAACTCCACCCAAGGGCAAGCTGATTTGCTACTCATGTGGAAAGGAGGGACATGTATCTAAATGGTGTAAGGAAACACAAAACACTCCCTCTAGCTCACCTAAGCCAATGGAACTAAAGAATTTTCAAACCAGGAAATGTATGAAGGACAAAGATAAACACAAGGGCTTTCTAATGGCAGAAAAATCTTTGACTATGGTAAATAATAATTCAAATGAAAGTACTTGGATTTTGGATTCGGGGAGCACATGCCATTTAACCAATTGTAAAGATTTCTTTCAGGAAATGTGTCCAGAAGAAGGAATTCTTCAAACTGCAAACGCAGGGACTGCTAAGATCCAAGCAAAAGGTATTGGATTCTTAAAATGCAAAGTGTCTAATGAAGTTAAAGAAATTCCTGTAAGTGATGTCTTGTATATTCCCCAAGCAGTTTGCAATATGCTTAGTGTATCTACATTAGATAAGAAGGGATTTGCGATTCATTTTGAAAACAGTAAGTGCACAATCTCTAAAAATGATGAAGTGTATGCTGAAGCTTTTATGCATAATGATGTTTATAAGCTGAACATTTCAGGTGAAGCCTCACATCTGGCGCAAGTGGGGAAGAATGATGGTAAATGTAGTCTGGAAATCTGGCACCGCCGCCTGGGACATCGTGATTCTAAGGTGATCCAGGATCTTTACAGTAAGCAACTGGCCACCGGCATTCAGATAAGTGCAGATGCTGGTAAAATGGAGAAATGCATAGACTGTGTTACTCAAAAAGGTGTGAGACCCTCATTTCCTGCATACACAGGAAATAGGAGTAATAAAGTGCTGGACTTAATACACAGTGACTTATGTGGACCGTTTAATATCCCATCATTGGGAAATAACAGATTTGTGCTAATATTCTTGGATGATTTCTCTAGATATTGTGTGGCCTATTTGCTGAAAGAAAAAGTCAAGTCACAGACATGCTGAAGAAATACGTAGCCATGGTGAGCAATAAATTTGAAAGAAAACCAAAGGTTCTTCAGACCGACAATGGTGGTGAGTTCACTTCACAAAGCATGCACACATTTCTAGAACAAGAAGGCATTCAGCATATCACAACAGTAGCTTATACACCAGAGCAAAATTCTGTTGCAGAGAGAAAATTTAGGTCACTTGTGGAAATGACCAGGTGTATGCTGTCAGATAGCAATCTCCCTAAAAGACTATGGGGGGAAGCCATTCTCACAGCAGTGTACCTACAAAACAGAATGCCAACTAAAGGCGCTGAGCGCACACCACATGAGACATGGCATGGTAGGAAGCCAAACCTGTCACACATAAGAACATTTGGAAGTACAGCATATGCTCATGAACCAAAGCAAAGAAGGCATAAGCTGGATTCCACAACAGAAAGGGGCATTTTAGTTGGCTATGCTCCAGGACACAAAGGATATAGAATTTTGAATCTGAAAACTGGCATTGTTGGCATAAGACATGTTACATATTTTGATGAAAACAAAAGGGTTGATAAAGGCTGGATTATCCCAGATGAGCCTTATCATCCAGAATATGAAACTAGAACCATAATAGACATGCCAGTGTATATAAATGCCATACCAAGGCAGATGTCTGAAAGCAACTCACCTGTATCTAACGAGGAACAGGCAGAGGAAGCAGACACAGAAAGGATCATTGAAGAAGACAGTACAGTTGGAGAAGGGGAATCAATTGGAGAAGGACTCTCAGATTTAGAGGATGCGGAAAGGTCGGACCAACCTGTTGTCAGACGCTCATCCAGGGAAAACAAAGGTGTTCCACCCCCAAGACTGTCTTACCTAACAAAGTCAGCAGAAGCTCAAGAGCCCTTAACATGGGATGAGATTGAGAAAATGCCAGCAGAAGAAGCTGCTGAATGGCATAAAGCTGCACAAGAAGAAATTGATGCATTGGATAAAAATAATACTTGGATTCTTGCAAAATTACCTCCTGGCAAGAAAGCTATAGGATGCAAATGGGTATTCAAGTTAAAAAGGAATGCACAAGGAAAAGTGGAAAGGTATAAAGCAAGATTAGTCGCAAAGGGATATCTTCAAAAATATGGAGAAGATTTTGATGAAGTGTTTGCACCTGTAGTGAAACACACGACAATTAGAACACTTCTGAGCATTGCAGTCTCAAAAGGCATGCAAGTCAACCACATTGATGTGAAAACAGCATTTTTTCATGGAGATATAACTGAAGACTTGTACATGGAACAGCCAACAGGTTTCATAAATACAAAACAAAGACAGCTAGTGTGTAAATTAAACAAAGGTCTTTATGGATTAAAGCAAAGTGCAAAATGTTGGAATGAAAAATTGCATGAAATATTGACAAATTTAGGTTTTAAGCAAGGTGAAGCAGATAAATGCTTGTACACTAGGTGCACAAATGGACAATATGCATACATTTTAGCTTTTGTTGATGATCTGCTCATTGCAAGCAAAAGTGAGCAAGAGTACAAGGGCATTGTAAAATATTTAAACCACAATGTTGAGATAAAAGAACTTGGTAATGTGTCATACTATCTTGGTATAGAAATTGAGAAACAAAATGATGGTTCTTATCTTCTAAGCCAGAAGCAGAAAATAAATGAGCTTATTGAAAGTTTAGGTATGCAAGATGCCCAAGTTGTAAGCACTCCCATGATCACTGATTTTCTGAAGGATGAAACAGTAAGAGAACCTTTACCAGATAACATCCAATATAGATCAGCCATAGGTAAGCTTTTATATCTAGCTACCACATACAGGGCTGATATAGCAAATGCAGTAGGAATTTTGAGCAGAAGGGTCAGCTCACCTACCAAATCAGATTGGACTGCAGTTAAAAGGATGGTAAGGTATTTAAAGGGTACCATTGATTGTAAATTAAAGATTTCAGCCAATAGTAATCCAAAACTAATATGTTACTGTGATTCAGATTGGGCAGGGGATCATTCTAATTATAAATCCACAAGTGGATATGTGTTTATGTATGGAAATGTACAAATTTCATGGGCCAGTCATAAACAAAGTATTGTGAGTTTGTCTTCTACAGAAGCTGAATATGTGGCCGTATCGGAAGCGTGCAGAGAACTGATGTGGATTGAAAAACTTTTGCTGGATTTCGGAATAGCTGAAAAGAGACCAATCCAGATAATGGAAGATAATCAGAGCTGCATCCGACTGTCACAGAATGACAAGGTTCAGTCACGCACCAAGCACATCGCAACGAAATACCACAACGTGCGAGAGTTGGCGAAAGAAGGGGTCATCAGTCTACACTATTGTCACACCAGTGAGATGACAGCTGACATCATGACCAAACCGTTACCCAGAGAACATTTTGTGAATCTGCGTATAAAGCTTGGACTTTGTATGAATAAATAATTGCATGACAGTTATGCATGAGAAGGGGTTTGTTGGAATGTATTGTATTTTACATGCATTGCCTGTCACCTATTATTTCTCTGTGATTACTCTGTGACCTCTGATGTGAATTACTTAGAGAGGTCACACAGCTATGCAACTTCCTGTTGGGGGTTAGATGCAGCACATGGAGCACATGGAGCTCATGATCTCTCCTAACCTGAGAGGATCTATGGTGGTGTGAGCATCCATTACCATCTAAGCACATGGAAGGAGCTGATAATACAAATGTATAGTAATATGTATATATAAGCCTGTCTGATTATAATCTAACTACAAACTGTGAGTAAACAGATGTTTTGTTACTTCAACTTTAAAGTGACTCAGCAGTGAATTATTCAGGGGTGAATGAGAGAGAGATGAAGAAAGAAATTAACATTTCTAAAGCTGAAGCTGTGTGTACTAAAATCTGCTAATTATTTACTACAAATAATCCAACAATATTGAGTGCTGCTATATGTTCCTCCTGTTCTGTCTGCATGGTCTGACCACTTGTGTATCTGTTGATCCTATTGAATTCCCAGTGGGGATTGCTGTCGTCAAAAATGAATCTGACTTCCCTCCACCAGTTGATGTAGAAATAGTATTTGTGTCCCCTTGGCTTTTAGTACTCTCGTCCCCTAAGGAATCGCTTGATGAATTTATAAAAGTTACTTTCTTAGGGGTCATTCCATGTCAAGTGGTCTGATTTCAGAGAAGTGCCCTGCTCGACCATCATGGACTTTGATGAAAGTTTCTGTGAACATTCATTCATGTCCCCAATGAACATTGGTAAAGTTTTACGTTCGCCAATGCAATACTTGCTGAGATATAGTAATCTGTTTGACCCCATACTGCAGCCTTCTATGGTGTGACTGTCTATGGTAATGTCTGTATAAAACAAAAATAATAGAATGCATGTGATGTTGCGATAGCAACATCCTCAACTTTGTCCCTATTTCTAGGGCCTTATATGCCAGTGATGAAAAAACTACTTTTTAAAGGGGTTTGAAACATGCTCTTTCAAATGAAAATGATTAAAAAGAGTTTCCAGAAGGTCTTTTTCTGTAACAGTGGGCTATAAATATCCTATTTTTGGTGTTTTTGCAAAAATCATCAAATTTACACTCAATTTGTGAACTAATGGAAAATATTAGGAGAATGAAATTTTATATTCGAAAACCTTGTGTTGATAAGTTGTTGTGTGCAAAGTTTCACGTTTATCACACCTTTAATTCCAGAGATATAAAAAAACAAACTTTACCATTTTTTCATGCCGCAAATTTTTCGGACCAAGTTTGCTCCGTTTTCTTCATGGAAATCGCTCATGAAGATTTTTTATTATTTTGTTTAATAGAGCGCAAAAAGTTGTACAAGATGGCCAAGCTTTGTTTCTCTCAACAAAATATTGCCGGAGATACAGTGTCTCAAAGTTGCCGAAATCTCGGAGTCATACCACAGAAGGCTGCAGTATGGGGTCAAACAGATTACTGTATCTCAGCAAGTATTGCATCAGCGAATGTAAAACTTTACTAATGTTCATTGAGGACATATATAAATGTTCACAGAAAATTTCATCGAAATCCGTGATGGTGGCTGTCCCGTCCCGGGCTCTTACCTGGCGGCCCGCAGTAGGGGGCGAGGACCAGCGGAGGCCGCGGGATCCGGGGCAGCGAGGAGGAGCCGCCGACAGGGCCGGCGCTGCCGCGGGCCGCTCCGAGGCCGGCGATCCGCGGGAGCAAGTGCCGGCCTCGGAGAAGGAGATACGCCGGCCAAGATGGCAGCGCCGGCGTCGTCGTCTTCCTCGTTGGAGAGGACCAGCGAACCAGCCCCGCCTACTCGCGCCGGATTGGCGCATCGCCCAGGAGACCCCGCCCGCCGGGCAGGTGGGCCAATCCAGGCCTCCTCTGCCTGCCTGGGCCAAGGGGATTGGCTCCAGCTGTTGTGAGGGGAAGGACGGGCGGGGGATTTAAACAACGAAACGGAAGAGGTCCAGTGCTTCCGTTTCGTTCGTCAGAAGCCGACACAGTAGATCCGGAGTGTTGCCATTTCCAGAGACTGTGTTCCTCGTCAGCTAGCCGTCCTGCTAGCCTTTTCTTCAGTGTTGTATCTCCTGCTAGCCGTCCTGCTAGCCCTCCTGCGGAGACAGTATCTCCTGCTTGCCGTCCTGCTAGCCCTCCTGCGGAGACAGTGACTTCTGCTAGCCGTCCTGCTAGCCACCTCCAGAGACAGTGTTGTATCTCCTGCTAGCCGTCCTGCTAGCCCTCCTGCGGAGACAGTGACTTCAGCTAGCCGTCCTGCTAGCCTTTTCTTCAGTGTTGTATCTCCTGCTAGCCGTCCTGCTAGCCCTCCTGCGGAGACAGTGACTTCTGCTAGCCGTCCTGCTAGCCACCTCCAGAGACAGTGTTGTATCTCCTGCTAGCCATCCTGCTAGCCCTCCTGCGGAGACAGTGACTTCTGCTAGCCGTCCTGCTAGCTCCCTTCAGAGACTGTGTCTTCTTCAGCTAGCTGTCCCTGCTAGCCACCTTTAGAGACTGTGTCTTCTTCAGCTAGCCATCCTGCTAGCCCTCTTTCAGAGACTGCGACTTTTGCTAGCCGTCCGGCTAGCCCTCTTCCATAGTCTGTGCTACGTGCTGGCCGTCCTTGCCAGCTATCCTCCAGTGACTGTTCCCTCTCGGAGAGCTAGCCACCTCTGCTAGTCCTCCCTTAAAGACTGCGTTCTGACTACCATCCAGGTCAGCCGTCACCCCGCGGTTCCAGCAATCCTGCTGGCCGCCTGCAGCTGAGGGCTCAACCCTCGGTGAACGGCAGTCGCCGCGGGTGAAGATTCGGGGTGCTCGGCTGTCCTCTGGGGCCTTGCGGGGCCTTAGGGAACCTGAGAGCTCACCAACAGAAAGAGAACAGGACAGTGGCGCAGGGACCACCAGACCACTTGACATGGAATGACCCTTAGATTTCTGATTTCTTCTTGATCATCAACTTCTATCCATCCACGGATAGATAAAACCTTTTGTGTAGTCAAGCTCATCTCTCTTATACTTAGCAAATTTTTGTGTTCTAATGTCTTGTTTATACTTCTCCATAACTTTCATGTGTTCTGAATATTGTTGCTTAAATAAACCTGCTGGACTTAGTTGTTTCATATTCTGTATTTTCTTAAGTTCTTCCTGATTTCTCTGTAAAATTTTATTTATCAATGGACAGAAGCATCAGATCTAGAAAACATTTTGAAATAACATCATTCCACCTCGTAACATAATCATTATCATCCAGGAACCTTGGGGACCCTTTTACTAAGAAGCATGGGCACCTACGTGCACCGAACACATGCCAAATTGGAGTTACTGCCCGGTTACCACGTGGCCCTTGCAGTAATTTCAATTTTGGCGTGTGTCCGCTACGCACGACTTAAAAGTATTTTTTATTTTCTGGCGTGCTTGACATGCATAGGTCATTACCGCCCAGATTATTTACCGTTAGGTCAATGGCTGGCGGTAAGGTCTCAGACCCAAAATGAACAGGAAGCAATTTAGATTTTGCCGCATGTCCATTTTTGGCAAAAAAGGCCTTTTTTACAGGCGCGCTAAAAAATGGATCAGCGCACAACTAAAACCCGCGCCTACACTACCGTTAACCATTTTCAGCACGCCTTTGTAAAAGGACTCCTTGGTTTCTTATAAAATCATAGCCCTCGGGGTACACTTTGGACATAACAATATTCAACTAGTGTCATAGAGTGAAACTCAGTTCAAATTATATATTTATTCAGTTTCTGAATATCTGACCAATCCAATGTAGAACTTTCCCCATCTGTGTTAAACAATCTGCTGTTTCCAAGCAGTATTGATATTCTCTCTTCTGATAGCCCTGACTTAGAGTCCCAGCCTGCTATGGCCATAATTCCCAAATTTCTGATGGCTCAATCTACTTGGGTAACCAGTAGAAAACTGTAGTTACAAATATTAACTGCAACAAAGTTGAGTAACTACTCAAAATTGTTTTACTATAAAGTATATATATACTTGTTTATTTGTTACATTTGTACCCCGCACTTTCCCACTCATAGCAGGTTCAATGCGGCTTACATAGTAATAGGATTACAAGCAAAGTATAGAGAAAAACAGGTAGAGTAATGGAGATGCAGAATAATGAAGGTGTGTGGATAGGTAATATTATTATTAATAATATTAATATTATTAAGAGCTAGTTTTAGACTAGACAGAGATAATCAGAGGAAAGGTCGGGGTAAGTATAGGGAAAATTGGAGGAGGTGTGATATGAGTTATAGCCGTTGTTGCAGGATCAGGTGATGAATAGATGGGATAATAGGGTTAGGACGTGGCGTTTGGGTAAGCTTCCTTGAATAGATGGGTTATATAAAAACAATAACCTCTAATGTTCATTCATATATCAAACATGTAAAATCTCTTTTGTTAGATTGCATTTCTTTGTGTTCGTAATTCTATTCATATTGAGCCTTTACATACAAATGTCTCTGAGATATCCAATCTTGATCTTCCTTGGATGATTATATCAGTTCCTTTTTAATGTAGAGTTAGTTGAACAATTATCTTGATGAATGCAGAACCTATGAGTCCATCAATGTTTTAAACATGTCTTCCAAGCTTATAATGCTCCAAAGGCAAAACTTAGAATTTTCAGAAAAGATTATCCACACTAACCCCTGGATTCTATGTGGAGGGGCATAATTGAACGAAAACGTCTATCTCCATGGGCGTTTATCTCCGAGAACGGGTCCGTGAAGGGGCGGACCGAACCGTATTTTCGAAAAAAATAGACGTCCATGTTTTATTCGACAATTTGTGAGCTGGGTGTTTTTGTTTTTCAGTGATAATGGAAAATGAAAGTGCCCAGCTCAAAAACAAATAAATCCAAGGCATTTGTTCGTGGGAGGGGCCAGGATTCGTAGTGCACTGGTCCCCCTCACATGCCAGGACACCAACCGGGCACCCTAGGGGGCACTTTTACAAAAACAAAAAAAAAAAGGTAAAAGAGCTCCCAGGTGCATAGCACCCTTCCCTTGTGTGTTGAGCCCCCCAAATCCCCCTCAAAACCCACTGCCCACAAGTCTACACCATTACTATAGCCCTAAAGGGTGAAGGGGGGCACCTACATGTGGGTACAGTGGGTTTGGGGGGGTTGGACGACTAAGCATTAAGCAGCACAATTGTAACAGGTAGGGGGGGATGGGCCTGGGTCCACCTGCCTGAAGTCCACTGCACCCCCTAACAACTGCTCCAGGGACCTGCATACTGCTGCCAGGGAGGTGGGTATGACATTTGAGGGTGAAAATAAAAAGTTGTGAAACATCATGTTTTGTGGTGGGAGGGGGTTAGTGACCACTGGGGGAGTCAGGGGAGGTCATCCCCGATTCCCTCTGGTGGTAATCTGGTCATTTAGGGCACTTTGGGGGGCCTTATTCATGAAAAAACAGGGTCCAGGAAAAGTGCCCTAAATTCTTGCTACAAACGCATACTTTTTTTCCATTATCGGCGAAAGGCGCCCCTCTCTCCTCGGCCGATAACCACGCCCCAGTTCCACCTTCACCACGCCTTCGACACACCCCCGTCAACTTTGTACGCTTCCGTGATGGAGTGCAGTTGAAAACGTCCAAAATCGGCTTTCCATTATACCGATTTATTCGTTTTTGTGAGATAAACATCTATCTCCCGATTTGGGTCGAAATCTAGGCGTTTTTCTCTTTCAATTATAAGGTGGATAGTGTGCTTAGATTTAGGCACCAAAATTAGTATGGATTCTATAACACCGCACATAACTTAATTGGATTAACAAGCAAATGAGCACTGAAAACAGCACTTTACAAGCAATAATGAGCACTAATTGGCACCGAGTAGAATTTAGGCGCACAACTCGCTAAGCGTATTCGGTAATGATGTACACCGAACCTCTAATGCATGAAGGCAAAAAGGGGCGTGATTATGGGTGGGGAAATGGGCATTTCATGGGCATTCCAAAATTTACACATCTAGTTATAGAATATTGCCCAGTGCACCTAAATCTATGTGCTGAGATTTACACCAGGTTTTCGTTGGCATAAATGGATGCACGCAGATATCGGCGCTGAAATATCAACTAAGCATATTCTATAATCAGTGCCTAAATCTAGGTGGCAATTATAGAATATGCTTAGTTGATATTTCAGCGCCGATTGTTTAGGTGCCATATATAGATTCTCCTCCCAAGGGACCCTTTTACAAAGCAGCGGTAGAGCTACCAATGCCATGGGTGCCAGCGATAGTGCCGCCCCCACTGAACGCCATTTGCGGCACACCAGAAATTATTTTTTATTTTTTCAACCAGGTTAGCACAGGAGCCCCCACTTCCTCCCAAATAGGAGGCAGTAAGGGCTTCCCCAGGAAATGCCTGCGCAACAGTATGTTTAAAGTAATTTTTATTGAGCAACACAAGTGAACCAACAATCCAGAACTACAGTTCCAAGGCAACAATAGTAATAAAAGCAACTACATACATGACTGAGGAAACTTGCTCTTTTTCAAGAAATCCCACTTCCGAAAAAAAAAAACCCACCACAACCACCCTCTCCCCCAACCCTGGCCCCCACACCCTGAAGAAGAAACACATAAGCGTGAACCTGATAGTCAACCATTGAGAATGCGGTTCCTTGCTATAGAAGTTAAGGTCAACCAAAACGGTTCCCAGGTAGCTTGAAATTTGCGACCCCTCCACTGATGTAAGATCATGAACATATCGCCTCTCCTCTGCCGAAATTCCAATCATCTGGGAGTGCCACATAGGCACTGTGGGCACTTGCAAGGAAAGCCAGTGCTGCAAAATAAGTTTTGAAACTAAAATAATAACCCAGCATAAAAATCAAACAAGCCCCTTCTGACCTGGAAGGATCTTGGGAAAAGTTCCAAATAAAAGGTGAGGGGTGTAAGGAAATGGGATCCTTCTTATCTGTTCCCTTCTCCACTACTGCCAACTCCAGACTTCGCGCCTTCTGTCTCGCTGCACCCTACGCCTGAATAAACTTCCTGAGCCCCTACGTCTTGCCCCATCCTTGGCCACCTTTAAATCTAGACTGAAAGCCCACCTCTTTAACATTGCTTTTGACTCGTAACCACTTGTAACCACTCGCCTCCACCTACCCTCCTCTCTTCCTTCCCGTTCACATTAATTGATTTGATTTGCTTACTTTATTTATTTTTTGTCTATTAGATTGTAAGCTCTTTGAGCAGGGACTGTCTTTCTTCTATGTTTGTGCAGCGCTGCGTACGCCTTGTAGCGCTATAGAAATGCTAAATAGTAGTAGTAGTAGTAGTAGGATCCTCCAAAAGGAGTGCAAAAAACATGTGGCCAAGAGTGGCCTCATCGCTTTCAAACAGAATGACTGTGAAATTAAACTACAAATAAGGCATACCAACATTTTGATCTGGGAGGACTTATTCAGATTCTCCTAGTTAAAACCATACACTGCAAATTTTTTAATGCTTTGTTATCAACAAACTCCCTGCTTTCAGACAGTGCCTGTTTTTATAACTAATTCTATGACTTTTACTTCTCTTATACAAAAAAAAAGCTTTGTAAAGATTAAGAATGTTAAAGACTTTGGCTATGCCATAATGAATTATATTACTGGCACTGGCACCCAGTAGGTAAATTCAATCAAAATTCTATTAGATTCCATCAAATTGTAACATTATCCTATCTGCTATCAATTGCACCCTGGTGGTTTTGCAAGAACAAATTTCAAATGAGGCATCTTTTATAACACAGGTCATATCTTTTTGTCTTGTAAACTACATTTCATGAGTATAGTTTAGACCTAGATTCAAGAAAGGCCTGCAATGGTGTGAATAATTCATCATTCTCATGAATATTTATCTCCAGAATGTTATACCCATAATGGCTGGAAACAGAGACAGCCCCACTGAAATCCTCTGAGGATCTAATTTATCTACACAGGTAGACAGGGAACCTGGAGCAGCTCCCGGGATAACAATGATCAGATATTATTACAATTCTAATCCCAGAATGTCAGTCCAGTTTGTGGAAAGGATAAGATTGAATGTACTGAGTATATACTTTGACCTTTCCAATCCAGTACTAAGATTGACATACACTGTGGGGCTTGTCTATCAAAGCATGTAAAACAATGCAAAGTTAATTGAAGACAGGTGGAGATTTACAGAGAAAATGTATCAGCGGGATTTGTCTGTTAGATTTCATTTATCTCTGTTTCTGATACACTCAGGTTGGGTTCAGACATGTGCACGACAGGAAAACATGATCACATGAATCTCAGCACTTGCTTCCTGGTTTGCACTGGACTGTGGGTAATTGCAAGCATTATTGTTAATGTAGTCTGTTCACATGATCACATGTTATAAGTCTTTCCTTTCTGCACATGTCCTGGTGTCTTCCTGTCTGATAGCTGATGGGAGGGGGGAGGTATACATCTGATAACAAGCAAATGGTTTTTTTTATGGTTTCCTCTGAAGCCTTTGTATTCAATAGCTGGATTTACACCTTCTCCAGCCTTTCTGTCTCCTTGTGTCTTTGATCGTTGGAGATGTCTTGGTGATCCACCCAGTCAGCTTTTGTTACCAGTTCTTTTAGGTGGAAGGGCAGAGGAAGTTTGAAAACTTTTTGAAGCAGTGCCTTTTGTCTTTGTTAAGTGTTCCCAGAGGGAGGGGGAAAGAGGGATTTGGAGTTCAGATCAGTTTCCCTGTTGCAGTTTCAATAAGTCTTTTAAAACTGTATTTTTATATTGGTATATATTTGTATCTGATTCAGCACAATCTATAGTTCTGCTACATATTTCAATAATTCTGACAATTAAACTGATATCATAACAGACGGGACAAATTGCTTGTTCTTTTGGCCGCTGTCGGTGACAGGGTGCTGGGCTCGATGGACCCTTGGTCTGTCCCAGCATGGCGATGCTTATGTACTTAAGACTTAAAAGATCTTCGGTATGATGTGATTTTGAGAATACTGCAGATAAACAGCAATAAGACCGATTAAGAATCACTTGAATATTGAACAGTGTGAAGCTCCCGGCCACTGGGTGATTCTGAAATGCAGCCCTCTGCTGGCTGGGGTCTCACTTGCCAGTCTCTCCGGAGTTCCCTTGGCTCCCAAGCCAAGCTACATACTGCAGTCAACCAGGCAAACTGCTCAGCCACAGGCAGTTCCCCCCAAAACAGTTCAAAACAACTTGTGGTAGATCCCTGGTAACTCCAGCAAAACAGCACAGAAGCAAACAGTTCACAACAAAGGGGTTTCCTTTATCTTCCCCTCCTCTGGGTATGCTTGAACTAAGCCCTCTTGAGGCTCCTGGGCACTTGGCTTCAGGACACTCTGTAAGGACATGTGCCCTTCCTGCTCTCTACCCAGCCTCCCTGGCCCTAGGCTCCTGAGCAGGACTCTGACTGGTCTTCTCCCAGTCCCTTTCCAGCACCCACCTCTATATCTGGGGCTCCTGCCCTACTCAGGGTGACTGCTCAGGCATGCCTTCCTTTGGCTGGAAATCCTCTCCTGTCCAGCCCAGAGTGTGCCGGTCACCCCTCTGATCCACGGGCCATGACTCCTCACACTCTCCTGGAACTTCAACTAGGATTCTCCAGCTTTCACATATATGCAAATGAGACAATCAAAATGCAAATTCACTTTATTAGGACTTGGATTCAGTCTTGTGGGGCACAACTTCCTTCCAAGTATCCTTCACTCGCAAATACACTGACTGAGCCCCTTTACTTTGAGAGACCGGGGTCTCAGTGTAAAACAGCCACCACCCCTGGATAGGACTTCTTCACTCGCATTGACCTTACAGTCCTATCCTCCACCCCACGGCTGTTAGCCCATTTCAAACAATTCACTAGTCCATCAATAACATAGTCCTTAAGTCTGGTAAGTACCTTTACTTTTCCCCTGATGTCTTCAGGCTTTAGTCGGTATGGGTTCCTCCTATCTCCTCCACTGGGCTTTGGGCTTTTTGGTGCTTCAGGTAGCTGGTTTCAGGTCCCCATCTCCTTCTCCTTGGCTTAGAGGGTGCTTTATATAGGGTGACCAATAATCCACCCCACCTCTATAAGCCTCTCCCCCCTACTTCCAGAAAAGTCCAGACCCAGAACTCTCTCCAACTTTCCAGCTTCTACTCGAAGGGTTCCCCCCTGGTGCAGTAGCATTCCTAGCGTGGATGGCACCCGGGGCGGATCGCCGATGCACCCCCCCCCCCGCCTGCGAAATGACACCTTCCCCCCTCCCCAGAAAAATGATACCCCCCCCCCGGGTGCATGCCGCTGGGGGGGGTGCCGCGGCGCGCGCCTGTGGGCTCCGACTTCGTGAACTTCGCTCATTCGCTGCAGCTCCCTCTGCCTCGGAACAGGAAGTAACCTGTTCCGAGGCAGAGGGAGCTGCAGCGAAAGAGCGAAGTTCGCGAAGTCGGAGCCCACAGGCGCGCGCCACGGCACCCCCCAGCGGCGTGCACCTGGGGCGGACCACCCCCACCGCCCCCCCCCTTGGTACGCCACTGCCCTGGTGGCCTCTTCAGGGAAGGACAGGTCCTATACCACGAGCACCCCCTAGCTGTCCCTTCAGGTCACTACACTGGTATACCCCTTTGGCTCCCTCTAGTGACCAGAATGGGCATATCCCAGGTTTTCAGGTGGAGAGCGCCCTCTGGCGGTCTCCTCAGTGTAGAGCGGTCACTGTGTTTATCACAAAAGCATACAAAGCAATTGACATATGATACAATTAAAGGCCTCTTTTACCAAGCTACAGCAAAAGGGGACCAGCGCTGGCATCGGCATGTGTTTTAGACATGTGCCGAGGCCCCCTTTTACCGCAGCTGGTAAAAGGGAAGTCTCGCTTTCCTACAGGAAATGGCCGGATGGCAAGTAAAGCACTTGCCGTGCGGCCATTTCGGGGCACTGCACGATTACCGCAGGGTACACTCCGGTGCTACAAAAATAAATACATTTTTGTAGCGCTGGAAATGACAGCATGCTAGGCATGGGAAGTACCACTGGGCTGCTGCGGTAGCCTGGTTGTACTTCCTTGTATAGCGAGTGGTAAGCCCGCATTGGGCTTACCACTGGTTAGTAAAAGGAGCCTTAAATGTTTTATTGGGTAATAGAGAGAAAACATTTTAAATAATGGATACTTGTGATATAATAAAATGTATAAATGAAGAGGTGATATCTGTTTTAGTTATGTAAACTGTATGGGATAGGTAAATGTTATAACTATATTGGAATATTAATAAACCTATTATTGTGTGACAGAATAAAATGAGATATTGTCAAGATTTATTGCTGATGTTACCAGCTGTTAAGGAAATTTAACAAGGGGCAGGTACTTGGACTGCATTCACATGCAAAACATAACTAGAATCGAGAGCTAGTACATTTAAAGCAGTCACACAAGTGTCTCATCCCACAATTCATACTGTAACAACTAATATCTAGAAGTTTCATACCTGTCCCACTTTTTGGCCTTCTTAAGATCCACATTGGGATTTTTGCATGTACAAGGGAAGCATCTGGAATATGTGCAACCATTTTGGCAGAATTATCATACTATGGAGCTCATTTTCAAAAGAGAAAAATGTCTAAAAAGTGGCATAAATCTGCATTTGTACATTTTGTTTTCTCACAAAAATGTCCAAATAAGTATTTTCAAAACTGATTTTTAGATGTTTTTCTTTGAAGTCCGTCAGAAGTGCATTCAAATCACAAGGGGGTGTGTCAGGGGCGTGTTAAGGGTAGGATCTAGGTGTTCCTAACACTTGGACATTTTTCAGCCATAATGGAACAAAACTATATCACCCAGGACTAAAACTAAGATGTTTTGAGCTAGACCTGTTTTTATAACAAATAAGGCACAAAAAGGTGCCCTAAATGACTAGATAACCACTGGATGGAATCAGGGATGACCTCTCCTCACTCCCCAAGTGGTCACTAATCCCTTCCCACCTCCCAAAAAATGTGATTTAAAATATTATTGCCAACCTCAGATGCTGTACTCAGGTCCATTAGAGCAGCATGCAGGTCCCCGGAGTAGTGTAATGGTGGGTGCACTGGAAACAACCTAGTTTACATATATTATATAGGTACTTATTTTGTACATGAGGCCATGGAGGGTTAAGTGACTTGCCCAGAGTCAGAAGGAGCTGCAGTGGGAATTGAACCTAGTTTTCCTCATTCTCAGGGCACGATTAGGCTACTTGGATAAATTTTCCCTCCCTTTCACATGACCTAACTATGTGTCTTAGAATGTCCATTTAGTTGGTGGCTATATTTAGCTGATCTACACAAAACAGGTTACATTAGGACAGCGGTAAACCAAATAGATCCATTTGAAAATTAATCTGTAAGCCACAGAGCTAATGATCTTGTATCAGGGTTGATAACAGGAAGAAAATGAGATCATTTCAATAGAAAAAAAAAACACAAGAGTGGCAATGGCAAATATATGAATGTCCAATGAAAGATTAGTATTTGCCTTCAAAGGAGCTTCCACCTTTCCACTTCATCATTTGATGATAATAAATCTTTATTCAGGGCAAATTATATTGTCAAGAATACAGTTAGAGTAGTGTGTTATTCTTTCATTGACAAAGAGGGCTTAAAATTCAAGATACCCTTTTGGTTAGTATATCATTATTAATTTCTTTCGTTCATTTTTGAAGGCATGAATAAAATTCCTTTTCATTAATATGTCAAAGCATGGTATAAATTGTTAAATGTGTCAGGCCTGACACCACTGCACTGGTATTGTACATTTGTGTGGTAATTGAAATAGAAAGAAGTTTATTGAAATGAAGAGTGAATAGGCAAACATAATAATACAGAGTTGATCCTGAAGACAGAAATTAATTTGTTGTGCGATTATATAGATGGCTACAAATTATAATCCATTACTTTGAGGAAACAATTAGGATTTGCACTGGGACCAACCCATTTTTTTCCTCATTTTAAGAGATATACTTTTACTCAGGGCCGTGCCAAGGGTCTGTGGTGCCCCCCTGCAAGGGATTGGGTGGCCCCCCCCCCCCCGCAGGGGATCGGGAGCTCCCCCCCCCACCCGCAGACAAACGGTTGGAGCGCGCCCCTCCCCCCTGTGAAGATGATCGCTGTCCTCTCTCCCCTGCCTTCCCGCTCCCATGTCCCAACTGCCCGCCCTCTTCTCCCCCCAACAAAATCTCTTTTAAATTTACCTCCGTCCGGCTGGCAGGGCAGCAAAGGTGCAGCGTCAGTGAAGGAGGCGGCGCTCCCGACGTCTCTACTAGTCTTCCCTTCGCTCAATGTCCCACCTTCTTCTGACGTGACGTCAGAAGAAGGCGGGACATTGAGCGAAGGGAAGACTAGTAGAGACGTCGGGAGCGCCGCCTCCTTCACTGACGCTGCGCCGTTCGCTGCCTTGCCAGCCGGATGGAGGTAAATTTAAAAGAGATTTTGTTGGGGGGAGAAGAGGGCAGGCAGTTGGGACATGAGAGCGGGAGGGCGAGGCAAGCATGGCGCGGTGGGGCACCCCCCCAGAGGATGGCTCCCCCTGCCACGCTTACCTCGCTTACCGTGTTGGCACGGCCCTGCTTTTACTTTAAAAACTATAAAGAGCCCATTAAAAGATTATACAAATATAAGATCTGAAATTGAATTGCAGTTTCTTTTAAAATATATCTGGCGTTCCATACAGAGGCCTCAAAGATCCGCAACACCACAAAGGTAGAAACAAAGAGCAGATCCCAAATATGTTGATTCTAGTATATTACCCCTGATGCATCCCATGTACAGACGAAGCATGGCCTACATTGGGTATTTTTAAGGACTTATGATTTTTTAATAAAGAGTTGTATTTTCACCCTTATTTGGCATCTGCTGTTTGTTTCTACATGTAACCCGGGTCTCGCTGCCCCCCACCAGGGCCGCCAAAAGAATGAGCCGGGCCCGAGGCCCCTGCTGCCCCCCCCCCCCAATTGCTACCACTGTTACCTCCCTCTCCTGCTCTCAGGCCGCCAGCGCCGCAGTCCCCGGTCTCCACCCGCCCACCCCCAGCCCCGTCGACAGCCCCCCTCTGTCCGCTACCGGGCCCCCTGCATTCAAATCAGCAGTGCCTCACCTCTGTGTGAAAGCGGCATATCGCCTCCCTTCGGGCCCTCCCTCACATGTGCCCCGCCCTTGCGGAAACAGGACGTTACATCAGACGAGGGTGGGACACAGTGAGGGAGGCCCGAAGGGAGGCGATCTGCCGCTTTCACACGGAGGTGAGGCGCTGCCGATTTGAATGCAGGGGGCCCGGTGGCAGATGGAGGGGGGCTGTCGACGGAGCCGAGGGCGGGCGGGTGAGACTGGGGACTGCGGTGCCGGCAGCCTGGGAGCAGGAGAAGGAGAGAGACCCCAGCGCCGGGCCCCCATTGGAGGCCCGGTTCTGGGGAATTTTGTCCCCCCTGCCCCCCTCGGTGGCCCTGCCCCCCACCACTGGGGTCCAACAGCTCTTTGCAGATCCGGGCCACAAACAAAACCCTTTGCTTTCAGTCTTACCACTCAGTCTCTTCAATTCACACTGTCACCGATTGTTACCATTTGAGCTTGGGAGTGGGCTAAAGGCCTGAACAAAGATCCTGACGCAATGGGAAATGTAGTTGGTGGCTTCTCAATAGTACTTTATCAATCCAGGGAGCAAGCCTCCTCACTCCCACTCCAAAGAACTACACGGCACTCCAAGGATTTTATTTGATGCAAACCAACTTTACTGAACTTTTCTGCAACAGGCAGAGCAAACTATTTATCACTCCATTTCTACAGTATCAATCCTCCTGTCTATTCAAGATTGATTTTCTTTGCAACTTTCAATATTTGCACATTTACAATGCCTCCTGTCCTTTACCCATCCCCCTTGGCCAGTGATAATCCAAGGCTGTCCTGATATTCCTGATTACAATCCAACTCTTTCAGGCACAGGACGCAATTTTGACTGTCCTCCTTCTAGTGATGCACTTCTTGAGTTGCACCCTGGCCTTGAACAGGCTTCCTCTGCTCTGGATCCTGCTCTTGGATTGGGTTCCCATTACCCACCCAGACCTCCACACACCTTCACAGTTGCCACGTTTAGGGGCAGTAACTACTCCTTAATTCAGTCCAGGTTTATTCCGCCACTCCAGGATCCCCCGCTTCTCCAAGGGTCCTTTCGGGGGTACAGTCAACCAAAGACCCTGTGTTCCCCCCTGCGATCCTTTTTATTAACTGTAACTCCTCCCCAACTATCAATCATTCCCCAGAACCTCTTTTCCTCTGCAACTTATTTCAACAACACTCCCCTTGGGCTGGGCCTCCTTCCCATCCAGGGATATCCTACTCTCCCCCCAGTGACCTCAGGGAGAAACCAACACCACTCTGTAATCTCCATATTGGATATATCGTGCCTCAATTTCCGCACAGAAATCAAAGCGTATTCTATAAAGTACGCTTTAACTTAGGCATACGTTATAGAATACACCGAGTGCTGGTCCATGCAACTAAGTTTAGTCATGGTCAATTAGTCAACTAAAACCTGGTTTAAATCCCAACACCTACATTAGGCACAGACTTGGTGTACTCTATAACACGCATAGATTTTAGAATCGCCCACAACCCACCCACGCCACACCTATAACCACGCCTACTTTTCAACTATGCAACTTAGAATTTACGTGAACCAAGTTACAGAATATGCTTAGCAAGTAATATGCATACATTCTAATTAATGCCAATTAGTGCTGATTATTGCTTGTTAACATTCAATTATCAGTGCAGATTAGCTTGTTAACTAATTAAGTTATGCACATTGTTATAGAATATGATTTGATTTCCACGTGGAAATCAAGGCTCGATATATAGAAACTCGGGGATAATGGGGGATTACATGGATTTAAAATATATCTTACATTATTTCAACTTGTAAAATAAATACAGTCCACATGATATTCAAAAGGGTTTAAACAGGCAGGACAGGGACTTGATATTCAGAGGCGGCACTTAACCAGAGCTGCCGAGAGGCTGAGCCAGGCCCAGGGCAGGACCGCCACCCCCCACACAATTGTCGCCACCCACTGCCATCCCCCCCCCCCCCCCCCCCCCCCCGCAACTGCAATGGAAATAAATACCTTGGCTGGCGGGGACCTCAAGACCCCACCAGCAGAAGATGTCTTCTTGCTGCTCTTCACTCTGCCCATTGCCTGCTCCTGTGGCTGCTTTTTCTCTCAACGCATGCTGGGTTTCAAAACCGAGCATGTGCGGCCTGAGAGGAAAAGCAGCCGCTTGGCAAGCAATGAGCAGAGTGAAGAGCAGCGCTGAAGGAAGACCTGCAGTGTCTGCTCCTCCGGGTCCTCCCCTGTCTCCAAGAGGGGCCCAGCACCAGATTTTTTTCTCTTCTGCTCCTGTCGGGACATGATCATCAGGGTCCCGTCAGGAGCACAAGAGAGAGACCCCGGCGCCAGGCCCTGCACTTAACCAGTTAGTGCTACTCAATATCACTGTTAACTGTCCATTTCCTAACAGTTAGGTTGCAGAAGGGCCGGGGTGGAACGTGCGTGGAGTGGTTACTTAGCTCATTAGCAGCAATTTTCATTCCACTAACCGGCTAAGTAACAGCATAAAGTTAGGACAGCAAAAAGACTGTCCTAACTTTAGGGTCCTTTAACAAAGGCGCACTGAAAAATGGCTTGCGGTAGCGTAGGTGTGGTTTTTGTGTGTGCGCTGATCCATTTTTTAGCGAGCCTGTAAAAATGGCATTTTCTTTTGCCAAAAATGGACGTGCGGCAAAATCAAAATGGCCGCCCGTCCATTTTGGGTCTGAGACCTTACCACCAGCCATTGACCTAGCAGTAACGAATCCGGGCAGTAATGAACTACGTGCGTCAAATGCCATTTGGCGCGTGTCTGTTACCCGCAGCCGAAAATAAAAAATATTTTTCAGATGTGCGTATTAGACGCGCACCAAAAATGAAATTACCACAAGAGCCATGTGGTAGTCGAGTGGTAACTCCATTTCGGTGCACGTTGGGCACGCGTAGACTCTTACGCAGCTTAGTAAAAGGGCCCCTTTATGCAATAAAGTTAGCCGGGCACCGGTCTGAATATTAGTCAGTGTAGTTATCTTCTGGGTGACTGCTGAAAACTGGATATTGCCAGCAAGGTGTTCTTAGGGAGTAGTTCCTTTTTCCATTTTCACTTTTCAGATACAAATGTAATTTAATTAAAGAATGACTTAGCTTAAAAAAAGAACCCAACAGCAGCAAAGGTAGTCTAAAGGAGAGGGAACAAACACAGATGTGCAAAAGTACCTTTATTGGAGAAAGACCTGACTTGGTCAAGTTTCGGCATACTGCCTGCATCCAGGATCATCAGATTCTTCAATAATAAGCAAAAATACAGAACATTAAATATCCCCAGTATTGAATACCCGGGGTTAGTTCACCTGCGGCTGTGAGTGACTCAGATGCCACTTACTGCCGTGGGCTAAATATTGGACAAAGTGTATTTGAATTTGAAAACACCAAAGATTTTTGACTTCCTAATACTTAATTAGGTCTCCTGCATGCTTTGGTTCTAATCTGATTTATGACACATGCAGAACATCATTATTATAACAGTAGTTTGTCCATATTAGTCATATCTCTT
Organism: Microcaecilia unicolor; assembly: GCF_901765095.1. Classification (NCBI taxonomy): domain Eukaryota; kingdom Metazoa; phylum Chordata; class Amphibia; order Gymnophiona; family Siphonopidae; genus Microcaecilia; species Microcaecilia unicolor. The sequence continues at coordinate 242,270,151 of NC_044034.1, read as the reverse complement.
TTTTTAGCAACAAAAGCAGTCACAGAGTTGGTAAATAATATAATTTTGGAAACAGATCCCATAAAGTTAGGTTAGTGGAAAAACGTCATTACGAAATCATCTAGTCAGCTGCAAAAATTATTTCTACAGTGGTTTGCATGTTTTAGACAATGGCAGAAGTGCCACGTAAGCGTTTCTTCTGGAGGGTAAATGTATTCCATAAGATAGACAAAGACCGCAAGGTAGGGGACTTCTTATCTAAGAAGGAAAAATCTAAATGGAGGAAGGTAAGGCCATCCACAGCTCACACAGCTGGACAGAACCATTCCCCCCCCCCCCCCCCCCCCCCCAGAAAGGGCACCAGTGCCTATTAAGAGAGTATGGGCCTGCTCCTCTTGGATGGAGGATACCTTCTATAATTGGGCAGTATCCAAACCAATTTTATGCAAAATTCAGGTGAACCCCAATACAGTACAATGAGACACATTGATTGATGTAAATGAAAACTGCAGCCACGTGCTTATTGAACACTGGGAGATGGGGTATTTGCTAAGATGTATTAAGAGAATAATGCAAGATTTTTGCCTCTTAACACACATTAAAATTAAAAAGTCATGGGATAGGAGGCAGTGTCCATCTGTGGATTAGGAATTGGTTATTGGACAGAAAACAGAGGGTAGGGTTAAATGGCCATTTTTCTCAATGGAGGAGGGTGAATAGTGGAGCGCCTCAGGGATCTGTACTGGGACTGGTGTTATTTAATATATTTATAAATGATCTGGAAAACGGAATGATGAGTGAGGTGATTAAATTAGCAGATGACACAAATCTATTCAAAGTTGTCAAAACACATGCAGATTGTGAAAAATTGCAGGAAGACATTAGGAAACTGGAAGACTGTGCATCCAAATGGCTGATGAAATTTAATGCAGACAAATGCAAAGTGATTCACATTGGGAGGAATAATCGGACTCATAGTTACCTGATGCTAGGAGTCAGCACTCAAGAAAAAGATCTAGGTGTCATTGTAGACAATACGCTGAAATCTTCTGCTCAATGTGTGGCGGCAGCCAAAAAAGCAAACAGGATGCTAGGAATTGTTAGGAAAGGGATGCAAAATAAGACCAAGAATATTATAATGCCTCTGTATTGCTCCATGGTGCAATCTCACCTTGAGTATTGCATTCAGTTCTGGTCGCCGTATCTCAAAAAAGATATAGTGGAATTAGAAAAGGTTCAAAGAAGAGTAACCAAAATGAAAGAGGGAATGGAATTGCTCCCACATGAGGAAAGGCTAAAGATGTTAGGGCTCTTCAGCTTAGAAAAGAGACAGCTGAGGGGGGATATGATTGAGGTCTATAAAATCCTGAGTGATGTAGAACAGGTAGAAGTGAATCGATTTTTCATTCTTTCAAAAAGTACACTCAATGAAATTACATGGAAATACTTTTAAAACACAATGAATAGTTAAGGTCTGGAACTCACTGTTAGAGATATGGTAACAGCGGTTAGCATATCTGGGTTTAAAAAAGGTTTAGTTCCTGGAGGAAAAGTCCATAGTTTGTTATTGAGATGGACATGAGGGAAGCCACTGCTTGCCCCAGAATTGGTAGCATGGAATGTTGCTACTAATTGGTTTCTGCCAGTTACTTGTGACCTGGGTTGGCCACTGTTGGAAGCAGGATATTGGGCTAGATGAACCACTGGTCGACCCAGTATGGCTATTCTTATGTTCTTATTAAACAGCAAAATGATGTGTTATTTTACTATAAAACACATTACTATAAGTCACTATAGGCTGCATAATACAGAGATGCAAAGCAAATAATGCAGTTGATGTTGAACTCAAGAAGTCACATTATTTGTGGAAAGATAATGCTAGCTCAAAACTGGAAATTTTCCTGCCTGGGTGCATTGGGCCATTAACACATGGTGCTCCTAGATGTCATCTTAAAGGGGCTAGCCTGGTGAAAATATAATCCTGATCCCTCTCCTCTCTACTCCCAACCCCCTGTCTCCTAGACCACAACCCCCCTCCCCCCAAGAAAACACATTCCAAATACTCGCCTCCATGCCCACACTCCATAGATCAACCTGAGCCACTGACAAGGACCCCCCCCCCATTCCCCCAAAAACCTCATGAGCCTACCTGAAGTTATCCTTGATGGTCTAAGAGGCCCAAGGCAGGAGGAATCCTCAATTACTCCTGCCTCTGCTGGCACTAGGTTCACTAATGGTGCCCATGACCCCTGATAGTCTTGTGATACCAGCTTTTTAGGCAGCTTGACCTCATGCGGTAGTACCACAAGACTACTGTTAGGGGTTGTAGATTCAATTTTGAACTAGTGTCAACAGGTTCAGGAGGGACTGGGGATCACTTCTGTCTTAGACCATCTAAGCTGCAGGGATAATTTCAGGTAGGCCCTGGGGAAGACATATTGAGGGACGGAAGTCTACAGAAGAGGTGGGAAGGTCTTTTTCAAGGGTCTGAGGAGCTTTAATTGGAGTTTTGGTTTGTAAACCACTTTGATTTTCTTAGAAAGGTGGTATATCAATTACATAATAATCTATGGGGGGTAGGAGTAGGGATGGGGACAAGCATTTAGAATGTTTTTCTGTGGGGCTGTGAGGTCTGGGGGGGGTTGAGGGCTATCTTCAGGGGGCTAGGGGACCTTGGTTATATTTTATCCATGTCAGCACCTTTAAGACATGCTACCTGGAAGCACAGGGTTGTATGTCAGAGGCCCGATACAAAGCAGAATAATGTAGCTTCTTACTTTGATTGCAAGTTACATTCTTCTTCTTCTGTGGCAGTCATTAAACTGCAGTACTACATTATCACAGGTTTGTGACTCCTGTAGTAAACTAAGCTGCAATAAAATGTGAGATTTAATGCAGTTTAGTAACTTCACCTCTGAGTCTCCATGTCATTTTTAAGAAATACAAAGCAATGGTTTGGAGACAGAGAAGTATAGGAACGTGGCCCAGGCCCCCATGAGCCTGGTTAGACAGGATTATACACCCACTCACTGAGTACTGATCATATGGGTGGGTCGGTTTGAATTTCAGGTCAGCAGGGAATGCATTACTTCTGGCTGTTGATTTTGCTGAATGGCTAGAGTTCTTGCATTTCAAATGTAAAGGTGGAGAGGGAACAAACACAGATGTCCAAAAGTTATTGGAGAAAGACCTGACTTGGCCAAGTTTTGGCAAACTGCCTGCATCAGGGTTCATCAGATTCTTCAATAATAATCACAAATACAGAACATAAAAATGAAGAGTTCTTCCTTCTGGCAGACACAGACATCCCTGATCCAGACCCTTTGGATACTACTGGCCTAGCATCTGTAAATGATTCAGAAGGAGGAACTCTTCATTTTAACATTCTGTATTTTTGCTTACTATTGAAGAATCGGATGACCCCGGATACAGGCAGTATGCCAAAACTTGGCCAAGTCAGGTCTGGAATCACAGCAGAGATTGGATGGCGACACTGGTAATTGGGGAGTAAAACCAATGCTGGACGGACTACGATCTGCGCCCTGATCGTGGCTGAATAGATATGGATGGGCTGGAGTGTACATTTTAAGGGGCTTCGATGTCAGGTTCAGAACTTTTATTACAGGAACAGTGCTGGGCAGACTTTTACAGACTGTGCCCTGGAAAAGGCATGGACAAATCAAACTCGGGTATACATTTAAAGTAGCACATACCTTGTAAAATGAGTTTATGTTGTTGGGCAGACTGGATGGACCGTTCAGGTCTTTATCTGTCGTCATTTACTATGTTACTGTCAGGCTCATTTTCGAAAGAGACGGACGTCCAAAAAGTGACATAAATTGGCACTTGGATGTCCTTCTCACAGAGACGTCCAAATCGGTATAATCGAAACAAGATTTTGGACGTCTTTGTCAGAAGTCCGTCACAAGGACGTCCAAATCTCAAAGGGGCATATCGGAGGCGTGTTCGAGGTGGGACTTGGGCGTGCCTAAGACTTGGATGTCTTTGAGCCATAATTGAACAAAGCAAAGATGTCCAGGACTAAAACTTGGACGATTTCAGCTAGACCTGTTTTTATTACAAATAAGGCACAAAAAGGTGCTCGAAGTGACCAGATGACCATTGGAAGGAATGGGGGATGACCTCCACTTACTCTCCCAGTGGTCTCTAACCCCCTCCCAACCCCAAAAATTGTGATGAACAACATTACTTGCCAGCCTCTATGCCAGCCTCAGATGTCATACTCAGATCCATTACAGCAGCATGCAGGTCCCTGGAGTAGTTTATTGCAGTGCACTTCAGACAGGTGGACCCAGGCCCACACCCCTTCCAACTTGTTACACTTGTGGAGGAAACAACGAGCCCTACAAAACCCACCAGAAACCCTCTGTACCCACATATAGGTGCTCCCCTTCACCTTTAAGGGCTATGGTAGTGGTGTACAGCTGGGGGTAGTGGGTTTGGGGGGCTCAGCACACAAGGTAAGGGAGCTGTGTACCTGGGAACATTTTATGAAGTCCGCTGCAGTGCCCCCTAGGGTGCCCGATTGCTATCCTGGCATGTCAGGGGGACCAGTCTACTACAAATGCTGGCTCCTCCCACGTCCAAATGGCTTGACTTTGGACGTTTTAGACTTGGACATCTTTGTGTTCAAAAATGGCCAAAAATCAAAGACGTCCAAATCACAAAACGTCCAAATCCAAGGACGTCCATGGGATTTTCAAACACAAAAGATGGACATCCATCTTTTTCGAAAATGACCTTCCCCGCCTCCGAATTTGGACGTTTTACAAAGAGGTCCAAATTCCAACTTAGACATTTCTTTCGAAAATGCCCCTCTACATTACTATTGGGCTCATTTTCGAAAGAGAAGGAAGTCCATCTTTCGACATAAATTAGAAGATGGACGTCCTTCTCCCAGGGACGTCCAAATCGGTATAATCAAAACCCGATTTAGAACGTCTCCAACTGCACTCCGTTGCAAGGATGGCCACAGTTCAAGGGGGCGTGTTGGAGGTGTAGCGAAGGCGGGACTTCAGCGTGTCTAACACTTGGACGTCTTTGAGCCATAATCGAAAAAAGAAGGACGTCCCTGACGAACACTTGGACGTTTTCACCCGGACCTGTTTTTCTTACGACTAAGGGACAAAAAGGTGCCCGAAATGACCAGATGACCACAGGAGAGAATCGGTGATGACCTCCCATTACTCTCCCAGTGGTCACTAACCCCCTCTCACCCTCAAAAAACATCTTTCAAAATATGTTGTGTCAGCCTCTATGCCAGCCTCAGATGTCATACTCAGGTCCATGACAGCCCATGCAGGTCCCTGGAGCAGTTTTAGTGGGTACTACAGTGCACTTCAGACAGGTGGACCCAGGCCATACCCCCCTTACCGGTTACATTTGTGGAGGGTGGGTTTTGGGGGGCTCAGCACACAAGGTAAGGGAGCTATGCTCCTGGGAGCAGTTTATGAAGTCCACTGCAGTGCCCCCTAGGATGCCCGGATGCTATCCTGGCATGTCAGGGGGACCAGTGCATTACAAATGCTGGCTCCTCCCATGACCAAATGGCTTGTATTTGGCCGTTTTTGACATGCACGTCTTTGGTTTCAAAAATCGCCGAAAGTCTAGGGACGATCAAATCTTGGGACGTCCAAATTTAAGGATTTGGACCTCTCTGACAGTATTTTTGAAACGAAAGATGGACGTCCATCTTGTTTTGAAAATACGGGTTTCCCCACCCCTGGATTTTGCCGTTTTGCAAAGACGTCCAAATCGCAACTTGGACGTCCCTTTCGAAAATGCCCCCCACGTTTCTCCAATAAATGTACTTTTGCACATCTGTGTTTGTTCCCTCGCCTTTAGACCACCTTTGCTGCTGTTGGTTTCTTTTTTTTAAGCTAAGTCATTCTTTAATTAAATTACATTTGTGTCTGAAAAGTGAAAATGGAAAAAGGAACTACTCCCTAAGAACACCTTGCTGACAATTCTATAAATGGGTTAAATTATCATTTCCCAAAATAGGCTTCAAAATGGGAACCATCTGCGGCTGCAAATTAGTTCATTAAACTATCCACGGTAGCTCACTTGTGATTGTTTTACATTAAAGATAATGTACTGTTTATCTCTATCCAGTTACAAGAAACACCATTTCTACAAGACAATTTTTTATTACTAGTGATTTATAGGTATTAAAAATCTCCACTGAAACTTTTTCTATATAGGTAATCAGTACACAAAAGGTTTTGTGTGCTCAGACTAGGCTGCTGGCTTGATTTTTTGCTTAAAAGTTCACTAGTTAAAGAGAATGATATAGGATGTAATTAAAATGATTGGTTTTCGATGTGAGTTATAATTTTTTCTAAATCAATTTTAATCTATAAGCCATTTAGGTATGTGTTTGGAAGCAGGCGGAATACCAAATACAATAAAAGGAAAATGAAATCACATGAGAACCTGTATCTTTCCAGAAGAGAAAAAGTGCTTGTTTTACTGAAACTGCCTGATATTTTTCTATTTGAAACGAATCAACAGACTTTCCATAAGACAACTATAGAACTCATTTATACATTTTGAGGTAGACATACCATTCCAGTGCAGCATACCTCAGCACTAGAATTATTTAGACCAGGTGTTAATAGATCATGTTTGAATGAAAAACGAAATGACAGTGATCCTTATATTCAGTTGGAATATAATATACTCAAGAGGGATGATTGTTTGCAGTGACATGGGAAACAGCAACCAGCAAGAAGAGTAGTGAAGTTAGCAAGGCTCTCCCACAAAGAAACAGAAGGACGAGCAATGTAACCAATAAAACCTTTATTCTTCAAGACCCAACATATTCCATGTCGCTAGCAAATGAAAATGAGCAGAAAAAACACACGAATTTTCATTTGCCTAATGGTTAGTGCAATGGGTTTTGATCCTAGCAACCTGGGTTCAATGCCCACTGCTGCTCCTTGTGACCTTGGCAAGTCACTTAACCTTCCATTGCCTCAGCTGCAAAAAGTTAAATTGTGAGTCCCCTAGGGACAGAGAAAGTACCTGTATATAATGTATACAGCACTGCGTATGTCTAGTATCATGATTAGTAAATGATTAGTAGTAGTAGTAGTATTAATTTGCACACTATCCTGCTAATTCTATAAACTTGTGTGCATAGTTTTACATTTAGCCCACAAAGTGGTGCACACAAGTTATAGAATAGCTGCTAAATGGTGTTAACAACCAATTATTGGCTATAATTGGTGTTCAAAGGTACTAATGGAGGGGCCTAGTGGTTAGAGCACCAGTTTTGACACCTAGAGGTGGCCGGTTCATATCCCACTGCTGCTCCTTGTGATCTTGGGCATGCCACTAGTTGTCTCTGCGGGGGGAACATGTTCTTTCCTGCCCAGGCCGCTGGGCTGCCACTATTCTCCCCAGCTTGGCACCACCATATTTTAAAAATGGTGGTCGAGACTCTCTGCAGAAGTCTCGCAAGACTGTGGAGACCCGCAAGACTAATGCGAAAGTCTCAACCACCATTTAAAAAACACAGCGGCACTGGCAGGCAAGGGAATAGCAGCAGCACAGTGGATAGGAAAGAACTTGCCCCCCCCCCTACAAAGACCACCAGGAGCCCTCAGGTAGGAGCGATGTAGTGGGGGCATCGGCTGCGACAGCAGGGACGGTGGGTGGGTGTCGGGTAGCAGCCGGCAGGGGGCCCAGACCACCCCTAGTCTGCCCTGTGCAGCGCTAACCCAGCAGTAATTGACGCAGGAGCCCTTACCGCCACCTCAGTGGGTGGTGGTAAGTGCTCCCCCTCGCGTGACCATGTATTAAGATCAATCTTACTGCATGGCCATGACTATTTTCAGCCTTTTTTACCAACTGCAGTAAAAAGGGCCCTAGTGAGCAGCAAAAACGGCCCCTGCCACTAGCACAGGGCCCTTTTTACCACAGCTTGGTAAAAGGACCCCTAAATGTGTGTCTTTTGCAAAAAAAAAAGATGTGAAAGAGCAGCTACAAGTCTGGGAGTAATTTATAACTTTTAATGACACAGAAGGAATGGCAGTGCGTACACTCTGGGATACCAGGACTTATTTGTACAAGGGATCTTGCTGTAGAAAGCCTCACTCCATAAAAAGGCTAGGGAACAGGAATTGCATGCCCTACAACTGGAATTGAAGAAATATCAAAAATTGCAAGCGAGTAGTAAAAATTGACAAAATAATTGAAATAATAGAAAGAGAAGGTGGAGTTTCTTATGCGATTAAGCCGCAGAATATTATTGGAGCACAGCAATAAGGCTGGACGGCTGCCAGCCTGGTAATTTTTAATAAAAGAGATCTTCCAGGTTAGTTAGGGAACTGGTTGAGGATCAAGGGGAGATTAAGAATAATATAGGCACTGCGGATGAGTTTTGCAAATTCTATCAGCAGTTATATACACCTGAAGGTGTGGGAGATCGGACCTCAGTCCAAGATTATATCAATAAAGCTCACCTGTCAGGAATAGAAGAGAGGGATAGGCAAAAGTTGAACAGGTCAGTAACAGCGAATGAGGTACGCTGGGCCATTAAAAATCCCTTGCAAAAGGGAAAACTGGAGGGGAAGATGGTTTCCCTGTGGAATACTATCAAATGATGTCTGACAATCTCAGAATGTTACTAGCTAGAGTAACGAATGATGCATTAGATAGTAAGGGGCTTCCGGAATTTTATTTATTTATTTGTTGCATTTATATCCCACATTTTCCCACCTATTTGCAGGCTCAATGTGGCTTACAATATTACATCATGTCACGCATCATTCAAGAGTAGGTACACAATTAATTACATATAGAACAAGTGAAACATAGTGAATATAATCAATTCAGTAAACAAGAAAACAGTCAGAATATCAAGTGACTAGCGGTATGTTAGAAATCCTATTATTGATTATTATGGTAAGTTTTGTTGAAAAGGTAAGTCTTTAATGATTTTCAAAAGTTGATTAGGTTGTGAATAGTCTTCAGGTCAAGTGGCAATGCATTCCACATCTGTGTACCAATGTGGGAAAAGGTAGATGCATGTACTAGTTTGTATTTTAGACCTTTACAACTTGGGAAGTGAAGTCCCAGGAATGTGCGTGTGTTAGGATCTGGTAACTGTGAGCCCCTGTGCCCTGACTGAGCACGCGAAGATGGAGTGACACCACACTCGGTCAGGCAGCCAGACAACCCCAAGCTTCACCTGGGAGACAACCACCGTTCCCTGAGAGTTGAGCCCTCAGATGTAGGCGGCCACCAGGACTTCTGGAACTGGGGGGTTGCACAACCGCTGACCAGGCAAGCAAGCAGAACAGACACAGTCCAAGAGCCAGGAAATCCGTAGGGCAAAGAGTAGTCAAAAACAGCCCAAGGTCAAGGCAGGCAGCAAAACAAGCGAGGTCCTGGATCTGAAGACAAGGAGCACTGGCGTGGATCTCAAACACAATTGAGGCCAAAGCAATGAAGGACTGGAGGCAGGGCTTTAAATAGTGTAGGAATCAATCTCAAACAAGTGCAGCTGATCCGAGATGGCTGCCCACGTCAGCAGAGAAGCCCAACGCCCAAATATGGGCTTCCTTCCAGTAGCCGGCCAACCCCAAGATGGCCGCCACAAGCTGAGATGCCCATCCCAAGATTGCCGACCTATCCTGGAGAAATACCACCAAGATAGCTGGCTATCTCTGCCGGACTGCGCCTCGCCGGCGAATCGGCCGCGCAGGCCTTGTCACCAGGTGAGGAACGTAACAGCGTGCTGATCTTTTAGCGTTTCTGGGTGGGAGATCAATAAGGTCTGACATGTAGGCCGGAGCATTTCCATGAATAACTTTATGAATCAGTGTGCACACTTTGAACACAGTACGTTCTTTAACTGGAAGCCAATACAGCCTATCTCTTAGGGGCTTAGCACTTTCGTATTTTGTCTTTCCAAATATTAGTCTAGCTGTGATGCTCTGAGCTGTCTGAAGTTTCTTGATGATATGCTCTTTACAACCAGCATAAAGCGCATTGCAATAGTTTTCTAGATGACTTATCACCATCAATTGTACCAGGTTGCGAAAAATACCTCTTGGGAAGAAAGATTTTAATCTCTTGCATTTCCACATTGATTGAAACATCTTCTTAGTTGTATTCTTCACATGACTTTCAAGTGTGAGATTTTGATCAATGGTAACTCCGAGAATCTTCAGGGTGTCTGAGATAGGAAGGGAAAAGTTTGGTGTGGTAATGGAGGAGAATTTACTTGTGTTATATTGTGATGTAAGTATAAGACACTGTTTTTTCAGCGTTGAGTTTTAATTGAAAAGCATCCGCCCATGAATGCATAATTTGGAAGCCGCGATTGATGTCATCCATAATTTTCCTTAGATTATGTTTGAACGGGATGTAGATCGTGACATCATCTGCATATATGTACGGATTAAGGTCTTGACTGTGTAGCATCTTGGCCAGGGGTGTCATCATTAGGTTGAAGAGGGTTGGGGAGAGTGGAGATCCTTGGGGAACTCAGCATTCCGGTATCCATAAAGCTGACGTATTCGAGTTAGATTTCACTTGATATGATCTTGTAGTTAGAAAACCTTTAAACCAATTGAGAACGTTGCCTTCAACTCCGAAGTATTCCAGAATGTTTAATAGTATATTATGGCTTACCATGTCGAATGCACTGGACATGTCAAATTGTAGAAGGAGTATGTTGTTGTCAGTTGCAATTGTTCGTTTGAATTTATTAAGCAGAGTAGTTAATACTGTTTCGGTGCTGTGATTAGCTCGAAATCCTGATTGGGAATGGTGAAGAATTGAGAATTTATCTAAATATTCGGTAAGTTGTTTGGTCACCATACTTTTCTTTAATTTGGTTATCAGAGGGATTGACGCTACTGGGCGATAGTTGGTTACATCATTTGTGCTTTTTTTTTTTGAGTCCTTGGGTATAGGGGTGAGTAAAATGTTTTCTTTAAACTTCGGGAATAGTCCATTTTGTAGCATATAATTCAGATGAAGCGTGAGGTCAGATACGAATTGTTGAGGAGCTAATTTTATAAGGTTATTAGGGCAGATATGTAATTTGCATTGGGATTTGGCAAATGTTTTGAGGCCTTGGGAGATGGAATCAACCAAGAGTGCATCGAAGTTAGTCCAGGTTCTGTCTACTGGATGTTCACCAGGGATTGGATCTAGACAGTCAAGAAATTTTAAGTATTCTGTGGAATTGATATGTAACATAAGTCGTAGTGAAGAGCCCACCCCCACCCAGAAGCCCACCACCGTGACCAGCCAGCGTTTTGATTACTCTTGTAATCAAAATGATGGCTCTGGTCTGCTAGTGGCCTTCTGGATGGGCCATGGGGGGGGGGGGGGGTATAGGGCAAAAAAAAAAAAGATGTATTTAGTCATTAAATATATCTCTTTTGCCCTGGCCTAGGCAATGAGGAGCCCATCCCCACCCAGTAAGTATGTGGTTTATGTTGATGCAGGGCAGCTGTTGGGTAAAATACTTAGAAATCCATCATAAAGTGCATTCTAAGGCATTATTTTGTAGTATCCCAAGAAACACTACTTATAGTGCCCACCCATATTAGCTCTGGGCCCAGCCACAATTTTATTTGTGTTGGTTATGAATTTTTAATTGGTTAATAAAGCTGCGGCCAAAATTATTTATCCAAATTATAAGGTTGTCATGGAGGGGCATAATTGAACGAAAACGTTTATCTCCATGGGCGTTTATCTCAGAGAACGGGTCCGTGAAGGGGCGGACCGAACTGTATTTTCGCAAAAAATAGACGTCCATGTTTTATTCGACAATTTGTGAGCTGGGCGTTTTTGTTTTTCAGCGATAATGGAAAATGAAAGCGCCCAGCTCAAAAACGAATAAATCCAAGGCATTTGTTCGTGGGAGGGGCCAGGATTCATAGTGCACTGGTCCCCCTCACATGCCAGGACACCAACTGGGAACCCTAGGGGGCACTTTTACAATAACAAAAAAAGGTAAAAGAGCTCCCAGGTGCATAGCACCCTTCCCTTGTGTGTTGAGCCCCCCAAATCCCCCTCAAAACCCACTGCCCACAAGTCTACACCATTATTATAGCCCTAAGGGGTGAAGGGGGGCACCTACATGTGGGTACAGTGGGTTTGGGGGGGTTGGACGACTAATAAGCATTAAGCAGCACAATTGTAACAGGTAGGGGGGGATGGGCCTGGGTCCACCTGTCTGAAGTCCACTGCACCCCCTAACAACTGCTTCAGGGACCTGCATACTGCTGCCAGGGAGGTGGGTATGACATTTGATGGTGAAAATAAAAAGTTGTGAAACATCATTTTTTTGTGGTGGGAGGGGGTTAGTGACCACTGGGGGAGTCAGGGGAGGTCATCCCCGATTCCTTCCGATGGTCATCTGGTCATTTAGAGCACTTTTTTGGGACCTGTTCATGTGAAAAAAGGGTCCAACAAAAGTGGCCTAAATGTTCGCTAAAAACGCCTTTATTTTTTCGATTATCGCCCTAACGCGTACATCTCTCCTCGGCCAATAACCACGCCCCAGTTCCACCTTCGCCACACCCCCATCAACTTTGTCCGCATCCGCGACGGAGTGCAGTTGAAAACGTCCAAAATCGGCTTTCGATTATACCGATTTATTCGTTTTTGTGAGATAAACGTCTATCTCCCGATTTGGGTCGAAATCTAGGTGTTTTTCTCTTTCGATTATAAGGTGGATGGTATTCTTTGTTTGTGTGTGTGCCAGGAACATATACAATGCAAGTGCCAATATTATGCGCGTTAAAACTGTTAACACGCCTATAACGCGGCTTAGTAAACAGGGCCCTAGGTGTTTTGTCATTACTTTTCTTATATGCTAAATAAAAATTGAATGTTCATTTTAAAAAACCTGGTATAAATCTGCAGGCATAAGTTAGGCACAGATCCCCCGAATTCTATTATACTGCATGTATTTTTAGTGAAATCCCCCCTGACCCACTCATGCCTCTCCCATGGCCATGCCCCTTTTTCATTTGTGCACTAAAAAAAAATCTACACTTGCATCTTTATAGAATAGCGCTCAGCAACATTCGTGCACAATCCAAATTGTTGCCATTTAACACCAATAATTGAAATTGTTTGTATCCAGTTATTGGTGCTAATTGGTTCGTTACTCAATTAAATTTGCACATGCAATTTTGAGCACCATATATAGAATCCAGGGGTTAACCTATAAAGAAGAAGTTATTGCCTTTGAAAGCTAATCAAAAAAAGTATCGTTTGTCCAATGAAAAGGTATTATCATATTTTCTTTTCTTTATTTTGTTTTATTTATGTTTATTACTTTGAATTATTCCAATAATTAGATATTTCTGTAGTCTAAAACCATTCACCCTTGCCATTTGAAGCCAGTCATACTTTCTTATAATTATATCAGTCAACATTTTGTTTCTTCAAAGGGAGCAATTTGCGTTGCTTAATATTCTTTTCTGATTTTCAAATAATGGGATTTACAAATCACAAAAAGCTTAAGGATTTATTGTTTTTGTACCATCAGCATAGACTGAATGAAATTTTTGTTGGTGCTTCAGGCCTATGGTGTACTCTGCTAAGTTCCATTATCTGTTTTTGATACTGAAAAGCTTTAGTTTTAAGGGAAACACCAGGGAGTTGCCATCTATTTGGTATGTCTTCCTACACATATATGTACATATACTCACTGTGCTATTTGTGTGTGTGGTTTGTTTTGTTTTTTTACTGTAATAGAGATTTCCTACCAAATTCTAGAAATAATGCTGTCTGTCCACCTCCACAGTGACTAATTAGTATTTCTGTATTTCTCAGAAGAGCTCTTCCTTTGCCATCCTAACACACTACACAGTCCATAATTATTGGAGTTGTCTGAATATAGCAGGGCACAGAGCTTCAGTTATGTTATTTTGGGAATGAATTGCTTAACCAAAAGAAAAAAGGAAAGGGCTTAATGAATATTTTTTAATGAAATTTGGGCTTCTAAATTTGGATATTTTTCCACTCGCAAAAAACTTTTAGTCAATTAGGTTAATGGCAGTGTCATTTTCATTTTTTATTTTTCTCAGTGCTATGTAGTTTGTATGTTTGTAAAATCCCAGAGAAAGGATTCCTGACAGGAACATTGTACATCATGAATCTAGGTTTTGTCAAGTAATATTTTTGTTTACTGTATTCTAGAAATAATGACCAGAAATCAAAAAAAGTGAGACAATATTCATGCCATTACTTCGGCATATACTAGTGTGTATATAAACAAATTTCTTTCTAAAATGAAGTTGATACAGATAAAATTTGTGGAAACATGGGGCCAGATTCTATATATGACACCTAGAAAATCTGTACGAAAAACATTTCCGTCTAAGCATATTCTAAAAGCGGCACCTAGATTTAGGCACGGTATATAGAATACGCTTTTTTAATGTATTTATTTATTAGGATTCATTTTTCGCCTTTCTGAAGAAATTCACTCAAGGCGGTGTACAATAAGAATAAATCAAACATGAGCAGAAGACAATTACAGCAGTAGGCGTATTCAAAAAACAAAGTATGGCATGGAGGGGCATTTTCGAAAGGGACGTTCAAGTTGCAATTTGGACGTCCTTGCAAAACGGTGAAATCCAGGGGCGGGGAAACCTGTATTTTTGAAACAAGATGGACGTCCATCTTTAGTTTCGAAAATATTGCCAGAGACATACAAAACCTTAAATTTGGACATCCCTAGATTTGGTCATCCCTAGACGTGGATGTTTCTGAGTTTTGGCAATTTTTGAAACTAAAGACATCCATGTCAAAAACGGCCAAATGCAAGTCATTTGGGCGTAGGAGGAGCCAGCATTTGTAGTGCATTGGTCCCCTGACATGCCAGGACACCAACCGGGCACCCTAGGGGGCACTTCAGTGGACTTCATTAATTGTTCCCAGGAGCATAGCTCCCTTATCTTGTGTGCTGAGCCCCCCAAAACCCACTACCTACAAGTGTACACCACTACCATAGCCCTTATGGGTGAAGGGGGCACCTATATATGGGTACAGTGAGTTTCTGGTGAGTTTTGGAGAGCTCGCTGTTCCCTCCACAAATGTAACAGGTAGGGGGGTATGGACCTGGGTCCGCCTGTCTGAAGTGCACTGCAGTACCCACTAAAACTGCTCCAGGGACCTGCATGCGCTACCATGGACCTGAGTATGGCATCTGAGGCTGACATAGAGGCTGGCACGACATATTTTGAAAAATGTTTTTGAAGGTAGGAGGGGGTTAGTGACAACTGGGGGAGTAACGGGAGGTCATCACCAATTCTCTCCGGTGGTCATCTGGTCATTTCGGGTACCTTTTTGTGCCTTAGTCATAAGAAGAACAGGTCCGGGTGAAAACGTCCAAGTGTTCGTTATGGACATCCTTGCTTTTTTTGATTGTGGGTCAAAGACGTCCAAGTGTTAGGCACGCCCAAGTCCCGCCTTCACTATGCCTACAACACGCCCCCTTGAACTTTGGCCATCCTTGCGACGGAGTGCAGTTGGAGACGTCCTAAATCGGGTTTTGATTATACCGATTTGGACGTCCCTGGGAGAAGGACGTCTATCTTCCGATTTATGTCGAAAGATGGACGTCCTTCTCTTTCAAAAATGAGCCCAATATTATACTACTTACAATGCCAACAAAATAGGTAATATAACATTTTAATTGAGAATGTAGGGTATAAGCAAAGATGAAACATATAGATAGGTAAGTGAGTAAGAGGAGTTAGAAAGTAAGGTGACCAATTTAAAGAAAGTTGATACCACAGTACCTAAAGTCACAAGCCTCCATTTACACCAACAAAAATATGGTGTAAATCCCATCACGAAGATTAAGGCACAGAGGGCCATATTTTATAACAATGTGTGTAAAATTTGAAATGCAATTTCCCCACCCATAACCATGCCACCTTTTGCCTGCATACATTAAAATGTAGGCGCAGTGCGTTATAGAATATGCTTACGGAGTTGTACACGTAAATTCTAATAATTGTCAATTAGTGCTCATTATTGATTAAGTGCTGTTAACAGTGCTGATTGGCTTGTTAAGCCAATTAACTTACATGTGTTGTTACATAGTACACTTGGATTTTGGCACAGATCTCTAAGCACACTATATAGAATCTGAGGGATAATGCATTGCTTTTCGAGTGTATATACTTAACAGTGTGACTAATGTGTTGACTAGTGGGGGATAAATAGAAAAATGAAGCCAATGAATTCTAAATACAATTTATTTTTTGATTTCAGAAACTTCTATTATATAACAATGCTAAGGGATCCAGTGTCACGTTACTTGAGTGAATGGAAACATGTCCAAAGAGGTGCAACATGGAAAGCCTCACTTCATGTGTGTGATGGAAGGAGTCCTACACCAGATGAGCTGCCCACCTGCTACCTTGGAGACGACTGGTCTGGAGTCAGCTTACGCGAGTTCATGGACTGTGGCTACAACCTTGCTAACAACCGCCAGGTCCGCATGCTTGCGGACCTCAGCCTTGTTGGGTGTTACAATTTGACTTTTATGAATGAAAGTGAAAGGAATGAGATTCTTCTAATGAGCGCCAAGAACAACCTGAAAAATATGGCCTTTTTTGGCCTCACAGAGTTTCAGAGGAAAACCCAATACCTATTTGAGAAGACATTCAATTTGAAGTTCATCTCTCCCTTTACTCAGTTCAATACCACGCGAGCCTCTAATGTGGATATCGATGAGTGGGCCCGTAAGCACATAGAGGAACTAAACTATCTGGACATGCAGTTATATGAGTATGCTAAAGACCTCTTCTTACAGCGCTTTCAGTACACCAGACAGCAAGAGCATCATAAAAAAAGACAAAAGAGAAGGGAAGAGCGACGGCTGTTGAGAGAGCATAGAGTCCATCCAGGACACCAAGGAGAAGACACATCAGAACTTACTGCCACTGAAGACTATAACAGTCAGGTGGCAAAATGGTGACACTCTCCTATCCCAGGTCCAAAAATATACAAAGCAGTAATGACTGAACAGATTCAGACTCATTGACATTTTGTGAAACTTAAACTGTTGAGAAACAAAAGGCATTACAGCAAAGACGACCCAATTTTCCTTAAATTTATTTCTTGAAAACATTTCTAGGATGCAACAGAGAAAATAGAAACTTTCATTTTTGTGCTTTTCAGATGTTTGAATTTAAGTCAGAATAATATTTCACCTACTTATTTTTGCTGTGTGCTGTAAAAGTCATTCAGAAAGAACTTCTTTGACTTTCCATGGACATTTGCATCTTATTCAATTTGAAACTCAGAAGTTTGAAAAATATGGATTCAAAACTAATCTATTCTCAGTTTCATAGGACTGGTAGAGAGGGTCTTCTTTGTGTAATATTCTCTTCTTTGCAACACTGCCTCTTGAAAGTTCATGATTTTAAAATGAAAATGTTGTGATTGTCCCACAGTAAGAACAAAATGAAGAAAGAAAAAGATATTTACATTACTCTGGCTAGCAAAACTAGTTCAAATTTGTATCATTCATTGTAGTTCTTACTTTCAAATATATATTTCAGATTTCTTTTTGGAGGGAGAAATGACTTTGAAAAAGGTTTTTAAGACTGAAGAAACTATCGGCATGGCAATTTCTACATATTGCCAAAATATATGAAATGATGAAAGGAAAAAAATTACAAAGTAAATTCATAGCTTGAACCAGAAAAAAATAGTTTCAAAAAAATAATCCATCCTTAGGAATAAGCAACAATTCAGAATAAATTTCTCAGTGGATTGACAAGCATAGTTTTACTTATGAAAATATGTCTACCTGCTTGAATGGGGCTCAAACATCCTGCTACAATTTGTGATGCTTCTTCTAAAAGGACCTGAAGTGCAGAGGCTAATCTTCTGCAACTTACAACCTGTGGTGTGTTTTTGCTCATGGTGTGGTGTTAATTTTCATCAAATGTGGCTGCCTATCCACATTAATTATCTGACTTTAGTACTCATTTGCTATCAGATTTCATTTCATGAGTGATAAAACAGATAAGTGTGGCTGCAGAGTTTTCATAAAATTATTAACATTCTAACATTAACCAAAAATAAAATTATCCAATCAATAATGTTTAAATTCTTAGTACAAATGGCATCTACAATGCATTACATACTATTGCATTAAAAATGCAAACATTTATTTTATTTATTTATTTATTACATTTGTACCCCACACTTTCCCACACATTGCAGGTTCAATGCGGCTTACATAGTAATTTGAAATACAGAGTCTAATAAGGAGAGAAAAAATTTCAAACTGTAATGAAACATGATAAAGTTGAAGCTTGATAATGAATGATTAGGATAAGGGAGAGTAAACAGGATAGGATAGTATAGGTTGGGAAAATGGGGTAAGGAGGGATATAGTAAAGGAGAGATGGGGAAGAAAGGTTGGGATGAGTAGAGGGAGAATGGGGAGGTGGGGTAAGTAAACCAATGATGAGGTCGGTATCAGTGTCAGAACAGAATTGGGAGTGGAGGTTAATAAAATTAGGTTGGGACATTAGAGTAGGCTTGCTTAAAGAGATGAGCTTTCAGCATTTTTCTAAAGGGTAAGTAATCGTTAATTAATCGGATAGATCTTGGTAGTGTATTCCAAAGCTGGCTGCCCAAAAAGGAGAAACTGGATGCGTAGTAGGTATTGTATTTAATTCCTCTGCAGTTGGGAAGGTGTAGGTTGAGATAAGTTCGTGAGGACATAGAACTGTTTCTGGCATGTAGCTTTGGGATATAAAAAAGGTACTTATTTTTTAAAGCATTCTGAGGGGTGATATTCAGAACCACATAAACAATCAGCACAGAGTGCAAATCAGAAAGTGGGAGTGGGGGGAGGGGGAGTTATTAGCCTGGAGAACACATAACGTTTGGCAGTGTAGGTCAATAAGAGAGGGATTCTATATATGGCACCTAAAACATTTACGTGGAAAACATTTCCTCCTAAGTGTATTCTATTATTGGTGCCTAGATTTAGGCACAGTATATAGAATACGCTTAGTTGATAACCCAGCACCTAAAACTACGCGCTTCCATTTACACCAACGAAAACATGGCATAAATCCTGGTGTGTAGATTTAGGCGCAGAGAGCCATATTCTATAACTACGTGCGTAAATTTTGGACCGCCTACAAAATGTCCACCTATAACCACGTCCCTTTTTGTCTACGCACATTAGAAGTTAGGCGCAGTGTGTTACAGAATACGCTTGGTTGTGCATGTAAATTCCAATTATTGCCAATTAGTGCTCATTATTGATTAAGTGCTGTAATCAATGCTAATTAGCTTAAGCCAATTAAGTTGCATGCCTGGATGTCGGTGTGAATCTCCAGGTGCGCTATGTAGAACCCGAGGGTAAAGGGTTAAATGTTCTGCATCTAAGCAGTAATTTTCTGAAGGCTTTTCACACACGTATATGTCATTACCCCTGCATAAAAGTAATGACAAGAATGTGCTTATTTTTATGTGACTCAAGTGTGTTTGGGATGCTTTTAGGAGCATGGGCAGAATGGCAATTTATACACATTAGGCCACTTTCAATAAATGGTGTCCAAAGTTAGGCACCGGGATTGTCTGCAAAGAGCATCCTTTATAGAAAACTAGCTCCCCCCCCCCCCCCCCCCCCCCCCCCCCCCCCCCCGGTTTACAAAGCCACAATAGCAGCTGCTGGTGCGTTAATGCCTATTCACTTTGAATGTAGCATAATGGTTACTACAGCAGGCTTTGATCATGACAACATGGGTTCAATTCCAACTGCAGCTCCTTGTGACCTTCGGCAAGTCTACCAAGCTGAGGGAAAAAAGGCCCAGTGCTAGCGGTGGGGGCCATTTTTCCCACACAACAGGATCATTTTTAGTGCAGCGGGTAAAAAGCCCCCAGACACACATGGCCATGCGACAGGGAGCCCTTACAGCCACACATTGAGGTAGCGATAAGGGCTCCCACACTAACCCAGTGGTAACTGGGCAGTGTGCGGCGATGCCAGATTACCGCCTGGTTACCAGCATGTAAGTCATGTCTGTGGGGTTTCTTTTTCCCAAAAAAAGGTGTGCACTGAGGGTGGGACTACCACCGGCAGCAGCATTGGGCCAGTGGTAGTCTTAGAAGAGCAAGCAGGAAGCCTGCATTGGGATTGCTGCTACTTTGTAAAAGGGCCCCTTAACCCTCCATTGCCCCAGGTACAGAAACTTAGATTGTGAGTCCTCTAGAGAAAAAGAAAAAGACCATGCATATAATGTGTACTGCACTGCGTATGTCTAGCAACACTATAGAAATGATTAGTACTAGTAGTAGAATGGGCTGTCTCAGCATTGCCATGTGGGTTTGTAAACAGGGGGATTAGTGTGCGTTTTCTCCCAGATTCTCTAAAGCACGCCTAGAGTTACATGTGATTCCACATGTAAATCTAGGTGTATTTTATAACTATGTGTGTAGATTAATTGTTTTAACAAGCTGTTAAGTGTTGTTAACATCTCTTAACAAACAATAATGAGCACTTTATTTTTTATCATTTTTATCCATTTCATTATTTAGATATATGTATACATTTTTCATACATTTTTACTTGTTTATACTTTTATGTTTAACTAGTAAAAAAGCCCCGTTTCTGATGCAAATGAAACGGGGGCTAGCAATGTTTTCTTCTGTGTGCATGTGGGAGTGTGTGTGTCCCTGCCCTCTGGCCTCTCTCCCCTCCCCCCTCTGAGTCCTTCACTGTTACAGAGCCAGCGATTTGATTTCGTGCTCTGCTGTTTTCCTTCACTGACTGTGTTACAGAGAGGGCGGGGCAGACACTCATAGGGAAACCGGATATCTCGCCCCCTTCACACTTCCGGCTGGAGGCTTCATAGAACGTTGGTTTTGCCTTTTATATAGAGAGATTTTGGACTAATTTTCTTTATCATCTAATTGTAATATAATTATTGCATGTGTTTATTTATTTAATTTTTTTAGACTCCTGAAGCAGGCCTTTTGGGCCGAAACACAAAGTTGTGTCTAATCTTTGATCAATAAACCCATTTTAAGTATAAGATTGTCCTTCACATCTCTGGAGTCCGTGGTCCTTTTCCTACTTCCTTCTTCTTCATTTTGAACCCATATAGGGCCAGATTCTATATATGGCACTTAAAAAATCTGTGTGGAAAACATTTCCACCTAAGCATATTGTATAAGTGTTGCCTAGATTTAAGTGTGGTATAAAGAATATACTTAGTCAATATCCCAGTGCCTAAAACTATACACATCCATTTACATCAACAAAACATGGCGTAAATCCTAGCATGTAAATTTAGACGCAGAGGGCCATATTCTATAACAACACGTGTAAATATTGGAGTGCCCATGAAACGTCCATTTCGCCACCCATAAACACATCCCTTTTTGCCTGCGAGCATTAAAATTTAGGCGCAGTGTGTTACAGAATGCACTTAAATTCTAATTATTGCCAATTAGTGTTCATTGTTGCTTGTTAAGTGCTGTGAAATACACTGATTGGCTTGTTAAGCCAATTAAGTTACGTACATTGTTATAGAATATGCCTGGATTTCGGTATGGATCTCTAGGCACACTATATAGAATCCGGCAGATAGGGCCTTATTCTATAAAGGTTATGCTCCTAAATTTACACTCCTAAATTCAGGAGCATAATTTATGCTTCTAAATGTATGCTAAATCTATGAGCGTAATAGGCCTAAATTAGGAGCACAAATTTAGGCACATAGATTACGCTCATAATTTAGGAGCATAAATTTAAGAGCTTAAATTTAGGCACATAACCTTTACAGAATAAGGTCCATAATGGTGCTGAATATCCAGGTATTCACAGCCACCGGAAGTTATCTGGGTAGTGCTGATAATTAATGCCAGTACCCAGATAGGGCTACATTTGGTAAATGGTGCTCAAAAAATCAGTACAAAAAAACCCAGTTCTGTTCTATAATGGGCATTAGAGAATTAGCATTGCGTGCTGATTTTGGCGCCAGGATTTTGGCGCCAGTAATTCTCGGCACCCAATTTGGATGCTCATCCCCAGTCTTCTATAACTGTGTGTGCAAATTTTAGAAATGCCCCTGACCCACCCATGCTCCTCCCATGGACACAACCCCTTTTGGGTTATGCACTATGGGATTTGAGCATGCATTGTTATAGAATACCGTGTGATATGCACACAAATCCAAGTTGGTGCAAATTAATATTTAGTTGGATCAACACCCAAATATCAGTGCCCAGTTATGGATGTCATATATAGTATCCGGGGATAGCTATGAGGACAAGCTAGGACAACTGTTTTGCTGTTTTAGCTTGCCCAGATAGTTATCCAGTTACCGACACAGTATATCAGCTTTACCCAGATAATTTCTGGCTATGTCTTAGCTCGATCTCCAAACCACCCGAGCAGATGAGATGGTCAGCATCATTATCCGAATAATATCACTGCCTGGACCTAGTGAGTGATACTTATCCACATAGCAGGTGCTGTTACCTGAATAAGTAGCTTTGAATAATGACCCCATTGTTTCTTTTGACACCGCCTTCAGCTATCTTGGCCCTAAGCTCTAGAACTCTCTTTCCCCTTTCTTCAGGCCCACCCATTCCCTTCCCTCCTTCAAAGCTCTCCTCGAAACTCACCTCTTCTCTCTGGCCTGTGACCAGTGCCGTAGGGAGGGCGGCTGACACCCGGGGCGGGTCGCCGCTGCGCACCCCCCCCCCCCCCCCGGGTGCAGCATGGTGCACCCTCCCCCCCTCCGGCACGCACCCCCCCCCCCCAGAGTGCATTTTTACTTACATTGAGAAGCGAGGGACGGGTAGGCGGGCTGATCCGCCCCCGAGTGCACGTTGCTGGGAGCTGCATCGGCTCCGCTGGTTCCCTGCTCTCTCTGCCCCAGAACA
This sequence comes from Microcaecilia unicolor, assembly GCF_901765095.1. NCBI lineage: Eukaryota > Metazoa > Chordata > Amphibia > Gymnophiona > Siphonopidae > Microcaecilia > Microcaecilia unicolor. Next base: position 242,247,234 of record NC_044034.1, on the reverse strand, counting down.
GGAAGTAACCTGTTCCAGGGCAGAGGGAGCAGGGAACCAGCGGAGCCAACACCCCCCCAGCAGCATGCACCCGGGGCGGACCGCCCCACCGCCCCCCCCTTCCTACGCCACTGCCTGTGACCCTCATCCCTTCCTAGGCTCCTCTCTCATTCATCCTGCCATCAACATTTCTATCTTGCTTTGATCCCCCCCTTTTTTTCTAGGATCCACTTCTCCTTCGCCACTATCTCCTTTTCTTTTTCATCAACATTGTTATACTTTTTGTTTTGTAAACCACTTAATCGCCTGTCTGGATTTATATGAAGTCTGAGAAATAAATAAAATAAATACGTGAACGCATGTACTTTACCTGCCCCCCCCCCCCCCCCCCCCCAGATTCTAGAAATGGTGCGCAAATTTCCACATGCAAAATTGCCTTTTATCCCAAGTTGCCTGCATAATTAAGGGGGTCTTTTACAAAGCTGTGCTACCATTTTTAGCTTGCGGTAAAAATCAGCTGGCAATATACACTGAGAAGCCAATTATATTCCTATGAGTGTCTCAGCATTTACCACCAGCTGATTTTTACATCAAGCTAAAAATGCTAGAGCGGCATTGTACAAGATCCCCCTAATTGGCTAATAAACCAATCAGCACCAATAATTGGGTGATAACAATTACGGGCGTTAGTTGGAACAATTTGGATTTGCACCTGCATCTTGCTAAGTGCTATTCTGTAAATATCGATGTGCAGATATCACATATGCAGATATGCAACTCAAAAGGGGTGTGGTCATGGGAAGGCATGGACAGGTCGGGGGCATTCACTAAAGATGTGTGCAATATTATTGAATAACAGGGATTAACACCCAAATTATGCACCAGGATTTATACCAGGTTTCAGTTGGTACATAAGAACAAAAGCAATGCCATACTGGGTCAGACTGAAGGTCCATCAAGCCCAGTATCCTGTTTCCAACAGTGACCAATCTAGGACACAAGTACCTGGAAAGATCTCAGGACAGTAAAACAGATTTTATGCTGCTTATTGTAGAAATAAGCAGTGGATTTCTCCAAATCTACTATAAACTACTACTATAAATCACTTCTATAGCGCTACCAGTCGTACGCAGCGCTTTACAATTGAACTCTTCTTTTAGGAAATTATCCAAACCTTTTTAAAATCCTGCTAAGTTAACTGCTTTTACCAAATTTTCTGGCAACGAATTCCAACGTTTAAATCCTTGCACTCAAAACTTTGACACAGATACCAGCTCTAAGCGCTGTTCTATAAACAAAGCCCAACTCAGAGCACTGAATAGCGCTCCACATGGAACATAAGAACAGAAGAGTAGCCATACTGGTTCAGACCAATGGTCCATCTAGCCCAGTATCCTGTTTTCCAAACAGTGGCCAAGCCAGGTCACAAGTACCTGACAGAAACCCAAATCGTGACAACACTCCAGACTACAAATCCCAGGGCAAGCAGTTGCTTTCCATGTCTGTCTCAAAAGCAGACTTTGGACTTTTCCTTCAGGAATTTGTCCAAACCTTTTTTAAACCCAGATACGCTAACCGCTGTTACCACATCCTCCGACAAAGAGTTCTAGAGCTTTACTATTCATTGAGTGAACAAAAATATTTCCTCCTATTTGTTTTTAAAGTATTTTCAGGTAACTTCCTCGAATGTCCCCTATTCTTTGTACTTTTGGAACGAGTAAAAAACCAATTTACGACTACTCGTTCTACACCACTCAGCACTATTTTTTGAACAAAATTTACTAAATCTAGTTCTACCTGTATATACATTTACACCTGTTCCTGAGCAGATGAAAATGTACACGAGTTTATTTCAACCATGATTTCTGCAGGATTTGTCCTGGTATTTTATAAAGCCATATACACACCTATGTGGCTCTACAATACAGGCTCAAAACAGTTCTTATCCAAACCCCCCCCCCCCTCCCCCCACCCAGGTAATCTGTTATAAAATTTCCTACTTAAGGGTATATTTTATAAATCTGCTTCTGCATGTAAAGCCCGATTTATGTTTTATAATACTGTGGCACAGAAAGCACACACCTATTTTTACGTGCTGTTTGTAGGCATTCCCAAGAGGAGTTCAGACAGAATGGAGGCAGGGTTGCAATATACATGCTTATTTTTTAAAGTAACATAGCATATCAAAACTGCATAATTCAACCCTCTTTGATTCACCATGGGAATAAACCTAAATGGAGACAGACCTTGAGACAGCCTTAGGGTAAAACGTGAATTCATGTCGGTGTGGTGAGTATCCTGCATAAAAAAAACTACACTGATGCTTCATGGGAAGAAAAAAGAAAAAGAGAAAATTTTAAATAAAAGATAAGTGACTTTGATATTTTGATAAAGCTTGGATATTTATGCAGCTGGATCAATAACAATTACATATTCTCCCTATTGTCAAATAGATAAGTTACTGCCTGAGGGTTGAATTATGCGATTCTGATGAATCCAATAATACCATATTGTATTTTGTGAATTACGTGTTGAAGAGCCCTTTTACAAAGCCATGGAAACGCGTGAGCCCGGCTGTAATTTTGAGTTTGGCGTGCACCAAATTCCCACAATAGAAAATATTTTTCTATTTTCTAGCACGGGGGGGGGGGGGGGGTTCCAGCGGTAATCGACAGCACGGCCACATTGGCATGTGCGCCTGGTAGCGCTATACAAATGTTAATCAATATATATAAATGGCGAGTGTCGTACTCACTCGCAAATGCGCAGTAGAGACCTTCTCTGCCCCGCCCCGTGTCAATACGTGATGATGAGGGCGAAACAGAGAGGGTCTCTACTGCGCATTTGCGAGGGACACCGCCGTCGCTAACGCTCCCCCCACCCGGAGTCGCCGCCGCCACCCATCTTCCACCCAGTCGGGCCCTCGCTCCGCTATTGAAACAGCGAGGGCACGCAGCACACAGCTCTGCTGAGCTGCCATCGGCCTTCCTTCTTCTTCTCTGCCTGTGTCCCGCCCTCGACGACGTTACGTCACATGAGGGCGGGACACAGCAAGAGAAGAAGGAAGGCCATGGCAGCTCAGCAGTAGAGCTGTGTGCTGTGTGCCCTCGCTGTTTCAATAGCGGAGCGAGGGCCCGACCGGGTGGAAGGTGGGTGGCGACGGCTCTGTGGGGGGGGGACGAACTCGGAGGGGGAGCGGCAGTGGCAAACTCGGCGGCGGGTGGGGGGCCTTTCAACCCCTCCCTCCTATACTAGCCCATTTTTACGGGCTGAACGGCTAGTCAAAAATATATACGGCAAGTGACCGACTCACCTGCAAATGCGCAGTAGAGACTTCCCTCTCTGTCCTGCCCTCGCATCAAGACGTGATGATGTCAGAGGGTGGAACAGAGAGGGAAACGGAGTCAGAGTCACTGTCGGACGCTGCCACCTGGAAACGAACATCGTGCACACCAACCTCCACCCTCTCCCCCATCCCCACCGCCGCTCCCGCCCTCCTCCGCATCGAGCCCCCTGCACTGACCTGACAGCACCTCTCACCTCCGTGTGGAAGCGCTGCAGGCAGCAGCAGAGTGATCTGCTGCTGCCTGCAGCGCTTTCACATGGAGGTGAGAGGCGCTGTCAGGTCTGTGCAGGGGGCCCGGCACAGAGGGGGGAGGGAGCAGCAGCGAGGAGGGTAGCTGGAAATCTCGCCCGTTTTTACGGGCTTAACAGCTAGTAATAATAATAATGTGCTGCGTGGTTACCGCACAGGTAGCGGGTGAGCACTTACCGCTAGATCAATGCCTGGCAATAAGGGCTCAGTCCGTAAATAGGCCCGTAATAGTTTTAATTTTTGCACACACCATTTCCTGGTCCATTAAAACATGTCTTTTTTCCCAGCTGTGGTAAAAAGTGGCCCAGCTTGTGCCAAAAAGATGCGCCCACACTACCGCAGGCCACTTTTTACCACAGCTTTGTAAAAGGACCCCTGAATGCTGCGGAGTAAGGTTTTGATAGGCTATGATATTTTCTACGTCCGCCTGACTGAAATTGTGTGCTTTGGATTGAATTTATTTGTTAAAGTAGGCATGTACATATGTCAACTACAAATTTACAACACTTTTGGAGCTTGTGCAAATTTCTGCATCAGCATTTGTTTATTTTATTTATGTATTTATGTATGTATTTATGATATGTATATCCCACATATTCCCTTACAAATTCGAGTTCAATGTGGCTAACAAGCAAGACGGATCGTTACAATATAAAACAGAATTCATAAACCCATGCAGATCAATAAAGAAGAAAGACAGAGAACCACAGATTCCAAGGGCCACAACCCAATTTTGTTTTCAAGATTTCCACAATGAGTATGTATGAAATTGATTCACTATAAAGCCTGGATCTGGGAGCCCCATAGGCAGCTACAGTACCTTTTATAAAACAGGCTTAAATAAGAACCCTTGTACTTCTGACATAGACATCCTGTTATAAATTTACCCCTTTAAAGTGGGATGGGGTCTGGGGGTGGGGTCAGAAGTTGTATGCAAAGCAGTGATATTCAGCTGCTATCCATATAACTGATGCGTTAAGTCTGAATGCAATAATAGCATGGCTGCCTTCATGGGGATGATTAAATAAATCTTTTTCCATATGTGAAGTCAGTTTTACATGCAGCAAAAAGCTTTTATAAATTATGAGACTGCTTAGGCACAGAATAAGTAAGTGCACAGAAAGTGATCTGCATGTAGACATTTCTGGGGTACAGTTTGGGTTACAATCTATATGTGTATTTCATAAAATACATGGAGATATACAGAGTACCCTTTTTTAGAGCAGATATAAACTGTGTATAGGCATTTCTGTGCTATTCAGGCTGGTTCCGGGATTCTTTTTCGTTAAGGCTCATAAAGGCCTATGTCCTCTTTAAACTTATGTTGGACCTTCGGATGTGTTACTCGGAAACAGAAAAAAAAAAGTTGCACCAAGATACATACACCATAATTGTCACGGGTCTAATTTTCACCAATTTTTCAACTTCCAATTTAAAAAAAAATTTCTTTAAAAATCTTTTATTCTTATATTCATTGCCAAGGCCTGAAATACAAATCTGCATACTCAACCAGTTTCACATACATATGCCCCAAAATCTGGAACACAATACCAAGAATCTTAAAATACAAAACCGAATACATAATTTTTTGAAAACACCTGAAAGTCCACTTCTTCGGACAATCTTTCTTCCAACATCCCGCACAGACTAACTAATCAACAATGCAACACTCCACAGAACCTGACCATCAACAGAAAAACAAATAATGGCACGTGTCAACTACAGATGATAATGCTACTATATGTCTAACTATATCAAACTGTAAACCACATTGATAACGCTACATGCTCAACCATCTTAAACTGTAAGCCACATTGAACCAACAACCCGATTGGAAAATGTGGGGTACAAATGCAGAAATAAATGCATCTTTAATAGGCATCAGCAGGAAGACTTAACTGTGACATCATGTTTGGCAAGCTGAATCAAGGATCGTCCCTGTTTATCATGCCACAGCTTATTGCAAAATAATATATTGTGTCGGAGTTAAGTCCACCTACAGACTTCTATTAAACAGAAGAATACAGTTCTGTGTTTGAAACAATGAATGTAATAAGAGTTAGAGATTATTAAAGAAAACTTTTTAATGGAAGTTGAAACTTGGCTAAGATTGAACCCGTAACAATTATGGTGTACAGTGGTGGAAATAAGTATTTGATCCCTTGCTGATTTTGTAAGTTTGCCCACTGACAAAGACATGAGCAGCCCATAATTGAAGGGTAGGTTATTGGTAACAGTGAGAGATAGCACATCACAAATTAAATCCGGAAAATCACATTGTGGAAAGTATATGAATTTATTTGCATTCTGCAGAGGGAAATAAGTATTTAATCCCTCTGGCAAACAAGACCTAATACTTGGTGGCAAAACCCTTGTTGGCAAGCACAGCGGTCAGACGTCTTCTGTAGTTGATGATGAGGTTTGCACACATGTCAGGAGGAATTTTGGTCCACTCCTCTTTGCAGATCATCTCTAAATCATTAAGAGTTCTGGGCTGTCGCTTGGCAACTCGCAGCTTCAGCTCCCTCCATAAGTTTTCAATGGGATTAAGGTCTGGTGACTGGCTAGGCCACTCCATGACCCTAATGTGCTTCTTCCTGAGCCACTCCTTTGTTGCCTTGGCTGTATGTTTTGGGTCATTGTCGTGCTGGAAGACCCAGCCACGACCCATTTTTAAGGCCCTGGCGGAGGGAAGGAGGTTGTCACTCAGAATTGTACGGTACATGGCCCCATCCATTCTCCCATTGATGCGGTGAAGTAGTCCTGTGCCCTTAGCAGAGAAACACCCCCAAAACATAACATTTCCACCTCCATGCTTGACAGTGGGGACGGTGTTCTTTGGGTCATAGGCAGCATTTCTCTTCCTCCAAACACGGCGAGTTGAGTTCATGCCAAAGAGCTCAATTTTTGTCTCATCTGACCACAGCACCTTCTCCCAATCACTCTCGGCATCATCCAGGTGTTCACTGGCAAACTTCAGACGGGCCGTCACATGTGCCTTCCGGAGCAGGGGGACCTTGCGGGCACTGCAGGATTGCAATCCGTTATGTCGTAATGTGTTACCAATGGTTTTCGTGGTGACAGTGGTCCCAGCTGCCTTGAGATCATTGACAAGTTCCCCCCTTGTAGTTGTAGGCTGATTTCTAACCTTCCTCATGATCAAGGATACCCCACGAGGTGAGATTTTGCGTGGAGCCCCAGATCTTTGTCGATTGACAGTCATTTTGTACTTCTTCCATTTTCTTACTATGGCACCAACAGTTGTCTCCTTCTCGCCCAGCGTCTTACTGATGGTTTTGTAGCCCATTCCAGCCTTGTGCAGGTGTATGATCTTGTCCCTGACATCCTTAGACAGCTCCTTGCTCTTGGCCATTTTGTAGAGGTTAGAGTCTGACTGATTCACTGAGTCTGTGGACAGGTGTCTTTCATACAGGTGACCATTGCCGACAGCTGTCTGTCATGCAGGTAACGAGTTGATTTGGAGCATCTACCTGGTCTGTAGGGGCCAGATCTCTTACTGGTTGGTGGGGGATCAAATACTTATTTCCCTCTGCAGAATGCAAATAAATTCATATACTTTCCACAATGTGATTTTCCGGATTTAATTTGTGATGTGCTATCTCTCACTGTTACCAATAACCTACCCTTCAATTATGGGCTGCTCATGTCTTTGTCAGTGGGCAAACTTACAAAATCAGCAAGGGATCAAATACTTATTTCCACCACTGTATGTATCTGGGTGCAAACTGTTTTTTGTTCCCAATAACATCTCTGAAGGTCCAACATTAGCTTAAAGAAATAATTTCAGAAGGGATACTGTTCCAAAATACCAAAAAGCAAAAACGCTTCCGATCTGAAAGGTGTGACTTTGATTTGATTACCTTTATAAAATAGGCTTTAAACAAGGTACCTTTTTAGACTTCTCAGATATACATGCTGTTATAAAATTATCCCCCACATAAATAACAGCAGAGGTTCTCAACCCAGTCTTTGGGACATACGTGGAGGGGCATTTTCGAACAGGGACGCCCATCTCTAAGGGCGCCCAAATCTGAGGACGTCCTGGCAGAGGGCAGGGCATCCCGTATTATCGAAACAAGATGGGCGTCCATCTTGTTTCGATAATATGGTCAGGGATGCCCAAATCGACCTAAGAGATGGTCGACCTTAGAGATGGACGACCTCGGTTTTCGCTGATAATGGAAACCAAGGACGCCCATCTCAAAAATGACCAAATACAAGCCCTTTGGTCATGGGAGGAGCCAGCATTCTTAGTGCACTGGTCCCCCTCACATGCCAGGACACCATCCGAGCACCCTGCAGTGGACTTCAGAAATTGCTCCCAGGTGCATAGCTCCCTTACCTTCGGTGCAGAGCCCCCCCCCCCCAAAACCCACTCCCTACAACTGTACACAACTACCATAGCCCTAAGGGGTGAAGGGGGGCACCTACATTTGGGTACAGTGGATTTCAGCAGTGCCGTAGTGAGGGCTAATGGCACCCGGGGCAGGTCACCGCTGCGCACCCCCCCCCCCCGGGTGCAGCACGGCGTGACCCCCCTCCTCTGCGGCGCACCCCCCCTGGAGTGCAACCCCCCCAGACCGCATTCTTACCTGCGGGAGGGCCGATCCGCCCCGAGTGCACGTCACTCAGAGCTGCGTGGGCCCCGCTGGTTCCCTGCTCTCTCTGCCACGGAACAGGAAGTAACCTGTGCCGGGGCAGAGAGAGCAGGGAACCAGCGGGGCTGGCACCCCCCCGAGCGCGTGCACCCGGGGCGAACCGCCCTTCCCGCCCCCCTTCCTATGCCACTGGATTTCGGTTGGGTTTTGGAGGGCTCACATTTACCACCACAAGTGTAACAGGTAGGGGGGGATGGGCCTGGGTCTGCCTGCCTGAAGTGCACTGCGCCCACTAAAAACTGCTCCAGGGATCTGCATACTGCTGTGATGAAGCTGGGTATGACATTTGAGGCTGGCAAAAAATATTTAAAAAATTTTTTTTGAGGGTGGGAGGGGGTTAATGACCACTGGGGGAGTAAGGGGAGGTCATCCCCAATTCCCTTCGGTGGTCATCTGGTCAGTTCGAGCACCTTTTCGAGACTTGGTCGTGAAAAAAATTGGACCAAGTAAAGTCGTCCAAATGCTCATCAGGGACACCCTTTTTTCCATTATCGGCCGAGGACGCCCATCTCTTAACCACGCCCCCGTCCCGCCTTCGGTACACTGCCGACACGCCCCCATGAACTTTGTTCGTCCCTGCGATGGAAAGCAGTTGAGGACGCCCAAAATCGGCTTTCGATTATGCCGATTTGGGCGTCCCTGGGAGAAGGACGCCCATCTCCCGATTTGTGTTGGAAGATAGGCGTCCTTCTCTTTCGATTATGCCCCCCTGATAGCCAGTCAGGTTTTTGAGATACCCACAATGAATATGCATGAGATGGATTTACATACAGTGGAGGTAGCACATGCAAATCTAGCTCATGTATATTCATTGTAAATATCCTGGAAAAGGACTGGGTTGAGAACCCCATGATGTAATGTTGTAAAGTTAAATGCCATATTGCATATTTAGCTTTCAACTTGAACATATGGGTGGACTGAATATCATAGATAGATAGATAGATAGATAGATAGATAGATAGATAGATAGATAGATAGATAGATAGATAGATAGATAGATAGATAGATAGATAGATATGGATTTTGCTCACACCTTTTTTAGTAGTAACTCAAGCTGAGTTACATTCATACACTAGATATTTCCCTGCCCCTGGAGGGCTCACAACCATAAAGGGCAATTCTACAACTGTACACGTGTAGTTAAATGTGTCATGCATGTATAGGTGCCAAGATAATTGGCACTTACATCTTTATATGCATTAAATGTTATTTGTAAAGTAGTGTGTAAATGCACTAGTGTGTAACCGCACAGGGGTAAACACATGAGCGGGGCATGTGGGGATCTACCATTTACACATATAACTTACTGTAAGTTATTTCTGTGACATGTAGCATTTTAGTGCATCCAGTTGTGCTTGCCATTCACTTGGTACAACTTTGTGTACTCAAATGTGAGTTTACACCTGTATTCTATAAAAGCATCATTAGGGTGCCTAAAATGTGGCACCTAGTTATAGAATTATCCCTTATTTTGTACCTTAGGGTTGAGTGACTTGCCCAAGATCACAAAGAGCAGCAGTGAGATTTGGTTGTCAGCCCAGTGTGCTAACCGCTAAGCTACTACTCCATTCCATCCCCAAAATTAAGTGCTGATATTTGGGTGCCAATCCATGATGTGTGCCCAACTAAATTAGCTAAGGAATCAATTAGAGCTAATAAGTGTGAATTGGCACTAATGGGCACCAACTTGAATTTGCTCTCACATCTTACCACTATTCCATAACAAATGTGCACCCAAATCCCATAGCGTGCAACCAAAGGGGGCATGGCCATAGGCAGTGCATGGACAGGTCAGGGTTGTTCTTAAAATTTACATGCAGTGTTACAGAATACCGGGGATAAGCACCCAGATTGGGTGCTGGGAATTATACCTGATTTCAGCACGCAATGTTATTCCAAAATGTTACTCTATGATGGGTGCTCATCATTTTTTTTACACTGATTTTTGAGCACCACTTATTGAGTCTAGCCCCATATCCATATAACTTTATGCTTTCCCCATCCTACTGAATATTTACCTCATGGTACTTAATGCATCTCTATTCTCATTTGATAGTCTTTTTTATCAGCCCGGTAATTATATACATGCAGTCATCACACTTCTTCTGAGAAAACTTAACTTGGCTCCTTCTGACTTACTATATTAATAACATACTCCTATTAAATATTTTCAATAAATTTATTCAGTATTTCATGACACAAATATCAATACCCTATAACCCTCAATACAATCTAAGGAACTCACTCATTCAAACCTTTCACTTCATCTTCAGCCGCTATACATACTGCATACAAATTAAAATATTGCTCAACCTGGCTCAATGACCCACTCGCCCTCAACACATTATAAATGTTTTTGCAACAGTTGCCTTTAAACTGTGCTATTATGGTATTAAAGAACCTAGGGCTTATTTTGTTCTGGAGTGGCACCAAGGAGGAAGCGGTAAGATTTATTAGTTATCTTAATGAAGTCGACCCTCATATCAAATTCACTTCCCGCATGGATAGGGATAAGATAGAATTCCTGGATATTCAGGTGAATAGGACAGTGCAGAATACAGAGTACAGAATAGGAAAAAAACAGATCGTAACACTCTGCTTCATTACACCAGTTTTCACCATGCTGCCCTCAAAAGGGGAGTCCCGGTCAGTCAGTTTTTAAGGCTACGCCGGTTATGCTCCACTGTGCCAGAATTTCGGGTGCAAGCTAAGAAGATGACACAGAGATTTTTGCAAAGAGGATACCCTATTGGAGTTATTAAGAAGGCATATAAAAGGGCTTTGTATGCCCATAGACCCTGGTTGCTTCTGCCCACCCGTAAATCTAACACTCGCCCTCTATCATGTGTTCTTCCGCATTCTGCATGTGCATCTAAAATTGGCCAATCTATTCACAAATACTGGCATGTCCTGGGTATACACTCTGAGTTTGCTGAGCATCCCAAGGTGGCTTATTCCCGCACGGCGAATTTGGGGGAATTGCGTCAGAGACCGACCAGAGATATAGAGGGACATGGACATCATTCCCCGTGCGGAAAATGTGTTTATTGTAGATTCGCTCTATCCACGCAATGGGTTTGGATCCCTGGCACCACCAAAAAGTATTTCTTACACAATATAACAGATTGCACTAGTGAGGGTGTTATATATTGTATTATGTGCCTGTGTCGCTTATATTATATCGGACATACTAAACGCCAGCTTAAGAATAGGCTGGCGGAACATGTCAGTAATATAAGAATTCGTAAAAAAGATGCGCCTTTGGTAGACCATTGGAGCACATACCAACATGATATTGATGATTTGAAATGTGTAGTGTTAAAGCAAATTATCCCTCATTGAGGGAGGTGACGTCACTGCGCAATTATTTGCCATGGAACAAAGGTTTATATTTAATTGGGATACGGTGGCTCCCAGGGGTCTAAACCTAGAGGTGGAGTGAATTTGATTTGACATCTCCCCCCTCAGTTGCATGAGGTTAAAGTGTGAGGATATAGGGGGAGGTAGCTTGAGTAGCATATTCATTCAGGTTCTGAGGCAATCAGTAGGGGGTCCCATGTTGGACTGATATTCCCTAAGGTAGGCTGCCTTCAAAATTGACTTACATGTATGTATAAAGAATATATGATCTTTAGGTGGTTATGGTCTTTTGCTACGAGAGGGTAGTGGTTATATGTTTTACTGTTGTAGGTGTTGGGAGTTGTTCCTCCTGAGGAAGGTCAATCCGAAATGTGGTCTCGCATCGAGGAGCAAGGAGATGGAGAGGAGTTATAATGAAAGTTTTATGCAGTCAAAAGGAAGCCCTCTTCAAGCCGTGCTGATCCATTGAGCTGATTTGTGAAGACACTTTGTTTATTGATGGAGTCTCACCAGGCTAAAGGACTATATTTCTTACAGAGGACATCATTCTCCAGTAGAAAAGATCTAACTCATTTGCATATCGCACATGGACAATGCAAGGACATAAGGATATTGATCCTTAATTCAGGGCTTTTAGCCCCAGGCTTTTTAATACCATAATAACACAGTTTAAAGGCAACTGTTGGAAAAACATTTATAATGTGTTGAGGGCGAGTGAGTGGGTCATTGAGCCAGGTTGAGCAATACTTTAATGTGTATGCAGTATGTTGAGCGGCTGAATGATGAAGTGAAAGGTTTGAATGAGTGAGTTCCTTAGATTGTATTGAGGGTTATAGGGTATTGATATTTGTGTCATGAAATACTGAATAAATTTATTGAAAATATTTAATAGGAGTATGTTATTAATATAGTATATGAGATTTGTACTCTTAGGAAATATAGTTTTCCCCTTTTAGGTGATTTCCTTCTGACTTAGCCAATTACACAGCTTTTGTTCTGCTCCTATTTGCATGGAGGCAGGGAATTGGGTCATGCCATTGAACTACAAATCCCTGCAATCCTGTAGTTCCCTGTTATAGGCTCTTTCAGAGCATATGCCCAGCTCCTTTTGTCTCAGGGGACTCTTTCTATTGGCTTGCCTTGTTCTCTGTGCATGCTAGGCTAGTTGCCCCCCTCTTTCTCTCCACATTGGGTCTGTATCTCCTCTGTGAACTGAAGTTGCATATGCTGTATTTTGCTGTATGACCCCCTTCAAGCTACTGTGATGCTATCAAAGTTTTGCCAGCGTAAAAGTATAAACAGTATCACTCTCAACATGTTGTTGGATTACTCCCAGCCTCTTTTGCTTGAGAGAGAGAGAGAGAGAGAGAGAGCTGGTGGAGAACAGACTCCCAGTTTGCAAGGCAAAAACTCTTGTCCAGCACATCTGAACTGTAAGTTATTTTTCCTGGTTTAATTACTGCATTAAAGAAGATTTTGGTTCAAGAGTTCTGAGTCTTCTCATAGTGATGATCTATACTTTGTTTTTTAAATTGCATGCCAATCACCACAGTGAGAGGGCAGTAATAAAATCTTGCGAGTTGCAGTAAAATCATGTGGGCCTCAGTGAAAATCTTATGATTTTTCAGTAGGCTTCAGTTTAATAAAGTCTCAGTGCATTTACTCAAAGCATCAGATGTATGGTGACAGAGAAGTGCTATCAGTTTAGACAGTATATGCTGCTTTCAGAGGACACATAATTAGCTCTGAAGTCAATTCAGTTAAATACAGAGTCAAGAAAGCACGCTCTGTGAGGAAGTTTATCAAGGCTGAAAACGATAATGTCTTAAGGTATTCAATATATGAATAACTGAGAATTATAAAGCCTGTAAGAGCAATTTTTAACAAATATTTACAAACAGGAAAGTTGTATCTTTCACCTGCTGCTCCAGACGTTTAGGAGCCAGTTGCCTGTACACAGAGAGCTCAAAGCTGCATATATAATTAACTAGAGCTGAACCAAATAGCAAATTTTACTATTCAGCTGAATACAAATAATGAAAAATATTATTTGGCTGAATACGAATATCGAATACGAATAATGGGCATTGAGCTTTAACATGAAATCAGAGATCAGGTGTTTATTTCAGTAGGATTTAGCACAGTAGAGCCCTGGATTATTTGTATTCAAATTTAAATCACTATTTGGCAGAATAGAAATAATGTATTCGGAACCAAATCAAATCAAGTATGAATATTTGATACAGCCCTATAATTAACTGAAATAGCTGTTTGCTAAGTACTAGCAAAGGAAGAAACTACTGCACATCTCTTATCTTGCTCTAGCAAAAAAGTAACAATTCTGGCACAGATCCAAGGTTAATCAGTGTTTATTTGAAAAAATGGAGAAAAGCCCTCAGAAACCGTAGGCAAATCGCCTGAAGGTTTTGAGTGTGGTTAAAGATGATCTTGCATCGACTTATAACACACACTACAGTTCGATCATTGGGCTGAAAAACTCCATTTGAAAGGGGCTCAAAAGAATTATTAATCGCCTCAAACAATAAATTTCTTTCAATAGATTATAAATTTTAAATCTTTGAACAGGGCTCAAAAGAATTATTAATCGCCTCAAACTAATACTGTTTCAAAAAAATGTCCCAACTACATATCAGAGAAAGTAGCACTTAGCTTTTTGAATGTGTTGAGACCCAGGCACTCATCGCTGTCCGTTCTACGGGGACCCGTTTCGCCTAGAAACGTGGCTTCTTCAGGAACGGAGTGCTTAGAAATATGTTGAAGATCTAAAGTGAACAAAAATCATATCATGAAAGAAAATAATAATTGTACACCTGAAATTCACACCACGGTCAAACTTACTTATCAACGGACTTCTGCAATGCTTCAAAATGGCGCCTTGGCGTCTGCTTGCAGTCAGCTGACTGAAATACTGACGTGCTTACTACGTCACAGATGTTAGTAAAAGTTATACCAATCAATGGCATTGTTAAGCCCATTCGGTTCTAGAGTGTTGAATTCAAAAATTAGCCTCGCTTCCCTTCTTAATAGAGTAAGCTTACGATTGCCTCCTCGATGATGTGCAGCCACTTGATCTAGTACTGAGCATCGTAAATCCTCAAATTTGTGTTTTAAAGAAATGCAGTGTTCAACCATTGGTTCCTTGACGGCTGATCTGCGTAAATTGGATCTGTGTTCCATGATTCTCACTTTTAGTGGTCTCGTTGTCATGCCTATGTAGATCTTGTTACAAGGGCAACGTAAAAAATATATGACGTGGTCAGAGGAACAATTTGTGAATTGTAGTAACTTGTGAATCTTGTTGGTTTTAGGATTCACAAATTGTTTAATTTGTTCAGTAATCTGGCATATCTGGCAGTGTCCGCATCTATAATGTCCTAGGACTTGTTTCTTGTTAACAATAGAAAGTCTTGCATCTGCTGGGCTGATGATCTCTTTGATATTGTTCGTCCTGGCAAACGCAATGCGTAAATTCATATTGTCAAATGCAGGTATTGATCTCATGATGTCCCATCTATTTTTAATTAAATTTGCAAGGTGCGGACTGTGTTCAGTGTATTGCATGACCATAGTGAAGTTGTTCTCATCTGTTTGGTGTTTTGATGTACTTCTCAAAAGAAGGTCCCTGTCATTACACTTGGCCCTGCGGTATGCCTTCTTGAGGGTAGACTTGGAATAACCTCTCTTCAATAGATTGGACATTAATTCTTCCGCCTGAATTTTAAACATAGTTGGATCAGAACAAATGCGTCTTAACCGCAGCATTTGAGAAAACGGAAGGCTGTTTTTAAGATGTTTTGGATGGCAGCTTGAGTTGTGGAGAAATGTATTTCGATCCGTGCTTTTCTTGAATACCTTAGTAATGAATTTATTGGAAACAATATTAATCTCCACATCTAAATAATGAATGCAATCATGTGAATGTTGTTCAGTGAATTGTATGTCCTGGTGGCAGCTGTTTAGCCAATGCATAAACCGCTGGAGGTCTGACTCCGAACCACCCCAAAGCATGAAAATATCGTCTATGTACCTCCACCAGTGTAAAATAACGCGATGAAACGGGGAACAAGCAATCCATGTTGATTCAAAGTTGGACATATATAGATTGGCTATTGATGGGGCAAAAGTTGCCCCCATCGCTACCCCACTGGTTTGGAGGTACATCTTGTCAAGAAACAAAAAGTAGTTTTCCTTCATCGCTATCCCTGTCAATGTTAATAGAAATTCAGTGGGTATGGCGTGTGGTCTGACCCTTTTATCTAATGTTGATTTGACTGTGTCAAGAGCCTCATTTTGAGGTATGGTGGTGTATAAGGAACACACGTCCAGGGTGACCATCAGGACATTCTCAGGGACAGAGCCCACCTCCTGAAGCTTACAAAGGAAATGAGTTGTGTCCCTGATATATGATGGGTATTGGGGTACTTCCGTTCTTAAAAAAGTGTCAATGAAAGTTGACAATGGTTCTAAAATAGAGTTTCTGCCAGACAAAATGGGTCTGCCTGGAGGGTTGATCAATCGTTTGTGTACTTTAGGCAAAAAGTACATTGTTGGAATGATTGGATGTTGACAGCATAAATATTTCTTGTCTTTCGGTGAAATGAAGCCTTCATTGAGTGCTTTGTTGGTGATTCTATTGATAAGTGACTGTAATCTCTTGGTTGGATTTAAAGTCAGTCTTTTGTAATATCTGGTGTCATTCAATTGTCTGAGTCCTTCATCAATGTAATCGCTCCGGTTTTGAAGAACAATCGCTCCACCTTTATCAGCTTTTTTTATGATGATCTTGTCATCGTTTCTAAGATCTTTTAGCGCATTCATCTCATCTCTGGTGATGTTGTAGTTTTTTTGATGTAGAACACCTCTTTCTGCTTTTAAATCCTCTAAATCTTTGAGAATCATGCTTTTGAACGTCTGTAATGCAGGGGCTTGTGGGACTTGGGGTTTCCAGGTCGACTTGGGTTTTACAATGGTCTTATCATATGAGTCTTCATAATTTTGGAAAAAAAGTTTAAGCTCTAGTTTTCTGATAAACTTTTCCAGGTCAATATGGAATTGAAAGTCATTAAAGTGGGTAGATGGAACAAAAGAAAAACCTTTAAGTAGAACTGATTGTTCTGTTAAAGTAAGATCTCTATTGGATAAATTAATGACAACCGGTTCTACTTTTGAGATCTTGTCCATGGTCTGTTCCGCTGGCCTGTGTAACCTCTTCTGCCTCCTCTTCCCCTGCGTTGAAATCTGTTCCCTAAAAAAACTTGTTTGTTGGTGTCAGAGGACTCGCCAGTGCTGTTCAAAGACGATGACGATTCATAAGATGTGGCTGATTTTTTAACTGTGGTTGTTTCTACTTCTGTTCTCATCCAGGGATAGACGTTGTTTAAAGAGTAGTCCTTTTCATCCCTTGTCAGTTTTTTCAATTTAGACTTTTTAACATTGTCTCGGAATTTATCTATATTTTCTTTAAGAAGAAGATCTTGTTTGTCAAAATCAACTGGTGTGATGTTATTCTTGATTTTGACCAAATCGTTATCCAATTCGGCTTTAAGATTATTCAAATTGATTTGGCTTTTCTCAATTATCAACAGCATCAAATCAAGCGAGCATTTATTTAATATGCCATTCCATTTTTCAACAAAATCGTTGTCATCCGTGTAACACTGAGGAGCCTTGTTGATACGTAAGCCGCGAGGGATCTTTTCTCTCTTACAGTATTCGATTAGTAAACCGCTGTTTAATTCAATTTTGATAATGTTTTTATATTTAAGAGTAATGTCATTCCAACCATTCTCAGTGGTTGAAGTCGGTATATCGGTGGCAAATTCTGAGGGGAGACTAAGTAAATCCTTTACTCTATCATTAGAATAACTGAAACCGGAAGACCATGGATTCTGTGACATACTGCTGGAAACTATGCAAATATAATCCAACCGGACAAAAAGCAGTGTGCTAGAGCAAACAAAGTAACCTAATACCAGAAAAACTGCTCTAGCAAAAAGATTAATCAGTGTTTATTTGAAGGCTTCATTTCACCGAAAGACAAGAAATATTTATGCTGTCAACATCCAATCATTCCAACAATGTACTTTTTGCCTAAAGTACACAAACGATTGATCAACCCTCCAGGCAGACCCATTTTGTCTGGCAGAAACTCTATTTTAGAACCATTGTCAACTTTCATTGACACTTTTTTAAGAACGGAAGTACCCCAATACCCATCATATATCAGGGACACAACTCATTTCCTTTGTAAGCTTCAGGAGGTGGGCTCTGTCCTTGAGAATGTCCTGATGGTCACCCTGGACGTGTGTTCCTTATACACCACCATACCTCAAAATGAGGCTCTTGACACAGTCAAATCAACATTAGATAAAAGGGTCAGACCACACGCCATACCCACTGAATTTCTATTAACATTGACAGGGATAGCGATGAAGGAAAACTACTTTTTGTTTCTTGACAAGATGTACCTCCAAACCAGTGGGGTAGCGATGGGGGCAACTTTTGCCCCATCAATAGCCAATCTATATATGTCCAACTTTGAATCAACATGGATTGCTTGTTCCCCGTTTCATCGCGTTATTTTACACTGGTGGAGGTACATAGACGATATTTTCATGCTTTGGGGTGGTTCGGAGTCAGACCTCCAGCGGTTTATGCATTGGCTAAACAGCTGCCACCAGGACATACAATTCACTGAACAACATTCACATGATTGCATTCATTATTTAGATGTGGAGATTAATATTGTTTCCAATAAATTCATTACTAAGGTATTCAAGAAAAGCACGGATCGAAATACATTTCTCCACAACTCAAGCTGCCATCCAAAACATCTTAAAAACAGCCTTCCGTTTTCTCAAATGCTGCGGTTAAGACGCATTTGTTCTGATCCAACTATGTTTAAAATTCAGGCGGAAGAATTAATGTCCAATCTATTGAAGAGAGGTTATTCCAAGTCTACCCTCAAGAAGGCATACCGCAGGGCCAAGTGTAATGACAGGGACCTTCTTTTGAGAAGTACATCAAAACACCAAACAGATGAGAACAACTTCACTATGGTCATGCAATACACTGAACACAGTCCGCACCTTGCAAATTTAATTAAAAATAGATGGGACATCATGAGATCAATACCTGCATTTGACAATATGAATTTACGCATTGCGTTTGCCAGGACGAACAATATCAAAGAGATCATCAGCCCAGCAGATGCAAGACTTTCTATTGTTAACAAGAAACAAGTCCTAGGACATTATAGATGCGGACACTGCCAGATATGCCAGATTACTGAACAAATTAAACAATTTGTGAATCCTAAAACCAACAAGATTCACAAGTTACTACAATTCACAAATTGTTCCTCTGACCACGTCATATATTTTTTACGTTGCCCTTGTAACAAGATCTACATAGGCATGACAACGAGACCACTAAAAGTGAGAATCATGGAACACAGATCCAATTTACGCAGATCAGCCGTCAAGGAACCAATGGTTGAACACTGCATTTCTTTAAAACACAAATTTGAGGATTTACGATGCTCAGTACTAGATCAAGTGGCTGCACATCATCGAGGAGGCAATCGTAAGCTTACTCTATTAAGAAGGGAAGCGAGGCTAATTTTTGAATTCAACACTCTAGAACCGAATGGGCTTAACAATGCCATTGATTGGTATAACTTTTACTAACATCTGTGACGTAGTAAGCACGTCAGTATTTCAGTCAGCTGACTGCAAGCAGACGCCAAGGCGCCATTTTGAAGCATTGCAGAAGTCCGTTGATAAGTAAGTTTGACCGTGGTGTGAATTTCAGGTGTACAATTATTATTTTCTTTCATGATATGATTTTTGTTCACTTTAGATCTTCAACATATTTCTAAGCACTCCGTTCCTGAAGAAGCCACGTTTCTAGGCGAAACGGGTCCCCGTAGAACGGACAGCGATGAGTGCCTGGGTCTCAACACATTCAAAAAGCTAAGTGCTACTTTCTCTGATATGTAGTTGGGACATTTTTTTTGAAACAGTATTAGTTTGAGGCGATTAATAATTCTTTTGAGCCCTGTTCAAAGATTTAAAATTTATAATCTATTGAAAGAAATTTATTGTTTGAGGCGATTAATAATTCTTTTGAGCCCCTTTCAAATGGAGTTTTTCAGCCCAATGATCGAACTGTAGTGTGTGTTATAAGTCGATGCAAGATCATCTTTAACCACACTCAAAACCTTCAGGCGATTTGCCTACGGTTTCTGAGGGCTTTTCTCCATTTTTTCAAATAAACACTGATTAATCTTTTTGTTAGAGCAGTTTTTCTGGTATTAGGTTACTTTGTTTGCTCTAGCACACTGCTTTTTGTCCGGTTGGATTATATTTGCACAGATCCAAGGTTCACAGTCACTGCAGCGGGTGTTTCAAGAAAAGAAAGGAAAAGGGGGGTTTATTTTTACCAGTGCAAAGCCATGGCACATTATATTGTGTCAGAGAGTGAAGTAAGTAACTAAGCAAACTGAACAAAATGTTCAAGCCAAGCTAGATGATGCTGGGAACAAATAATAATGGACATTCTACTAGTTTAAAAAGAACACACAAGTTTACAGAAATGGCAAAAGAAAATGATAAAACAGAAGCAGACAAATACCCCTTTCTTTTGGACAAGCTGTGGTTTACATTGGAGAAAGATATGTTTAAGGTTTAAAAAGAAAGAAAAGTGGATAGCCTCCATATAGAACACAAATCAGAAAAATATTGCAATTTCTAAAAAGGAAAAAAACATAAGGTAGTTTAGCCTAGAGAGAGAGAGAGAGAGAGAGAAACAACAAGCTACAGATCTCATATGACAGGTCATTGTGACAGACGCAATTAAGACACAGAACCTCACATAGATCCTGCAGGGGAGATTGAATCCCAATATTCTGGCACTTCTAGGCATAGGTCTAGAACCTCTAGAAGTTCTAGAACTCCCAAATCACACAGGACAAGGCATTCCAGCAGATCCGCTACGGGTCCTATTGCTATTAAATTGCAAATGGAAGCAGAGACTGCCAAATCAAGAGGTCTTTATAGTCAGCAAGAAGCAGCCATAAAAATTGAGAAACTTAAGACTAGAAAAAGAGGGAAAGAAAGCAATGGCTGATGCTGTTACTGCCACTGCTGATGCCACCCCTGATCACAGGAAGGCAGAGTTAGACATTGCCTTGGAAATGGTCCAGCAAGAGAAAGAAGTGGCTGACATTGAGGCCAAAGTTAAGGTACTTGAAGCAGCCACAATGCAGGATGGTAGGGAGAGCCTTAGCCACGTTGACTTTGAAGATCATGAGAAGCAATCTGCAGCCTATTTGAAGGAATATACTCTAGCACATAGAAGCACACAGTCATAGTCTGATTCAGAAGAGTCATCAGATTTAGAAAAAGTATATCCCTCCCCACCAGAGTCTAGCTTGCCTGAAAGAAGCAAGACTAAGACAAAGCACATCGCGGAAGCAAACCATCACCACAGTGATCCACACGCTCACATGCATACACATGAACTATCACTGGCTCTCACTCCAGGAAAGTGCATTGAGGGAAATGCTTCATTTCAACCACAGACTTTGGTGCCACACAAGAACTGGGCTCGAATAAAGATTGAGCATCTGTGCCAAGGGAGGGCATCAACTAAATACCCTGTGATTAAGCCTGAGGCACCCAATCAGCCACATTCTACACCTTACTCCAGACAAATTGTGGCAAACAACCAGCCATCATGCTAGAAACTTCAGAGAGAGACAAGATCTAGCAACATATATGTCTTGCAAAAAGATGGCAGCAACAAGACCCATCTACTAACTCATATTGAGTGTAGATACCTGATAACAGGGAAGAAATTCCCACACCAGAGGTTGTTTAACACCACCCTCATTTGCAACCTATAGCTGGGTATCTGCAGCCTTTGGATCCAACTGCCAAGGTTTTACTCTTTTTGAGAAGAGATGTACCAACATTGATCAGAGTTTGTGAGTTATATACAGGTCCACCTGACACCCCAAATGCATACCGACTTGCCTTGGGATGGGTGATAGTAAGTGACATCTGTCTTAGATTGAGACCAAGTATAGATGAATACAAAATGTGCATCTTGGAAAATGGGTGCACCATCTTGTTCAAGCCTTGTTATAATCATCTGCATGTAAAGGAGGTTTTCAGCTAGGAAGAACCAGACCCTGGTTCAACCATCTGTCAGAATATCTCTTCACCAGATTTAGGAGAACATCTGGGGAATTCAGTGTTCCAAGTCATAGTAACATAGAGGGGCATAATCAAACGGCGCTGGTGAAATCGATCGCCGGCGATCTATTTTGGCGGTGCCGCAACAGCTGGCCGGAACCGTATTATCGAAAAAATGGCCGGCCAACTTTTGTTTCGATAATATGGTTGGGGCCGGCCAAAAGCCACAGATCGCCGAGTTTGAGATGGCCGACTTTGTTTTTCAGCAATAATGGAAACTGGAACCGGCCATCTCAAACCCGGCCAAATCCAAGGCATTTGGCCATGGGAGGGGCCAGCATTCGTAGTGCACTGGTACTTCTGGATGTTTAGATCTTGCTGATCAGTTATGTTATGACTTACTTGTTCAGGAGTGCTGTATTTTGTGATACTGTTTTGAGAAATGATCAAGAAAGACTTCATACAAATGAAAAAAGTCCCCGCCGTGCATTTTCCCTTGATGGCTGTCCCTGACATGCACTTCCCTTAATAGCCGTCTTTCTCTCCGAAAGTGCACTTCTCTTAATGGCTGTCTTTCTCCCTGAACAGGGAAATCAAAATTTTTTGCACACTGCTTTTTTTTGTAGTAACAATGGAATTTGAACCAGCCACCTCTGCATTACAAGACCAGTGATGTAACCACTTGGCCACAGCTCCACTAACTTGGGTGTCCCTCCCTTTTGATTATACCCCTCCAGGTCTCTCTCAGCCACTCACAGACAGCTTAACGCACTTTTTTTTTTTAGGAGCTGGCCAACTGGCTTCCCCTCCTAGGAAGGAAATGTTTTAAAGGGGTTTTTTTTGGGTGGGAGGAGGTTGGTGACCACTGGAGGAGTATGGGGAGATCATCCCCAATTCCTTCCAGTGGTCATCTGGTCAGTTTGGGCATCTTTTTGAGACTTAGTCGTGAAAATAAATAGACCAAGTAAAACCGGCCAAATGCTTGTCATCGCCGGTTTTCTTTTTTCCATTATCAGCTGAAGCCGGCCATCTCGTAAGCACGCCCACATCCCGCCTTCACTACCCTGCCGACACGCCCCCTTGAAGTTTAGCTGCCTCCGCGACGGAATGCCGGCGAGTGTGTCCAAAAATCAGCTTTCGATTATACCGATTTGGCCGGTTTTAGGAGATGGCCGGCCATCTCCCAATTTGTGTCGGAAGATGGCCGGCTATCACTTTCGAAAATAAGCTGGATAGTAACATAGTAGATGACGGCAGAAAAACTTGTTACAGTATTTTCGGGAAAAAAATGATAGACACTTTGTGGTTTCAAAAATGGTCATGATTTCTATTTGGATTTGGGACGTTTAGCGCAAAACCGCCAAAGTCCAACTTAGATGTCATATCAAAAATGCCCTTCCATGTAACTTTATAAGTCTAAATAATTTTAAAATGAACCCCATAATCTCAAAATAATGGGGAAAAAACTGATTTGCTAACTTTTTGCAGTATTTTGTCATAACCTGAAATCTGAGTGCTGATGTCCTAATTTAAAATGTTGCAGATGGAATAAAAGCAATCAGCATTTGAAGATCAATAATTTATGGGGTTCTAAGTGATAATACATTTCCTTTGTTTTCTGTATGATACAAGCACATTTCTCCCTTACAGTATTCTACTGCTCATAATGTGCAAAAGGACATTCGGACATACAGCAGGAGTAATATTCTAAATTCTTGATAAGACTATTTCAATTATATTTTTAAAATTATTTAAGTAGAAAAAATGAAAACAATTAATCCAGAAAGGTAGTATTTTGCAAAATATATGTCAGAATTAGTTTATTTAATATAATATCCACAACCAAGGAAATCAAAGTCAATCACATAACTTATACAATAATGTGCATACAGAGTGTAGTTATTTAAAATTGAAATTAAAAACTTAAGACCCTCAGAAAGTACAACATGCAGGACGTCAGACTCACAGAAACAGAACGAAGCCCTGCAGATCACAAGGCTTTGTTCTGTTTCTGTGAGTCTGACGTCCTGCACGTTGTACGTGCAGCAGGACGTCAGACTCAGAAGAAACCAAACGCAGGAAGAAGACTTCGGCTGGCGGGGGTTGGGGTCCCCCGCCAGCAAAGGTACAGACAGCGACGGCGGGTTGGCGGGGGTGGGTTGAGAGAGACGTCGGTAGGGGGGCCCAGGCCCCCATGGTCCCATAGCAACTACGCCCCTGGTGTAGAGATCCTGGACTTGGGTGTCCTGGTTCCCTGACAAAATGGAATTCTCCCCAGTTCCTATCTCCAGCTCCTGGAAGTGATCCCTTTGGCCCATGCTCCAGAGCTTCTGACAGTCTCTGCCCATCTGGATTATGACTTACCTCTTCCTCTCAAATTAACAGGTTCTTAATCAGGGACTCCCCTTACACCACGCTGGTCTCTGGCAGGGGAATTTTGTACAGCTAAAAGACCATATGTAAGCACATGGTAATCCTTTTATCACCTCCTAACCTCTCCCAATATGTCACTCGTCCCATTTGCTGCCTCATCTTGCTGCATTTTATTTCTTAATCCGTCCCCTGTGGCTGGGCTTACTTCCCACCTCAGTGACCTTCTACCAGGGCTCTATCCTCTCAGTAACCCTATACAACAGGGGGGTTACACAGCGGACACCACTGAAGGAATAGACAATTTGAGACTGATCAAAAGTGTGACAATTAAGCTTTAATGTGAAGAAATGCAGATTTATTTGGGGTGCAGAAATCCAAAGGAGTTATATATTATGGAAAAAAGGCTGGTGAGAGTCTGTGGGGTTGTACGACAGATATATAAGTGTAAACTAATGTTCTGTTTTGTGGGACAACAGCAATATCTGGGCATTCTCCAAATGCACTATTTATGACCACTACTTGTTATTAGTTTATTGGCAATAAGAGAATTTTGTAATCTCTCCCACTTTCCCAAAAATCTGAGCTTCATTCTGTACTGATAAACACATATTAGAAACCATGACAAAGACATTCCCCATATAAACTTTCATAATCTAAATCCTATCTTATAATTAGTAAGACTCCCTGCCAACCAGTAAATCATAGCTTGGCTTGCTTCCCAGAGATTTCATTAGATACCTGACCCAGCTAGTACAAATAATATAAGACCACCAATCAGTCTTGGTTTCTCTGCAGCAGGGTGACAGGCACTGGTATGAGGAACATCTACTTTTCTGGCTGGGCTTAGACTCCATGACAGACTCCACACTGATAATCGAGTGTATGTCAAGCATCAGATAGCTTGTAATATCCTGCTAGGAATACACAGATATAGTGCAAGCTCTTATATAAGCAAGTAAAACCAGAGATGTATAACAGTAATTTCAGGTTACCTAAATATGACATTAAAATTCAATGTGTTAATAGAAATATAAACTTAACTCTTACATTAGTTAATGATACAGCTAGCAAAGCCTCGTTGAATAAGGCACATTAGCAGCTCTATTTCACCAATGGAAATCAATATAGCAATCTTGAATACTCTCTCTAACATGCAAGAGGAAAAGTCAGTGGCGTACCAAGGGGGGGGCGGTCCGCCCCGGGTGCACGCCGCTGGGGGGGTGCCGCGCACCGGTCAGCTTTGTTCGTTTCCATGCTCCCTCTGCCCCGGAACAGGAAGTAACCTGTTCCGGTGCAGAGGGAGCATGGAAACGAACGAAGCTGACTGGCGCACAGCACCCCCCCCCCCCCCTAGCGGCAGGCACCCGGGGGGGTTCTTTCGCTGGGGTGGGGGTATCCTTTCGCCGGGGGGTTGGTTGCGCTGCACCGGGGGGCGCTGCACCCGGGGGGCGGGGCACATCGGCGATCCGCCCCGGGTTTCAGCCCCCCCTAGGTACGCCACTGGGAAAAGTATGATACATAAGACAGCAAAAACGGTGGATTAGTTCGCAAAATGTCCTCATCTTGTAGATCAAAATTGAAAATCCACAATCTGCATGAAACCACAACAGTATCTGAGTCCTTCCAATCCATGTATTTAGCATTTGGGTGAAGTTAATCTCATGTCCACAGAACACATCAAGATCAGGAACTCGGAGTAAACAGGATCTGAATCAAGATAATATAAGGATTCCCCACCAGTATTAACAATGGGATGCTTTGGAACAGAAAGTAAGAACATAAGAACAGCCATACTGGGTCAGACCAATGGTCCATCTAACCCAGTATCCTGTTTCCAACAGTGGCCA
Organism: Microcaecilia unicolor; assembly: GCF_901765095.1. Classification (NCBI taxonomy): domain Eukaryota; kingdom Metazoa; phylum Chordata; class Amphibia; order Gymnophiona; family Siphonopidae; genus Microcaecilia; species Microcaecilia unicolor. The sequence continues at coordinate 242,221,181 of NC_044034.1, read as the reverse complement.
AGCCAGGTCACAAGTACCTGGCAGAAACCAAAATAGTGGCAATATTCTTTGCGATCAATCCCATGGCTAGCAGTAATTATCCCATATCTGTCTCAATAGAAGACTATGGACTTTTCCTCCAGGAATTTGTTCAAACCTTTTTAAAACGCAGATATGCTAGCCATTGTTACTACATCCTCCAGCAAAGAGTTCTAGAGCTTAACTATTCACTGAGTGAAAATATATTTCCTCCTATTTGTTTTACAAGTATTTCCACATAACTTTCTTGAGTGTCTCCTAGTCTTTGTCCTTTTGGAATGAATTTTAAAAAATCAATTCACCTCTACTTGTTCTACACCACTCAGGATTTTGTAGACCTCAATGAAGCAAACATTACTGGTGTGAGAAGGCAGGTGAAAAGGGATTAAGAAAGTCACGAGGAAAGGGGGTGCAGAGAACAGGGGAACCCCGGTGGGACAGATTTCATAATCAAAACTCCAGCACTCAGAAAGCCGTGCTTCCGGAGGCCGAGAGATTAGCAGGGTTAAGGAAGAAGGGGAGGAACTACCATTCCCAGAATCCCTCTCTTACACACCCAGCTATGTAGGAGCAAGGGGAGGCGATAGAAGATTGGGAAATGGTTTCTGAGGAAGGTAATGAGGGCCAGCTGGAGAGATTGGGGGCAGAGGAAGCTTGGGATGAGGATAAAATGGAGGTAACTGAAGGACTGGGGGAGGAACAGATGGAGATTGCGGCTCTGGCCCAAACCGGGAAATGTATCGTCAGGGGGTGGCTGGCAGCTCCTTGGAGACGGTGGTGGAAGACCGGAGGCGAAAGATTGAGGCACTGGGGAAGTTCTCTGTTAAAGAGGGGACAGGTGTTGACCTTGGGGAAAAGCCAGGAACTTGGTACAAGTCAAACCCCAGCAGGAACAAGGTGAAAAGGAGCTGTTTATCTGTGCTGTAAGATTGAGCAAGAAAAGCTGTATAAACTGTGTTGAGACTGGAAAGGGCTTTGACTGCAAAATACAGAGCTACTGTGTTTTCTTTCTGGTTATGTTCGGTTCCAAAGAGAAGTTAGGTTAAAAGGAGTGAAGTTACCTGGACTGTTTAAACCTGAAAGGTACTTTTGGCAGCAAAGCCCTAAACTAATGTGATATGCCCTGATTAGAAAAGGACTAATCAAGAAGAGTTATTTTGTGTTAAAGTGAGGACATTGTTGGAGCTGCTGGCATGACCTGCAAGAACCTGGAATTAAGGTGTCTTCCTTTGTGGTTATGTTGAATTAAAGCCAGAGAATAAAGCTTTTTACTTATAAACGATTCTCCTTGATTGAGCCTCTGTGGAAAGAACAGAGGGAGGAGGGAGTCCTGTGAGCTCTCTGGGGTCTGGAGCCAAACTCCAGAGCAAAGCAAGGTGGTGTGGAGCAGAGCAACAACCGTGTGAGGAAGGAAGCTAAGCAGGGTTGAGCCTGGCTGGGTCCTGGAAGGGTGACCCAGCCACACTGGGCAGGGGAAATTTGTTTTTGATGTCTTGCTTAGTCATAGTAAAGGTAAGTTCACTCAGTGGGGTACTAACCAGCCAAACACTATTCACAACAGTAATAGTGGTATCAGAGAAATTATCATACTTAGTCATAGTAACTTTACCTTTCTCTTTCACTTTGGTAGTAGATAGGCCGCAAAGAGTTTCTGTTGTCCTTCAGGAAAGGTTTACCTGGGCACAACTAATGGATGTCTTTGGTCTGCCACATATCAAGATTAGGCACAAGGTATGTTTATGTTTATTTATTAAAATTTACTCTACTACTTGTTCGCTTATCTTCTTCAGGTCACAACGGTTTACAAATAAATAAAAGTTACATAAGCAAATAATAAGAAAGGAACTCCGTTAAAAATAGGATATATCTATCCATTCATTCTAATACAAGATACATACTAAAACCCCCCTAACTTCCAAACACTAGAGTAAAATAGTATGTCTTCAATAAACTCTTAAATTTAATTATGAAGGATTTGCCCCTTATAAAATATAGGCAGGTGATTCCAAAGATGGTACAAGCCAAAAGAATGCATTTTCTCTTGTTACTTCGCATTGTGCATTAAAAATAGAAGGAATGACCATATGATGGCCATTTAATGAATGTAAAACCCATCCTGGAACATATGGGACAATGAAGATAATTATGAGGGTACATGATCATAAAAAGCTTTGGTGCTCATTTTCAAAAGAGAAAAACATCTGAAAAATGTCATAAAGCAGCAGAATGATGTTTTTCTCACCAACATGTCTTAAGTATCAATTTTCAAAACTCTGATTTGAGACATTTTTCTCCACTGTTCATTCAAATTTCAAGGCAACTGTTTGGGATGTGTTTTGGGCAGGAACTTGGCCGTTCTAAATGGAGAATACCTTGAGAAAGCCTCTTATTATGGGCACACATGTAACTAATAATGTCCCCACAGAGTACCACTTTCGAGGCATCCCAGAACAGGGTGAGGAAACAGTGATGTGTTCTGTTCGTCTCCATATAATATGCCCAGCTCTGCATCATAAAACTCCAGAAGTCAGGATCCTCCGCTAAATACGAAGGGAATTTCCAGCATCTCAAGGTCCTTGACCGTGAACTCAACTCTCAGTCTGTCCAAATCAGTGTGTGGTCAGAGACCTCCATGGGTCCTATTTCTGCATAAGTGATCCTTGAAAAGAGGAACATTGAGATCAACACATAATCTATTCTGGATCACAAACAGCGGACTCCGGAGAATTGCGTATAAATCGAACAAGGTGGGGTGTAGCGGTCTCCATGGATCCACTAAATTCAAAGTTTTACAGAGGAATAGCAGACCCTTACCCCTCCTGAGGCCACTACAAGCCTGTGGTTAGGAACGATCCAGCATCGGATCAGAAATTAGAATAAAATCACCAAGCAGGATCCAAGGAGCATTATCGTATTTAAGTCCCAGATTAATTATGGAGTGAAAGAAAGAAGGGTCATAGGCATTAGGCCCATATATAGAGCAAACATATTCCTAACCTAAGTAGCTCAGATGAATTAGAACATAACATCTTGCCTCATCCCATGTCACCAGCTGTGCTGAGCAAGGTAAGCCCCTCTTTAGCAAAATTGCTACCCTCCCCCCCCCCCCCCCCGGAGTCCCACTGAGGAAGAAAAAAAAACACTCTTCAACCCAAGGCAGACTTATTTTTCACAGTGGACAATTCTGTTGCCGTAATTTAAGATGTTCTTTGTCCAAGAGCTTGGTCTCCTGTAAACAGGCATGAATGCTTTGTGGCGCTTTAAAAGGGTGAGGATTTTAGACCGTTTGATTGGTGAGGTAATCTCAAACACATTCCAGGAGACAATAGGGGGGAATAGTAGGATCAGTCATACTATCTACAGTGGTGGAAATAAGTATTTGATCCCTTGCTGATTTTGTAAGTTTGCCCACTGACAAAGACATGAGCAGCCCATAATTGAAGGGTAGGTTATTGGTAACAGTGAGAGATAGCACATCACAAATTAAATCCGGAAAATCACATTGTGGAAAGTATATGAATTTATTTGCATTCTGCAGAGGGAAATAAGTATTTGATCCCCCACCAACCAGTAAGAGATCTGGCCCCTACAGACCAGGTAGATGCTCCAAATCAACTCGTTACCTGCATGACAGACAGCTGTCGGCAATGGTCACCTGTATGAAAGACACCTGTCCACAGACTCAGTGAATCAGTCAGACTCTAACCTCTACAAAATGGCCAAGAGCAAGGAGCTGTCTAAGGATGTCAGGGACAAGATCATACACCTGCACAAGGCTGGAATGGGCTACAAAACCATCAGTAAGACGCTGGGCGAGAAGGAGACAACTGTTGGTGCCATAGTAAGAAAATGGAAGAAGTATAAAAAGACTGTCAATCGACAAAGATCTGGGGCTCCACGCAAAATCTCACCTCGTGGGGTATCCTTGATCATGAGGAAGGTTAGAAATCAGCCTACAACTACAAGGGGGGAACTTGTCAATGATCTCAAGGCAGCTGGGACCACTGTCACCACGAAAACCATTGGTAACACATTACGACATAACGGATTGCAATCCTGCAGTGCCCGCAAGGTCCCCCTGCTCCGGAAGGCACATGTGACGGCCCGTCTGAAGTTTGCCAGTGAACACCTGGATGATGCCGAGAGTGATTGGGAGAAGGTGCTGTGGTCAGATGAGACAAAACTTGAGCTCTTTGGCATGAACTCAACTCGCCGTGTTTGGAGGAAGAGAAATGCTGCCTATGACCCAAAGAACACCGTCCCCACTGTCAAGCATGGAGGTGGAAATGTTATGTTTTGGGGGTGTTTCTCTGCTAAGGGCACAGGACTACTTCACCGCATCAATGGGAGAATGGATGGGGCCATGTACCGTACAATTCTGAGTGACAACCTCCTTCCCTCCGCCAGGGCCTTAAAAATGGGTCGTGGCTGGGTCTTCCAGCACGACAATGACCCAAAACATACAGCCAAGGCAGCAAAGGAGTGGCTCAGGAAGAAGCACATTAGGGTCATGGAGTGGCCTAGCCAGTCACCAGACCTTAATCCCATTGAAAACTTATGGAGGGAGCTGAAGCTGCGAGTTGCCAAGCGACAGCCCAGAACTCTTAATGATTTAGAGATGATCTGCAAAGAGGAGTGGACCAAAATTCCTCCTGACATGTGTGCAAACCTCATCATCAACTACAGAAGACGTCTGACCGCTGTGCTTGCCAACAAGGGTTTTGCCACCAAGTATTAGGTCTTGTTTGCCAGAGGGATTAAATACTTATTTCCCTCTGCAGAATGCAAATAAATTCATATACTTTCCACAATGTGATTTTCCGGATTTAATTTGTGATGTGCTATCTCTCACTGTTACCAATAACCTACCCTTCAATTATGGGCTGCTCATGTCTTTGTCAGTGGGCAAACTTACAAAATCAGCAAGGGATCAAATACTTATTTCCACCACTGTATGTAAGGAGTTGACCCGCAAGCTGATTGCAACCCCAATACCGTGAGTTGCCCAGCCTTGGCCCAAGGAAATGGCACAGAGAGAAGATCCAAAAATCTCAGAGCAGTAGTATAGTATATAAACAAAGGGAAAGTGGTGTACAGTAATAAGCCATAGTACACTTATCAAACAGAATGTATAGGCCCCACACACTAGCATTAAAAATAGAGTCAACAAACTCCCTCCGCACCCCAACCTCTCACCTTCCTCGACACCACCTCAACCCCCTTCTCCATCTCTCTCCCTCCCCATATGCATTCAACTGGACCATACCCATCATCAACAGGCAGGGACAGTAGAGCCACCTTAGAGCCAGAGGGTACCCCATCCCAAAATCACAAGGAGGGGCATAATCAAACGGCGCCGGTGAAATTGATCGCCGGCGATCTATTTTGGCGGCGCCGCAACAGCTGGCCGGAACTGTATTATCGAAAAAGATGGACCGCCAACTTTTGTTTCGATAATACGGTTGGGGCCAGCCTAATGCCACAGATCGCCGGGTTTGAGATCGCCGACTTTGTTTTTCAGCAATAATGGAAACTGGAACCGTCCATCTCAAACCCGGCCAAATCCAAGGCATTTGGCCGTGGGAGGGGCCAGCATTCGTAGTGCACTGGTACTTCTGGATGTTTAGATCTTGCTGATCAGTTATGTTATGACTTACTTGTTCAGGAGTGCTGTATTTTGTGATACTGTTTTGAGAAACGTGCAAGAAAGACTTCATACATATGAAAAAAGTCCCTGCCTTGCATTTTCCCTTGATGGCCGTCCCTGACGTGCACTTCCCTTAATAGCCGTCTTTCTCTCCGAAAGTGCACTTCTCTTAATGGCTGTCTTTCTCCCTGAACAGGGAAATCAAAAGTTTTTGCACACTGCTTTTTTTGTAGTAACAGTGGGATTTGAACCAGCCACCTCTGCATTACAAGACCAGTGATGTAACCACTTGGCCACAGCTCCACTTACTTGGGTGTCCCTCCCTTTTGATTATACCCCTTCAGGTCTCTCTCAGCCACTCACAGACAGCTTAACGCACTGTGATTGGCTGAGAGAGACCTGAAGGGGTATAATCAAAAGGGAGGGACACCCAAATAAGTGGAGCTGTGGCCAAGTGGTTACATCATGGCTCTTGTAATGCAGAGGTGGCTGGTTCAAATCCCATGAAACTGTTTTGATTTCCCTGTTTGGGGAGAAAGCCGGCCATTAAGAGAAATGCACTTTCGGAGAAAAAGACGGCTATTAAGGGCAGTGCACTGTCAGGGATGGCCATCAAGGGAAAATGCACGGCAGGGACTTTTTTAAATTTGTATGAAGTCTTTCTTGAACATTTCTCAAAACAGTATCACAAAATACAGCACTCCAGAACAAGTAAGTCATAACATAACTGATCAGCAAGATCCTTTTTTTTTTTTACGAGCTGGCCGACTGGCTTCCCCTCCTAGGATGGAAATGTTTTAAAGTTTTTTTTGGGGTGGGAGGGGGTTGGTGACCACTGGAGGAGTATGGGGAGGTCATCCCTGATTCCTTCCAGTGGTCATCTGGTCAGTTTGGGCATTTTTTTGAGACTTGGTCGTGAAAATAAATAGACCAAGTAAAACCGGCCAAATGCTCGTCATCGCCGGTTTTCTTTTATCCATTATCAGCTGAAGTCGGCCATATTGTAAGCACACCCACATCCCGCCTTCACTACCCTGCTGACACGCCCCCTTGAAGTTTAGCCGCCTCCGCGACGGAATGCCGGCGAGTGTGTCCAAAAATCGGCTTTCGATTATACCGATTTGGCCAGTTTTAGGAGATGGCCGGCCATCTCCCGATTTGTGTCGGAAGATCGCCAGCGATCTCTTTCGAAAATAAGCCTGAAGGTCAATCAACACTTACAAAACTTAGGCATCATAGATAGATATTTACTATTATGTGCACAGGTTGCATATCAGCCTGTGTTCTTGGGCGAACCACAAGAGACTCTGCATCCACTCTCCAAGACAGGCAGGACGTTCAGCTAAGCCTGGATCTCCTGTCTGATGGTGTGGCAGGGTTCAATTGAGCCAATCTTCAATAGCTTCTGCAGATGAGTAGGAGATCCATTGGCCTTCCGCAAGCACTTTCAAAACCGCTGGATATTGTAGCATGATCCTCTGCTGCCTTTCTATCAATGTGGTGCATACAGAGGAGAAGGCGCATCTACGTGCTGCAAGCGCCACTGAGTAATCCTGAAAAAGCTTGATTTGCACACCATCAAATTTTATTTCTTCTCTGCGTCCTTTGTAGAGCCAGAGTATTATTTGCTTCTGGGAATAGCGGTGAAATTTTGCAAGCACAACTCGGGTCGCAGATCTTGTGAGCGTTGCTGTCCCACGCAGTGATCTCTATCAGGATGAACAGCACCACTCCCTGCCACCTCGAGAAATAGTGCCATGAGCCAAGTTTCCAGTGTTTGCATTAATTTTTGATCCAGGATAGACTCCAGCAGACCCACAAACCGGAGATTGTCGCGTCTGGAGCGATTTCCAGGTCATCCAGTTTCTGTTGATATTCCTGTGTTAGTTAGGCCAACCAGGCCAGCTCTGTGACATGGGCCTGTTGAACGTCTGACCTCTAAAACCCGTGCCTCCAGCTCTCCAGTACGTCAGGTTAGTTCAGAGGTAAGTGCAGAAAGACCGGATAGCTGTTCCGAGAGTTGACTGAATCACTGATCCAAAGCACAGACCACCGATTCAGTAAGGTCCAGTATCAGAGAGTCCGTAGACATTTGTAACTGTGGCTGGGAAGAAGGTGACGCCACCATATTAGTCAACTGAGGCCAGCTTCACTCTTCCTTCTTTCATGGTGGTTTTACAGTGCCAGACATTCCTGAACAGGTAATATGTTTGTCAATAAACTGTCGACAGAGCTCCAGAGGCAAAGAGGAAAAAATAAACTCTATGAATACCCCGATGATCGATGATTAGGGATGAGGACCCGAGCACCTCTCAAGAGGCATAAGACTTGTCAATTATAAAAGTGCTGAGATATTGGCAAGCTGCATCTCTGAGATCTGAGGTGAAGAGAGTGTATGGAAGAAGCAACAATGTTTTATAAGATCCTATACAAGTTGAACGCCGGCATGTTCACCAGGTTTCAACTGGTATAAATACCGCTGCTCAACTTTAGATGCTACTCTATAAATAACGCTTGTCTCGGAGCACCCTGTATAGAATAGTGCACAATGGCAATTTTTCCCGGTGCTGATTTTTGAGCACCATTTATAAAATTCCCTTAGGACCCTGTTTACTAAGGTGCGCTAGCGTTTTTAGCACGTGCACAAAATTAGCGTGCGCCAACTGTGTAGGCGCCCATAGGAATACTGTGGGCAACTACACAGCGCACGCTAATGGTTACTGCATGCTAAAAGCACTAACACCAAGGGGCGTAGCTATGTGGGGCCATGGGGGCATGGGCCCCCGTAGATTTGGCCCTGGCCCCTCCGCTGCCGACCCTCTCGACCCCCTCCTCCCGCTGCCAACCCTCCCCCGCTGCAGCATGTCAGACTCACAGAAACAGAAGCCTTGCTTGCAGATCAGCAACGCGGCCGCGCCAGAGAAGAGGACTTCGGATGGCAGGGGTTGGGGACCCCCGCCAGCAAAGGTACCCGATGGCGGGAAGGGGGGGTCAAAAGTGTTGACGCCAGGGGGGGTCAAAGGTGGTGGTGGCGGCGGCAGCAGGGGGGTCAAAAATGGCAGGGGAGGTCAGCGGTGCCGGGGGGGGGGGGAAATGTTCCCCCTCACCTCAGGCTCTGGACACCCTCCTGCTGAAGTCTGGCTACGCCCCTGACTAACGCGCCTCTAGCGCGGCTAAGTAAATGGGGCCCTTAATGCGATTGCACAAAGCAATAAGCATTGCCTCAAGCAGTGCAACTAATTCTATAGTTAACATATGCTAGCTACTTTTTCTCTGCATTAACTTCATGAGAAAAAAGAGTGGGTCCACCTACAACATTTACATGCAAAGGATTTGCAGTAACTGCTCATTAATTTTGTACAATGCCACAGGTAACTGTAAAACCTTAATTCACTTTAGTAAATAGGTACTGGAATTGTTTGATTTATACTCTTTTTATTAAATAAGAGACTGGATTCAATTAAACGTGTGTATTATGGTAAGAAAATGTAATGCTTATTATTTGATTTGAAGCTCACATTTTTTTTTCTAAGCTGTGTAGGTTGAACGTGTAGGTGATCATATTAGACAGTTACTTATAACTGAAGCTCTACCTGGATAAATATAGAATTAATATTATCATTTTATTAACAGCCAGAGTGAAACTGACATTATTTAACATCTTTGTCTCAGTGCAAAAAAAAACAAAACTAGATCACATCCCCAGTAATATAATGATACACATTGGGTAGCATTTCATACTTGCTGTTTTTGGCTTCTGTTTAATAAACTGCAACTGGTACTTGAATACCTGCTACTATAACAACTAGAGGACATGATATGAAACTATGGGGCAGTAGCGTCAAAAATAGCACCAGGAAATATTTTTGCATGGAAAAGGTGGTGGAAGCCTGAAGTGCCCTCCTGAGAGAGGTGGTGGAAGCAAAATTGGTGCAGGAATTCAAAAAGGAATGAGATATAAACAGTGAATCCCTAAAAGGCAAGAAGCTGTCATCCATGCATAGAGCACTAACTTTTGCACATCTAAAGAAATCGTAAAGTACTGCACAGCGGGTACAACCTCAACCAGAAAAGTACTGGGAAACTAACACTGTACTGCAACTAAAATCCAATAACACAAGCATGGGAAAAGTAACCTGTACTGCAAAGCAGGTACAACCTTCCTGAGCAGACTTTGTAGGTCATGTTAGTCTTTCTCTGCTATACTTACTAACAAAAAGGTTTGTTTCAAATTGACATTAGAGCCATAATATTTGTGTCCTTATGTAATGTTAATTATTAAATAACTGGAACCTCAAATCTCCTGATAGGGGAAATCTAAAAGATTGTAAAATGCTCTCTTATAGGAATTCTTTTCTATCATTAGTTCCCACTAGGGGAAAAAAAACTGAACCAGTGGAAACAGCTCCAAACTATAGAGAGAAAAAACACCGGTTCTAAAAAATCCCCATTAGACTTGTGTACAAATGTAAGAACCGAATATAAATGGCTCTAAATGAAAAAAAAATCTAAATGTTAGAAAGATCTAACAACTTCAAACGAGAAACAGAAAAAAAAGCTGAAAAGGGCCAGCCAACATTTACTAAAAACCACTAGTGGAAAACTGTGCATTTATCTGACAAATTGCAGCGCTGCTCTCAAGCTTTTTCTACATCACTGTTCTTTGTCTTCTATTTCTCCGGTGCCATCACTATGTTGGGCACTGAATGCTGGATACAGCCCCACAGCTAAAATCCGACAAATGTAAATTCCTCATTTCCTCTACAAGAGCGCCTTGTTTTGCCACTCACTATTGCTGCTTCAGGAAAAATATCATCTCCAGGCACGGCTGGTGGTTGGGAGGTGGGGATAGTGCTGGGCAGACTTATACGGTCTGTGCTCTGAAAAAGACAGGTACAAATCAAGGTAAGGTATACACAAAAAATGGCACATGTGAGTTTGTCTTGTTGGGCAGACTGGGTGGACCGTGCAGGTCTTTTTCTGGCGTCATCTACTATGTTACTATGTAATTGCAATCTTGCCTTTCTCTGACACAAGATGGAAGCAGAGTTCAAATAGGACACCAAGAATCCAGAAAATCAATGAACTGATACATTTAAAAGGGCCAGAGGAATCAACAAAATGCATTCCGCTCTATGTTCTTGTTCAACCTTCACGGCTCCAGTGTCGAGCCGATAAATCCATTCTTGTTCAGTTCTACTACTACTACTACTACTTAGCATTTCTGTAGCGGTGCCAGGGTTACGCAGCGCTGTACAAGTTTAAACATGGGGAAGGACAGTCCCTGCTCAAGAGAGCTTACAATCTAAAGGTCCAAAGAGACTTTCTCTGCTGCCATTTGCTATAGTCCTGAACTCCACCTCCGGCTATTAATTGCATTCAAAACAAACATCAAAACCAAAAAGTAACAAAACATTACAAAGGCATCTTAATCCCATCTTCTTGGTAAGTACTTTGTCCAAATATACATGTGAGGACTTTCCCCCCACAGGCTTACATGCTGGATATTCTTAGGCCATGTAATCCTTCCTTCCTTCCTCTTTCTTTCTTTCTTTCTTTCTTTCTTTCTTTCTTTCTTTCTTTCTTTCTTTCTTTCTTTCTTGGGACCTTCCTCTCTCACCATCTTGTCCCCCTCTAGTACTAGAGAGCTCTTTTTAAAGGCCTCTAATCTCCAAGCCCCTCCCTGCTTATCAAGCTTCCACCTCTCAGGGAGCATGGGCCCTTCTCTTCCCAATTAGGACAATTGATTTGCTCCTCCTAGCCTCTCCTAATATGGACATTGCTTCCTTCTGGGGTTGCAGGCCTCCCTGTCTCCAACTCTTCCAGAACAATCTTCTCATTTACTTCCCAGTGGGGTCAGAACTTTCCTAGCTGGCCCTCCCCTTCCTGACTCTTGCCTAGGCTTTCTGGGAGTTGTAGTTTCCCTCCCCTTTCTTTTCTGAATAGGGAAATGACCCCTTTTCTCTTCCCAACAGGAATCTTAAAGGGGCAACACAATTTTCTTTATGTATTTTAGTTTTATCCTAGAAAAAAAGAACCAAAGCTCCTTCTTGTGGCAGCTCCAAGACAGGGTACTATCTGTGCCTGTCACAATATACATCATTATAGGAGGCACAGAATCCCCTTATGCTGAATGTCTTCCCCATGTGGCTAACTATCGGGATCTTGTGATAAACACTGGTACACTTTGCAGGCATGATATATTGCAGGGACTTGTGCCATTCTTTTCGGTCTGGGCTTCTGTTGGAAGCTTTTTTTTTTTCATTTTTCCTTCAGAATAGATGGTTGTCTGAAAACCAGTAGAAACAGAACAGGGAATGTGTCTTTGGGTGATTCATCCTCCAGGAATAGTGGCTGTAGGTCTTTAATGAGTTTTCTCAGTTTTTTTTTCACTAGAAAAATGAAACTGTGCATGTCTTAAGAGCTGTAAAATCACATAGAACTTCTGCAAAATACAACAGCTGAGTCCATTTTTGTTTGATAGACATTGGTAGTCCAATTGAATGATTGTAGATTTTAAATCATTTTTAATTAGGTTTAGTTTCAAACAACTACATCCATCACTTGCTACTGTAATAGGAAGACTCAACAAATTCTCAATGCAATCACAACATTCAGAACAAAGTCACTTTCAATAATGTACTTTAAGACTTCTAACAGAGAACTAGTAGACTCGATTACATATCTCAACACTAAAAGTTCATCAATGCATCGGTATCTTTGGATGTTGAAATTTCATCTGTGAGAATATGCTAAAAGTTTTATTTGTTGTTCTAAAAGAACATTAGATGATTTATCCTGTAATTTATTGATATCATAGAAAAAGTGAAAATATGAACTGTATTGTAATTGTTCAGATCTCTCCTGTACCAAGTGAATGGCCACATCAAGAGAGTAATTTTATAACAGAGCACCTAGGTTGAGACCAAGCAGCAGTAACCTAAATGCTATTGTAGTAAGACACATATATAGGTACTTATGATGCTTATTTTCGAAGTATATGGACATCCCAACATGCTGTAATAGATGGCCATGTGCTTGAAATGTCCAAATCCTGATTTTGCAAAGGCAGGATTTGGACGTCTGACACTTGCATGCTTCCAAATAACAAAGGAGAGTGTTGTGGGCTCATTTTGGGCTAGATGAGGGAGGACCCAAAATCAGGATGTCCAACAGCAATTACTGAAGGGAAGGAAACATCCAAGTCTAAAACGAAGAATGTCCTTACTTAAACCTGGTTCAATCATGTCTAGGGTACAAAAAGGTGCTCTGATTGAGCAGCTGACCACTGGAGGGAATAAGGCATGACACTTCCTTAATCCCCCAGTGGTTTCTGTCCCCCTTCCCTCTTCCCTGAAAGTGAAACAGGAAAGGAATGTGAAGCTCTATGACAGCTTTAGGTGTTATGGGCATTCTGAACATAGCAGCACGTAGATCTCAGGAGTAGTCTACTGATTATTGCAGTGGACTGTAAACAAAGGGACCCAGGTTCAAATCCTACTTTAACTCTTCTTTAATTTTTTACATTGTGTGTCCTCCAGGAACAAAAAAAAAACTACTGTACCTAAATATATAAGCTACCTGCAAGCCTGAAGGCTATTGAAGTGGTGTACAAGCACTAACCACTAGGCGGCCCCTTTGATCTGCATGGATGTCTATGTGGCCATTTTCTAGGAATGCTGCTATAGAGATGTCCATGTCCCTTCTGCCCCCCCCCCCCCCCCACTTCTTAATTTAGACATTCCAGTTTGTAAAATGGCTGTTCATGCTGGATGTCTCCAGCACACAGATATCCATCTCACATATTTTCGAACAAGAAATCTATGTATTTCCTATTCAAGAATACATGTGAGATAGGCATTCGTTTGGGACATTCTGACGTGGACATCCCTATTCTGACTTGGACGTCTTTTCAAAAATGCCCTTCCACATGTCTTTATAAAATACTAATGTAAATGGCAGAAATCATGCAGGCATGGACATTTACACCTGCTCGAGAATAAGTATAAATGTTTGCTTATAAATTTCTCAAGTACAAACATAGATGAGAGAGAGGGAGAGGAAATAATAGAAGCAAAAGGAAGGGGGAAGAAGTGCTTGATGGGGAAGGAGGTAAGGAAATGTTCCTCATGGGGAGTGGACAGGTAATCTGATGGAGAACAGGGAGAAAGAGTTGAGATATATGATGGGAAAGTAGGGAGAATAGTGTTCCCTGATGGGGAGAGGGAGATGAGGTGTGCCTGGTGATGCGAAGTGGGGAAGAATGGCCTTGAAGAAGATCAAGGTTTCAGGGTGGCAGAGATACCCAAAAGCAGCAGGTGGAGGGAGGGAGCCATGGAAGACAGTTAGAGGCAGCAGAGTGAGGGGAAAAAGCCACAATGTGGCTGCAAAGAAATAAAAATACCATATGCAATCTTTAGTAACATAGACACGCACAGCCAAATCAACACATTGTGTCATGAGGGCACCCTCCCCCCCCCCCCCCCCAACTTTGTCTCATTTACAGATTTTAAACCATGCACACAAAGACATGAATTACATATTGTAGACACCCAGCTATCAACAAACCCCACCACCATACATTCCACCCATCTTTACTCATCCATGGGCAAACACACTCAGACATACAGAACCCCATTTGCTTACCCTCACAAACACACCCCATTCTCTCATTTCACACACTCAAAGACAACACTCCTAGCAGATGCTCAGTGTACATCTCAAACTCACCATAATCTGTTATTGACTACTCACATTACATTCATTTCCCCACACAACACACTGCTGTCACTCTAAACATGCAGAAACAGTAAGAACATTTTACTGAGCTGCGTTACGCACTAATGCACGCTTAATGCAGGAATGTGCTACAGTGTTCTCTCTTAGTTTTGCTATTTGTGTATGCTAAGTGCACAGTATTTATTATATTTTATGTATTTTTGGGAGGGTGCATTTCCTTTTAGAAAAGTGGCACTTTAAAGAAACTGCAATGACATAAATTTTACTCTATCTGTACTGTCACACCTCTCAAATGATGGCACCGGTGGAGGCCCATTCAATTTTTAAGTTGTGTTGCTTGGTGTTTTTAATTTTATATGGCCAAGCTCCACAGTGTATGGCAACGTTAATTATCATGCACAGGAAGAACTATAAAGTAGTTCAAGACACTTCAATTTCCCTCTCCCCAGGGTATTACTTATAAGTCTGAATTTTCTTGTTTATTTTTATACCAAGCAGCAAAATGGTAGAACAGCTACCTTTGAATGTACGTTTCGAAACTGACAAGTTTTCAAAAATTGTTAGAAATGTGGCTTTCACAAAATTGTAGTATTATGAATCAGGCATAATGTTAAAATGTCAATATTTTGTATGATGTACGGTTTGCCCTATTCTTGGTATATAAGCCACTCTGAACTAATTTTTAGCATTTGCGGCCTATAAATGTTAACTGTACTGAGTTCGATTCCCACTTCAGGCACAGGCAGCTCCTTGTGACTCTGGGCAAGTCACTTAACCCTCCATTGCCCCATGGAAGTCGCATTGAGCCTGCCATGAGTGGGAAAGCGCAGGGTACAAATGTAACAAAATAAAAATATAATCATTGTTACTGCAAATTAGCAGTGTAATTTGAACCTATATATATTAAACTAAGAAAAGTAAAATTTTCTAAGGGAAATTTGATGGTTTAATAGCATCTAGACTCTTAAAAATATACACAAACAGATATGATAATTTTATTTAAAAATTAATTGTACATTATTCTACTACTGAATGACGTTTGTGCTTTTCAGATTATTCAGGATTTTCCAGGAAAAAGCAGGATAGAATCAAACACACAAGTGGAAATGTAATCCGATGGTGCCGGGACAGAACTGGCCTCCTAGAATTCAAACCTTAGGGGCCTTTTTACAAAGGCATGCTAAAAAGTGGCCTGAGTTACTTTTAGCAGGTGACTTTCCCGCACGTTCAGGCCACATTTTAGCGCATCTGCCATAATACTGAAATTCTATTTTCGGAAATACTGGCCAGGCGCTAACACCAAAATTAGTGCCTGGCATGAGTACTTACCGCCTCCTATTTACTTAGCAGTAAGGGTTCACGTGCTAACCCTGCTGTAATTGGGCAGCGCGCAGCAATGTGACTGTGCTGCTGATTACCGTCCGGCGCGCCCCTGCTGTAGAAAATTATTTTCTACTATGGAAAACTGCGTGTGCCAACTTCAAAATTACCACTGGCCTCCTGTGGTACCCTGGCGGTAAAGCTGATGTGGCGCACACTACCCACGCGATAGCCCTACCGCGCCTTTGTAAAAGGGCCCCTTAGTGAAAAGTTCCGAGCATGTACAGCTCATCCTGCGCACCAATGGTCTCCTCAGCACCTCAGTTCTGTTTTTCCGCTCAAATGAGAAATACTGCTCACCCACCCATAAACTTTTCAAAATACTTGTTTCTTTGACACTGTTTTCTTTAAAAAATAAAAAGAAAGAAAGAAAAGAAAAAACATATATAATATTACATCACTGAAGTCAGGGTTTAGACCATTGAGGGGCTCTTTTACTAAGCCACGTAGGCGCCTACGTCGCCCAAGTTGCGCCAAATTGGAGTTTCTGCCTGGTTACTGAGTGGCCCTTGCAGTAATTTCAATTTTGGTGTGCATCCGCTACACGCATCTGAAAAATATTTTTTTTATTTTCTGATGCGTAACAGCTACGCGTGTCAAGTGGCATTTGATGCGCGTAGACCATTACCGCCTGGTTACCACGTGAGACTTACTGCTAGGTCAATGGCTTGCGGTAAGGTCTCAGACCCAAAATGGATGCGCGGCAATTTTCATTTTGCCGCACGTCTATTTTCAGCAAACATTTTTAAAAGGCATTTTTTGTAGGTGCATTGAAAAATAATTCTGCGCACGCCCAAAACACACATCTACACTATAGCAGGCCATTTTTCAGCGCACCATAATAAAAGGACCCCTGAGTGTTCAACCTGTTTCTAAAAGATCAGATCTGAAATATAAGCTCCAGCCTCTCCAGATCTTAATAAAGTGCTGCTATCACATTTTTCAGTGGTTGCAGAAGCAGCAATGAGAAAATATTCCTGTCTGCTATTTGATTTGGGGAAGAAAGTTGTTCACGGAGCTATGCTTTCTGCTTGAATAGCTGTCCACCAACTTTATATGGGTCAGTGCATGCACACCATCTTTCACAAAGTGTTAGTTTTCTCACCTGCTCTTTGCAAGCTTAAGCCCAGTTCACTTCTACACTGGCAGCAGGACTGCTGAGTGTGGTACTTTATAAGAACAGCTTACAATGCCTTCAAGACTTCAGCCAGAGTCTCAGCTTCTGCCATTCTAGCCAGACACCTTGCCAGGGTCCCCAAGAGACTGAGCCAGCCCCGGGGCAAGGCCACCCCTGGGGCCCCCGCCACCGCCCCCCCCCCCCCAATCCCTACCACTGTCGCCTCCCTCTCCTGCTCCCAGGCTGCCGGCACTGCAGTCCCTGGTCTCACCTGCCCGCCCTCAGCTCCATCGATAGCCCCCCTCCGTCCGCCACCATGACCAGGCCCCCTGCATTCAAATCGACAGCGCCTCACCTCCATGTGAAAGCAGCAGATTGCCTCCCTTTGGGCCTTCCCTCACTGTGTCCCGCCCTCATCACTTCCTGTTTCCGCAAGGGAGGGGCCCAGTGAGGGAGGGCCCGAAGGGAGGCGATCTGCTGCCTTCACACGGAGGTGAGGCGCTGCCAATTTGAATGCAGGGGGCCCGGTCACGGTGGCGGACGGCGGGGGGCTACCGCATGCCCCAGGCAGTAATTCCATTTTTGACTCGCATCCAAAGCATGCGGTAGAAAATATATTCTATTTTCTACTGTGTGGCGCATGCCTGGCGGTAATCGGCAGTTTATGTGTGCTGATGCTTACTGCCCGGTTAGCGTGTGAGACTTTACCGCTAAGTCAATGGGTGGCGGTAAGGTCTCAGGCCAAAAATGAACGCACGCTGGTTTTAATTTTGATGCACGTCCATTTTCGGCCACGAAAAATAAGGCCTTTTTTCCAGGAGAGCCTAAACACGCGCCTACACCAGCACAGGCTAGTTTTTGGCGCACCTTAGTAAAAAGGCCCCTAAACCCTCCATTGCTCCAGGTACAAAATAAGGACCTGTACATAATATGTAAACTGCTTTGATTGTGACTACAGAAAGGCGGTATATCAAATCCCATCCCCTTTTCCTAAATGCTAGGCACACCAATGCCATTATAGAATAGGCTTTCACCGTGCGGCATTGAGGCACCTATTTTCCTTTATAGAATACTAGCATTCCTGAGTATATACACGCTTAGGCAGTTAAGCAGCCATAGAGCTGTTGTAATTCTGGGTGCCTGGAAGCTGAAGATATATCATGTGTTTTATAATATTCTATAACGTACACACATTGGGCCTTATTCTATAAAGGTTATGCTCCTAAATTTATGCCCCTAAAATTTATGCTCCTAAATTTATGCTCCCAAATTACGAGCCTAATCTATGCTCCAAAATAGATTATAAATTATGCTCATAAATTTAGGAGCTGGCTGCTGGCTCTGCAGGCTCCTTCCGTCTCTTACGTCACTGCCCCTGCTTCGCTACAGGGGCAGTGATGTAAGAGACGGGAGGAGCCTGCACAGAGCCAGCAGCCAATGCTTCGAGGCTGCCTGCAGTGCCGCGTTTTTTTTTTAACATTTTTTCGCGGCGGGTTAGCGTTGGCGGCGGCGCTCAGCTCAGTCAGCTGAGCGCTTCTTCTTTTTGTAGCGCCGGCCCTGCTGCTCATCAGGAAAAGCAGCAGTGGCCGGCAATGGGAGCTGGGGCTTGTGGGCCTGAATGGGAGAGGGAAAATGGATGGCAGGATGGGGAGAAAGATGGAAAACGGAAGGATGGGGAGAGAAAGAGGGAAAACAGATGGGAGGATGGCAGAGAAAGAGGGAAAACAGAAGGATGGGGAGAGAAAGAGGGACAACAGATGGGAGGATGGGGAGAAAGAGGGAAAATGGAAGGATGGGGAGAGAAAGAGGGAAAACAGATGGCAGGATGGCAGAGAAAGAGGGAAAATGGAGGATGGGGAGAGAAAGAGGGAAAACAGATGGCAGGATGGCAGAGAAAGAGGGAAAACGGAAGGATGGGGAGAGAAAGAGGGAAAACAGATGGCAGGATGGGGAGAAAGAGGGAAAACGGAAGGATGGGGAGAGAAAGAGGGAAAACAGATGGCAGGATGGGGAGAAAGAGGGAAAATGGAAGGATGGGGAGAGAAAGAGGGAAAACAGATGGGAGGATGGCAGAGAAAGAGGGAAAACGGAGGATGGGGAGAGAAAGAGGGAAAACAGATGGGAGGATGGCAGAGAAAGAGGGGAGATGGATGAAAGGATGCAGAGAAAAAGGGGAGAGACTGGAAGGATGTGTAGAGAGAAGGGACACTAAACAGAAAAGGGTAGAGAGATAGACACTGGTTAGAAGGAGGGAGAGAGACATTAGATGGAAGGATCAGGAGAGAGGGTAGATGGGTGGAAGGATGGGGAGAGAAAGAGGGAAGACGCTGGATGGAAGGGTAGGGAGAAAGAGGTGACACTGGATGGAAGGATGCAGAAAGAAAGAGGGGAGACTATTGGAAGGATGGGGAGAGAGAGAGGGGAGACACTGGAAGGATGGGGAGAGAAAGAGGAGAGCTGCTGCATGGAAAGGGGGAGTAGTGAAAGATTGGAGAATAAGAGGAAGGGGCATGGGGAGAACAAGGGTGAGAAAAAGATGAAAAGCCATAAGTAGATGAAGGAAATTAAAGAATGGATAGTAAGAATGAATTAAATCTGGACACAGAGAGAGGCAGAAAAATATTGAAGAAAGCAAAGAAAAAGGAGAGAAAAATGACAAATGGCCAGGAAACCCTGGCAGAAGAGTTAAGCGAAAACGAAGGAAAGCAGAATCTAGAGACTGGGAGCAACACAATGAGAAAAAGTAAATGGCCATACAACAAAGGTAAAGAAAATAATTTTATTTTTAATTTAGGATAAAGTAATATGGTGTTAATAAAGTTTCAGAGACCAATACTTCCTTCCTTAGGTCTGGAGAGGATACCGTAACAGCATTATACTGACCTGAGGCAGGAGGTTTTGGCCTCTGAAAGCTCAATGAAAAGGATTAGGCTATTAAATAAATTGTCTGAAATCTGATGCACTGAAAAGCAGCACTTTACCCTGTGTGACAAATGCATCTGAGTGTGACTACATTTTGCTGGGGGGGGGGGGGGGGGGGTAGAGAGAAAATTTTGTGCCCACCCACTTTGGGTTCAGGCCCACCCAAAATTGGCAGTCTGGCTACGCCACTGGCCTGTTTCAGGAGTCTTACTGTAAAAATGTCAAAAAAAGACAGCTTGTTGAGAAAACAAGGAGGTCTTTAAAAAGACCATCCATATATGAAACGTATGCACAAAGTGAGAGATGGTACTAACAATGGACTGAGACAATGATACCAAAAGTACATGGTGGCAGCATGTAATGTAAGGCACCTCTATACCTGGTTATGACAGTATTCTATAATGTAATCTGGATATCTAGATGCTATTATAGAATTTGACTCTCACCATGAGGTATCAGGGCCTCTATATGGAGGCGCCCAGTTATAGAATTGCCCCAACAAGGAAATATCGAGCCACTATCCCCCGGATTCTATATAGCGTGACTTAAGTTGCGCATGCAAATCCAGTCGTATTCTGGATTTGTGCATGCAACTTAATTAGTTAACAAGCCAATCAGCACTAATAATTGCTATGTAACAAGTAATTATTTACACTAATTGGCATTAATTAGAATTTATGTGCACAATAGTCTAAGTGTATTCTATAACGTGATGTACGTAAATTCTAAGTTGCATAGTTGAAAAGGGGGTGTGGTGATGGGCATGGAAATGGGGGGGGTCATGGGCGTTACTAAAATCTATGCGCATTGTTATAGAATACACATGGTCTGCGCCTAATTTGGAGTAACTGCTCTGACTAAATTTGGTCATATGGACAGGTGTTCAGTGTATTCTATAAACCACACAGAATTTAGGTGTAATTTTTAGAATACGTCTAGGCATATTTTGTTTCGGCACTGATTTTTTTGGCATGATATATAGAATCTAGTCCTATACATATATCACCACTACAAGTATAGCTGCTGGCAGTCAGCAGTTTACACATATTTCCAGTGCTGCTAATTATACCTATAGGGTCCTTTTACTAAGCCGCATAAGCACCTACGCGTGCCCAACCTGTGCCAAAATGGAGTTACCACCCAGCTACCACGTGGCTCTTGTGGTAAGTTCATTTTTGGCGCGCATCCGATACACACGTCCGAAAAATAATTTTCAGACACGCGTATCGGTCATGCACCAAGTGGCATTTCATGCATGTAGGTCATTATCGCCCGGTTACCAATGGCTGGTGGTAAGGTCTCAGACCCAAAATGGACGTGTGGCAATTTTCATTTTGTCACATGTCCATTTTCGGCAAAAATTATAAAAAGGAATTTTTTGTAGGTGCACTGAAAAATAATTCTGTGTGTGCCCAAAACATGCATCTACACTACCACAGGCCACTTTTCAGCGTACCTTAGTAAAAGGACTCCATAGAGTGCTGAGTCCTGCTGACATTCATTGATGAATATTGACTATATATGTTCAGATATATGTATTACTTTTCCCTACAGAATCTACCCACTCAAAATGAAGGTGCACAAGTCTGCTGCTAATTTGATCCCATGGCAATTTATAATAGAAAATAAGGACATACCTGCTCTTTGAAAATTGGACTTTGTCCCACAATCTGAAAATTGCTCCGTTATCTCTTTCATTTAAATCAAACCTTTAAACTGATGTAAAAATCATTATAATGCTGCAGATTTCTAAGGAAATATGTGGGCCATATTTGCACAGGCAGAGAAAACTTGCAATCTTTTGATGACTACATTCCTCGGGTTATTGCATTCTCTTGTTATGCTCAGAAATGCTGTATCAATTCTTTGTCGTGATTTATGTTTTTTCATGATGTTAACATTAAATTAAGAAAAGGTAAACTTTTCCTATGGTGAAAAAATAACATACACTCTGTTAGGGTCCCTTTTACTAAGTCACAATGGACTTACCGCCCGACTACCGTGTGCCTTTTGCAGTAAATTCATTTTTGGCATGGGTCCGCTGTGCGCATCTGAAAAATAATTTTTATTTTTGGATGTGTGTAACGGACGCGCGTAGGTCATTACCACCCAAATTTTTTACCGCTAGGTCTATGGCTGGCGGTAAGGTCACAGACCCAA
Source organism: Microcaecilia unicolor (assembly GCF_901765095.1). Classification (NCBI taxonomy): domain Eukaryota; kingdom Metazoa; phylum Chordata; class Amphibia; order Gymnophiona; family Siphonopidae; genus Microcaecilia; species Microcaecilia unicolor. The sequence goes on along the minus strand of NC_044034.1, from coordinate 242,199,198 downwards.
AATGGACGTGCGGCAATTTTGATTTTCCCGCATGTCCATTTTTGGCAAAAATTTTAAAAAGACATTTTTTGTACGTGCGCTAAAAAATATTTCTGTGCGTGCCTAAAACCCACGCCTACACTACTGCAAGCCACTTTACTGCGTCTTATTAAAAGGACTCCTTATTTCTGTATTTACATAATTCTAGCATCACCTTTACTTTCCAACTATTTCTTCGTACAAGTGGAACAAATGATTGGATTTTCTAAGAATAATCATCTGCAAGGAGGTGGCATCTAATTATATGGACGTTCCTGAATTGTCATTTCCTTTTTCTGTAGGAACTTTTTATTTATGCATAATATTAAGCTTTGAATTCTACCATTAGGACATATATTGTTAGCATTTACAAACTGTATTAATATCTGAAAAAGATAGGTGGTAGAACTGATGATTTCATAGATGTAAAGCACAATTTAATGAATAAGTTATGGTGTTAGATCATTGTGATGTCAAAATATTGCTTTGCCATATTTATTGGTAAGAGGTTTTCTGTAAAAACAAACATATTGACTAAATATTTAATGAACCTGTTCAAAAATAAATGAGACCTTTAGCTTTGTTGAACTTTAGTGGCCTATGTAATAATTGTATTTTGTGCATTTAATGGTATCTTGCACTGTAGGCCCTCTTCAGTATTTGAAAAGAAATATATAAATCCAGAGAGTAAATTGTTATTTCTTTCAACTATGTCTGATGTTTAAATGTCCTGCCCTGCACAATAGTGTACTTTGCAAAACTGTTTCTACATGTATACAAGGGTGAGGCAAAAAAAAAAAAAAAAGTAAACCCCTAGAGTTTTTTTGCTGTTTTCTCAGCAACTGCTTGGAATTTCAAAATGAATTTTTACAGCTTTATTTTTTGTTACTATTTACATGCTGAGTAGAATGAAATTGTCTTTAAACACAGCAATGTTACATACTTTTTAAAGTGACTACCCAGTGATTTTCACATATTTAAAAATGTTTGCACTCTAAAACTACCATTATTTGAAAAAAAAGGGGGGGGGGGGGTGGGTGCCAGCTTACAGTGACATAGACTTTTGTCTGGAGAACAAACAATGTTGGAGGCCAATTACAAGCTCCACCCAAAGCCGCAGACAAATGCCCAAACTCAAAGAAGCACTGCAGGACAGCCTGCCAAAGGAACCAATCCACCTCATAAACATCTCTTTCCTCCTCCCTTGCTTTAGTAACAGTGGCAAGGACTCCCTTCATTACTGGGCCTATTTGTAAAACAACATAAAAGTGTTTCAAAATATTTACTGAAAACCTATGGGACTAATTTTTGAAACAGATAAATGTCCAAAAAACTGCACAAAGCAGCATTTGGACGTTTTATTTCCCAAAACATCCAAATCGCTGTTTTCTAAACACATTTTTAAGTCTTTTTTTCTGTGCAGTTCATCTACAGTGCGTCCAAATCACAACGGTGTGTTGGAAATGGGATTTGGGTGCTTTGTTCCATTATGGCATAAAAAAAAAGTCTAACAAAGCAAAAACGTCCAGGGCTAACACCTAGATATTTTGGTCTAGACCTGTTTTAATAATGACCAAGTCACAAAAAGGTGCCCCAAAAGTAGGGTTACCATTTGTCCGGATTTCCCCGGACATGTCCTCTTTTTGAGGGCATGTCCGGGGCGTCCGGCGGATTTTGCCCGCACGCTTGTCCGGATTTCTGGACGTGGGTGGCATGCGGGCATGCGGGCGATCGGCGCCGTGGGTCTGGTCTCCCCTCCCCTTTCTTACCATGTTCCCTGGTGGTCTAGTGACGTCTTTGGGGCAGGAAGGAGCCCCCTCTTTCCTGCCCAGAGCGCTGCCTCCCTTGTCCATCATCCTTCTTGGTCTCGGCTGGGGATTCAAAATGGCCACCGAGAGTTGAAGTCTCGCGAGGCCACTTCAACTCTTGGTGGCCATTTTGAATCCCCAGCTGAGACCGAGGAGGATGCAGGCAGCGCTCCGGCCAGGAAAGAGGGGGCTCTTTCCTGCCCCAAAGACGTCACTAGACCACCAGGGCTAGATAGTAAGTGAGGGGGGAGTATGTGACGGGGGGGGGGGGGGGCGCGGGGGTATGGGAGGGGGGGATGGGAATAGGGAGCGGAATGAGGATACGAAAGGGGTGTGGCAGGGGGCGTGACATGTGTCCTCTTTTTCAGAGGACACAAAATGGTAACCCTACCCAAAAGACCACTGAAGGGATAAAAGCATGACCCTCCCTTACTCTCCCTGTGGTCACTGACCCCCTCCCACCCCCAAAGATGTAAAAGAAACAGTACATACCAGGCTCTGACAGCTTCTGATGTGATGTTATTAGAGAAGCAAGCAGGTCCCTGGAGTAGCCTAGTAGTTGGTGCAGTGTACTGTAGCGAAGGGGACCCATGCTCATATCCCATGCTAGCAGCTAGAGAAGCAAGCAGGTCCCTGGAGTAGCCTAGTGGTTGTTGCAGTGTACTGTAGCGAAGGGGACCCATGCTCATATCCCACTCTAACTGTTACACTTGTGGTGGAAAGTGTGAGCCCTCCAAAACCCACCAAAAACCTACTGTACCTACACATAAGTGACACTTGTAGTCATAAGGGTTATTGTAGTGATGTACAGTTGGATACAGTAGGTTTTTGGTGTGTTTTGGATGGCTCGCCATAATGATATAAGTGGGTAATGGCGAGATGTGAACCTGGGACCTTTCATGCAAACGCCACTGCAGTGCCTCCTAGGGTGCCCCACTGCTCTTCTGGGATGTCTGTGTGGCCAGTCTACTAAGAATATCGGCTTCTCCTACATCCCAATGGCTTGATTTTGTGTGTTTTTCACTTGGACTTTTTTTTTTTTTTCAAAAATGGTCCAAAAGATAGATGCACTGAGCACAACAATGTCTAGCAAATGGCCATTTAAAACAAAAAAAGTTTTTCAGCTTTGAAAATGGCTATGTTCATTACTGGATTTTAGGATGTTTTCAGCATAATGTCCAAAGTCAGATTTCGATGTCTTATCAAAAATGCCTCTTCACATATTTAAAAAGCAGGGCCCCTGGAAGGGGCAGGTAAGATGGGTAATAGTTTGCCTAATGGAAGAACCAGCCCTAGGTCCTGTGCATTCTCTAGGATTATTAATTCCAACTGATGACAGAACATAAACATTTCAAAAGGCATAAATAGCCTCAATAAAATCCAACAGGAATAATTTTGACATGGAGCATCACACTTCCAAAATTTTAACTACTACTTGTGACCTCTCTTGCTGCTACTTTGAAAGTGGCGCTCCTGGACTTGTTACACCAGAGATTAGGTCATTGTTTTCAAACCCTGTAGAGCACTGAGAAGTTAGATATTTACACTTCACAGGGACTCCTGAAGCAGGCCTCTGTGGCCGAAACACGATTCGTGTTGAGTCCATTGTATACTTTGTATAAAACTTTTGATGTGAACTCTTTGAGTCGGTTGGACGTTTTGTTTTACATCATCTTTGGTGTCACCTTCGCTGTGTTTGCCTGTTCTCTTGGCCAACGTCAGAGACTCGATGGAATTTTGGTATGACCCAATATAACACATTTTGGGAATCATTTAGTGGCCTTTTACTAAAATGTGCCAAGATCTGGGCTTAAAGTCCAGATCTAATGCAACACCTTGAAGAGGCATTCCCTATATTTTTCTATGCAGGCCACGCAGTAATGTTGCCATAATCAGAACTAATGCACTGATAACGCAATTAAGGTCTCTTAACCACACACTAGACGGTTAATGCACGGTAACTCCAGCACGTTAATAGAAGAGAACACTCCACATTAATTCTCCGCCTGTGCTCTGTCAGTAACGCCTCCTAACCAAAAACTCCATTAATGTGCTACTTACTACATGTTAATAGAGTTATTTGTGCAAAAGCAGGTTAGCACATCCTTAAGTTAGCGGTTACACGTGTTGAACTGCATGTTAGCAGCTACATAGATTAATGAAAGAGCCACTTACTAAGCTGTGAAAAGATTTTGCAGTTACTGTTTGTTGTTCGAATTACCATACCATGAGGGCATTTCTATAATATGGTGTCCATATTTAGATGCCTAGAGCATAGGTTCTCAACACCTGATATGTGTACCCCAAAGGGTACATAAGATATCAGCAAGGTGTAGACAGCACCCTGTTGGTTCCCAATCACTGATTTCCCCTCCCTGCCACCACTTGCTTACCTACAGGGCAGCTGCCTTCCCGTGTTTGCAGTGGAACCAAGAAATAGAAACTGCATCTTTCCCCTCCCTGCTGCCTACCTGTTTCCTCAACCACTGCCTCCCCGACTCCATGGTTGCATACTGCAAACAAACCAAAAAGAGATGTGGGACCAGGGCTGGTGTTAGACATTCAGGGGTCCAGGGCAGGGGTGGGGGGGGGGGGAGATGCTACAAGAGACACACCCAGAAGTGGAGATACCTGGAATGGGGAAAGATTAGGACACAGAAAAGGATGATGGACATAAAGAGAGAAGAATTGTCTAATGGACAGGGACCCTGGCAAGAAAGTTAAGAGAAGACAGAGAAAAGCAGAAACCTGATTAGAAACCAACATGATTAAAAAGATAACATGACTAAACATCAAAGGTAGAAAAAGTTATTTGATTTTCTACTTTGTAATTAGCATATGTCCATTTTTGGAATGTACATTTGCTAGAGCTGATCAGAGCTTGGGGGTACTCGGTTGAAATTTGTTTGACTTAAAGGGTACTCGACTTGAAGAAGTTGGGAAACACTGGCCAAGAAGACACCTAGTTGGAACCTATTTAAAGTAGGCACTTACAGAATACTAGTATAACCAGGTCTATATGCATGCATGCCTTTAGGAGTCGCATTTAGCTAACCATAAAGCTAGTGTAAATGCTCATGCCAAAATTCAGAAGATATGTGCAGAACTTATAGCAATCTACACGTTGTATGCATAAGTATGCCTCCACCCATAATCTGCCCACACTGCATCTGAATACCCACCTAGAAAGTATGTGCATACTTACGAATTAGCACATAGCTGGATTATTATTTACACAACACATACCCTGTAAATGACTTGACAACTAGTATTTATGTGTGCATGTGCCTCCTAACTTTAGGCTTCTTCTTATAGAATTACCCCTCATACCTGCAGAACATCTGCATTAACTGCTGAGGCATCCCTAGCATTTTGCTGTGTAGTGAATGTGGAGAAAATTTGATTACGGAACATTAGCTGCACAACAAATAATGCGATGCAGTTAGCTACACCTCTTGAGGTCGTATTACTATTTGTGCATTATCTGCATTTAACTTTAAGACTCAGTCCCTACCCATTCCACATTCTCTTCTGTGTCAGCTGCTTAATGAGGAGATTATCACACACTAAATAGGCCAGAGTCTATATATGGTCCCTGAAAAATCTGCGTGGAATAAATTTCTGACTAAGCGTATTCTATAAGCGGTACCTAGATTTAGGCACAGTATTTCGGGGCCCTTTTACTAAGGGGCACCCAAAAGTGGCCTGTACTGGTGTAGGCACATGCTTTGGATGCTCTCTGGTCCATTTCCTGAATGCACCTGGAAAAAAGGGATTTTTTTAAATGTGCAGGAAAATGGACGTGCAGCAAAATGAAAACCAGCAAATGCATTTTTCGGCCTGAGATCTTAACACCACCCATTGACTTAGCAGTAAGGTCTCACACACTAACCTGGTGGTAAGTGTCCAGCGCGCGCCAACTGCCGATTACCGCCAGGTAAGCGCCCCGGGTTTAACGCTGGTGGCAGATAGCAAAAGCACTTCCTGCCGCCGGCTGAATATCGAGCCCTTAGCATCAGCATCTGATCAGACCAGGGCCCATAGTTGGTGGAATGTTGCAGCCTCTCTTTTGCAGATAGTTCCTCAAGTCATGCAAGTACAGCTTGATAATTACATCAGGGATGACAATGACAGGACCTTTGCTGAGCTTTCTATGGTGTAATTACCATTCCAAAGGTCATTGGTGCTGCTGACTGCACACAAACTCCACCAGGAGGAGCCAACTTTTCAAAATTATTGGGGGTGCTAAGCCCAGTGGAAATAATCCTTCCTTGGACACATACAAGGAATTTTCTCAATATTGGGGTGCTCAAGCACACACAGCGTCGGTTCCTATGAACTAGCATCACTTTGTCAGAACAATGAGGCATATAGAAATCATAAAGCACTACCATTTCCTCACACATAGGTAGGTTGTGATGGGAACAGGACTGTAATGGATGTGGTGCTGAGTCATTGTGGGGACATCCTGCTTCCATGTGCCTTCTTCCTTCAGTTTGCTGCAGCCTGGTTTGGTGGCAGATGTCTGCTTTGGTAGTACTGTTTTGTTTTTGTTTGTTTTTTTACCTATCAGTCTAGCCTTTACATCCATACCTAGTTGTTCTATATCCAATACAAAATCTCTTGTTATCCTTTAACTATATTTTATTCCTCTCAGGTTCATTATAAATTGTTTTTCCCTTTCTCAGAGGTTGCTCTAAGTAAACAGTGCAATCTATTAGATTCAATAGCAGAAATAAATGACACTGCTACTGAGAATGGTATCTCATCTGTGCTTCCCTCCTTTCCCAAATATATGAATTTTAGCCTAAGGTTCAACTTACTAAGCTGCAAGAATATAAGAACTGAGAACCCTTTTGATATTTTCCATTTTTTTGCAGTTTTATTACCCTCTATGGCTCCCTTAATGCAGTAAATACCAATTGATCTCAACTGAGAAATGTATCTCTTATTCTCCAAAATGCAGAAATCATATCCTGCAGAATACATGAAGTATCTGATGAAGTTTAAAATAGGTAGCTTACCCAGAAAGATCAAATGATATAATGCACTGCCTGTGGGAGCTGCAATTTAACAACCTCATTTTTATTTTCCTGCTAAAATAAAATGACACGGTCACATTTGTTTTTCACTGGTGCTGTCTTCAATAAAATGTTACATTTTATCCTGCCTTAAAATGCCACATGTATGCCAGTTAGGGTTAACAGAGAAGATCCCACCAAGAAAAATGTATTTAAATGCAATAATTGATTTAAGGCTTACATAAGTACATAAGTATTGCCACACTAGGACAGACCAACGGTCCATCAAGCCTAGCATCCTGTTTCCAACAGTGGTCAATCCAGGTGACAAATACCTGGCAAGATCCCAAAAAAGCTCAATTTATGCTGCTTATCCCAGAAATAAGCAGTGGATTTTCCCTAAGTCAATTTAATAATGGTGGATGAACTTTTCCTTTAGGAAGTCGTCCAGACCCTTTTTAAACTCCGCTAAGCTAATCACCTTTACCACATTCTCTGGCAACGAATTCCAGAGTTTAATTACACATTGCTAGCAAGAAAAGTTGATTCATTGATTTTGCCAGGCCTGACCATTTTCCCAGCATGTACATTCAGTTTCACTAGTTTGCAGTAATGATATGTATTAGAAAATAAAAATGCACAAAAGGGCCCTTTTACTAATGTGTGGTAGGCCTAACGAGGGCCTACTGCTTGCTAAAAGAGCACTACCACGGGACACACTGAGGCTTTCCACGGTAGTTTTTGGATTAGCGTGCACTAATCCTGTGCTGGAAGCTATTTTTCATTTTCCAGCACGGGAGACATGCCAATGGCGGAGAGTAGGCATGCCTGTGCTAATCAGGCAGTAAGGGCACATTACTGTACGCTACCTGATTAGCACAAGAGTAGCGGGGCAACCCTTACCTCCTCTTAAATACGTGGCAGTAAGGGTCCCACATTAATGGTCACGAGCTAATGGGGAAATTAGCGCGTGGCCATTGAAAAAGGAGAAAATTGGCCATTGTACTGGTGTACTATAGGTGGCCACAACGCATGGGAAACCCATGCGCTAAAAGCTGCAAGGGCCACTTTTTAGCACACCTTAGTAAAAGGACCCCAAAAGAGAGCAATTTTATAAGAAGACATATCTGTGGAAAGTCTATGTGCCTTTATAAAATCCAGTTCCAAAAGCACTCATATTCACATACACTTACTTAGACCTCTTCTGATAAAGGTGTAAATTTCTGCATGTACTCTACACACTTACCTGTGAATTTTCTACAGTTTGCATGTACATCACAACACCACCTCTTCTCCATTTAAACTATATTCCCGGGCCCCCACTGGATAGAAAGTGCTAAATATAGGGAATTACATTATAAGTTTTTATTTCATATGTATTTCCATCCCCATAAACCAAAAAAGATGGAGTATCCAACTTCGGGGGCATGTTTGAAATGTTCCAGTCCACATGCCTCTTATAGTGGGGGGAAGCAAAGAGATGAGATGCCATGGGGGAAGACAGAAAGTAGATGCTGTATGGTGTAGGTGGGGAGACAGAGAAGAGATACTGCATGGTGTGAGAGGGGGACACACATACACAGATGAGATGCTGTATGGCTGGGAGGAGATTGAAACACATACAGAGAGGAGATGTTGCATGGCTGGAGGGAGAAAGACACATACACAGAGGAGATGCTACATGGCTGGGGGAGAAACACACACACATACACACAAAAGTGGAGATACCTGGAATGGGGAAAGATCAGGACACAGAAAAGGCTGGTTTTCATTTTGCCGCACGTCCATTTTCCAGCACATTACAAAAAAAAATCCCTTTTTTCCAGGCATGCTCAGGAAATGGACCAACGCGTGTCCAAAACATGCGCCTACAGCAGCATAGGCCACTTTGGGGTGTGCCTTAGTATAAGGGCTCCTAAATACTGTGCCTAAATCTAGACATCGCTTATACAATATGCTTAGTCGGAAATTTATTCCACATAGATTTTTATAGGATGTGTGTAGGACTGTCTTCAAATACAGAAGTTCTGGGTGGCTCTATGGGCCCATTTGAGTGCAATGTGTGGCAGGAGCTGGACGGCGCTCCCTCATAGATCTCTCCTGGATCTGACAGATGGTATTGTGGAGGGAGTGGCTTTCTCAGTACTCTTATTGTGCAAAGCCTGTTTGATAGCAAAGCACTACATATTGTTGCAGTGGATTGATACAGCTCTGCCCACTGTGTCTCAGTAGCGCAACCAGAGTTGCTATGGATGGAAAAGATGACTGCAGTCCTTCGGGGACGACTGTCTAAGAAGAGATTTTTTTTAATATGGGATCCTTATTTGAGAACCTTACCCCTGATGGTCCGTCCTGTTATTTTTAAATGACTTGGATAGGTCATACATGATGACTTTGGACATGATTGACAATTCTCAGTTTGGGAGTGGTGAAATTTGGGAAGTCATTAGCAGGTTGAGTGATCACGGCTGAGACTTTTGCTATTATCAGATGTGCCTTTTACTAAGGCGCGCCAAAACAAATGGCCTGCGCTAGTGTAGACGCACGTTTTGGATGCGCACAGGTTCACTTTTCAGTGTGCCTGCAAAAAAGGCCTTTTTTAGCCGAAAATGGACGTGCGGCAAAATAAAAATTAGTGCATGTCCATTTTAGATATGAGACCTTACCACTACCCATTGAGGTCTCACACATTAACTGAGCAGTAATCAAAAGAATTTAATTCCATAACATTGGAGAAGTGAGGAAAACAGTGCACTGGCGTATAGATTCAAATTGCACTTGAGACCAAGAAACAGCAAGACAGTAATTATGTATTGGAGGAGGACGCAGGTGGAGATATGAAACACAATCTAGGAAGCTAGGTAAGAGGAGGTTCCAGTGTGAAACACCCTATGAACCAAGGTTAGTATTTTAAAATGGATGAAATATTGGACTGGGAGCCAGTGATGGGCATAGAGCAGAGGTGTGATGTGGTCAAACCTCCCTGCATTGCATAGAAGGCAAATGGCTGACTTCTGAATCCATTGTAAATGTTTGATGATGCTTGAATGGATAAGATTGCAAACACAGAGCAGACATCAAAGGGGAGAGAGAAGAGGAGAAGGAGGAGAGCCAGGAGCCAGAGGCAGAGGACGAAAGAGAGGTTGCTGGACCAAGTGGATCCATTTGAGGTCCCCTGAGAATTTTAATGACCCAGAAGTCATCTTGCAAAAACAGTTTATGATAGAAGACATGTACCAGGGCTTCCAGGGTATTCTATAGTCAATGGGCCTCATGCTGACCCATGTGGAGAGAGTGAGGGCAGAGCTATGCGAATCCGCACTGATGGCATTAAGCAGCAAGGGATACTTGCTCTGTCCCTCTTAAGCCAGAAATGTAATTTTATGTTACACAACTCTTTTTTGTCATTGTGTTAAAGGCACGTGTTTCATTTGTTTATATTTTAAAAAGTTATAGGGTACTAATGTAACTTGGCACCAAGCAATCAAATGGCCATCAATTCTCAAAGTTAAGAATATTTTTTTTATTGTGGTGCCAGTTATTTGTATTGCTTAATTATTGATGCTTACAGACATTTTTGTTAATATATATAAAATTCTCAATGTATTTTTAATGTTATATATAGTTTATATTTAGTGCATGACCCCTGAAGCAGACAGGTTAGTCCCGTCAAAACACAGGCCTGTGTCAGGTCTTGTATACCTGTGGTGCAGAATAAAGATTACTACATTTTATTATTGGCTGAGAAGATTTTTTTGGTCCACCTCTACTCCTTGTACTCCTTCTGGATTATATGTACAGGTTTTATCCTTTACCTTTGGGTTAGGTTTTTGAACTAGAAACCAAGAATGTGCATAAATCACCAGAATGCCAGCATTTATGTGCATATTTCTCTGTATAAGTGGAGTGGCCTAGTGGTTAGAGCCCCAGTTTTAAGATCCAGAGGTGCCTAGTTCAAATTCCACTATTGATCCTTGTGATCTTGGGCAACTGTCTCTTCATGTTCACGTGTACAGCTCTGCGTACATCTAGTAGCGCTATAGAAATGATAAGTAGTAGTAAGTCACTTAGCATTCCATTTCCTCCAATACAAATTTAGATTGTGAGCCCTCCAGTGAGGGAAATACCCAATGTAACTCACCTTGAGCTACTACTAAGAAAGATGTGAGCAAATCAGAGTCTGAGAATTTTTAGCTATATAGGCACAAACATTTATCTACATCAGCTCTATGGCTGGTTTAAGTGGTTGCACCTAAAATATACACATGTATTTCCCTTTTTACACTAGTATTCTATAATGAAAAGTAAACACCTGCTTTCCTTAATAGAATAGTTTCCACATAACTGCCTTCTTGGCATTTAAAAATAGTGCCCATTTATAGAATTGCCCACATAATGCATTTGAGAGCTCTCTGCTTTCCATGATGTACAAAAATTCTGAAATGTGAAAGACTGCATAAAACTTTTATTCTCTTCTAACCTGTCCAGAATTATATTTCTTATCATTTTTATTAATAAGCTAAAAATCATCCATTTTTAGTCGTTTTTATTGTGAAAGGAAAATTCACTGCTTTAATATTCTCTGCCAGTGATCTCTGTTATATTTGAGGCAATGAGCAGAGAGATTGCTCTTAAACTGTAGAGTTTTCTTACAGGTGCCATCACCACACAGTAGGAAAGAACATACAGAAAATGCAAAATATGAAAGGGTCTACATGCAATAACTAGTAATCAAATCCATTAGAAATAAAGGCAGAATGAAACCTCAAGGGTCTGATGTTATAGCAGAACACCTATGTGAGAATTCCAACTTCATTTCCACTACTCCTAACTTGCACCTCAATATTGAAGACTGCATAAAAATAGGCGTGTACCTTAAAGTGATTATTAAATTGTTAATGGTAAAAATATTACTAGGTGATAGAAAAACTCCCTGGTAAAATTAGGGCCTTTAGCACATTTAGTAAGGTGCTCAAAACATAGAGACACTCAGGGACCCTTTTTACTAAGATGCACCGGAAAATGGACTGCGCTAGTGTAGGCATGTGTTTTGGGTGCGTGCAGATCCATTTTTCAGCGTGCCTGTAAAAACGGCCTTTTTAAAATTTTTGCCAAAAACTGACATGCAGCAAAACAAATCTGGTGCACGTCCATTTTGGGTCTGAGACCTTATCGCCAACCATTGACGTAGAGGTAAGGTCTCACGTGTTAACCATGCAGTACTCATCTACGCACGTAGAATGACGATTACCGCCCGGTTTCTGCCTCACGCCAGAAAATAAAAGTTATTTTCCGACACGCGTAGCGGATGTACATCAAAAATGAAATTACTGCATGGGCCACGTGGTAGCTTGGTGGTAACTCAAAATTGACGCACATTGGGCGTGCATAGGCGCCTATGAAGCTTAGTAAAAGGGCCCCTCAAATAGCTGGCCTTAACCAGGATATTGACTGATTAGCCTGCTGTTTATATAATTCATTCATTCATTCACAATGCAAAAGAGCATTTCCAAAGAACAACTTTGTAGTTTTATATATTCTTTTGATAGCATATGATTAAGAAAGTATTATGGCATCACGCTGGGGTGGTTTTGCAGGTTATCTGCATATTTCTCCCAGGTTCACCCATATCCACTCAGGTTTCTGTTTCTGCTACCTTGTGCTGCTTCTGGCTGCTTGCCAAGTGCTGAGGACGTTTTGCAGCCTATCTGTATATTCTTCCCAGTGTCTTCTGGGATGACTTCCAGGTTTACCCTGAACTACCCAGGCCTCTGCTCCAGTTATCCCATACTCCCCCAGTCACTTGCCAGTTCCTGGGGAGGTTTTGCAGCCCGAATGCATATTCTTTTCAGTATCCCATGGGGTAACTCCATAATAACCCATGTTCTCCACGTGTTTGTATCTTCTCTTCTCCTTCTACTTTCTATGGTTCCACTATACTTTCTCTTTCTGATGCTAGCTGTCTCCAATCTTATTCCCCATCTCAAAGCACTACATACCTCACTATCCCATTGCCATTTTATCACCTCACCATCCATTTTATTTTCAATCCTCTGCTCAGCTCTCAAGCTTCAACATTTCATTCTCCATTCTGTCTGAGCACACTTCATCTTTGTCACTGTCATGATGCTTCCACTATTCTTCTCAGTATTCTCCTACTCCTTCTCCTCCTCTCCAATGGGGATATCAATCCCAATCCTGACACTCCAAATCAATTCTCACCCCACCTGTACAACATCTCCAATCTTATTCCTATTCTTCACCTTCCTCTTTCTTTTCTCCCTTTCTCGTATGTCCTCTGTCTCCAACAAGCTTGTTTCCATTCATGATCTCTTTCTCTATTCAACAATGCTTTTCTTGCTCTAATTTAGCATTTCCCTGAAGACTCTGCTTCAGTTGCTTTGTCATTAACTTTTCTCCCATACTCTTCCCCTGAATGACCATGGTGGTGGTATCAGCTGCTACTCTCCCCTTCTTGTATATTTCAACCCCTTCTTCCACCTCTGTATCACTCTTTTTCTTCCTTTGAAGTCCACTCAATCCACTTATTCACTCCACTACCTCTCCAGGTCATTGTTATTTATTAACAACCCCTCCCCAAAATAGGTCCCTCTCTTCCTTTCTCACTGATTTTGGCTCTTGGGTTGCCTTCTTTCTCAACCCATCCTCACCGTTCATCATTCTTGGACACTTTAACATTCATTCTATAACCTCTTCACTCAGTTTCCAGCTATGGTCCACTAACCCTTCTCACTAATGTGGCTACTATCTTGATCTTGTCATCTTCTCTAACTGCTCAGTCTCAAACTTTTCCATGTCAATTCTCTTGCTCTATGACCATCATCTGAAAACTTCCACAGTTAATCACTTTGCCCCACAGTATCATCCAATTACCATAACAAATTTAGGAATCTTCAGGCTAATTGACCCTTGTACTTTCTCCACCACTGTTTCATCTCTCCACTCATCCACTATGTTATCCAAGTCTGTCAATGAGGCATTCTCTTCCTTCAACGCTATACTAATCTAATCCATTGCTGATATACCATACAGATACCAGCGCAAGGTTCAAGGCTGTTTACAGAGCAGGGGTCTACATTGGTGGAGAGGGAAGGTATGGAGGGGAGTGCAAGAAAAGGGGAGGAATAAGTAAAAGTTAAATTTTGTCGAACAGTAGGGTTTTCAGTTTCTTCTGGAGCTGCATGTAGTGCGGTTCAGAGCGGATCGTGATTGGTAAAGAGTTCCATTCGGAGGTGGTGCAATAAGTGAACAGGAAGTTAACCTGACATTTGTACTTTAGATTATTAATTCAGGAGAACTTCAGGAGCAAGCTGTTGTAAAGTCTTGTGGAATTGTAGAAGGAGAAGATTTGGATCAGTAGTTCTGATGTGTTACCGTATAACTTCTGAAAAACTAGGCAGAATTATTTGAAGGTGATGTGGGCTCTGATATTTAGCCATTGTAGTTCTTTTAGGTGTCTAGAAACACTTTCAAACTTTTAGTTGGAAAATCAGTTGCATCCAGCATCTGGACCAGAACAGAGAATTGTGGTTGTTGGAAATAGGATCTTAGTAGCCTCAGCTGGTGCTGAGTGGTTAAAGTGGAATCCAGGGTGAAACCCAGGATCTTGGATTCTTTGGATATATTGAGGGTTGCTCCATTGGATAGCATTAGATCCAAGGGTATACAGACTGTGGTGCTGGAGAACCAGAGCAGATATGTTTTGTTTAGGTTCAGTTGGAGCATGTGCTCTATGGACAATTTGTATATTTTCTTCATTGCCAGGTAGACTGAGTCTGAGGTTTCGTTAAGTATGGATTTTGCGGGGATGAGCATTAGTATGTCATCAGCATACAAGAATATGTGTTCTCCATCCTCCAGAGTGTTTTGGGGAAGGGTGCCCATGAATAGGTTGAATAGTAGGAGGGACAGCAGAAGCCCTGGAGTACACCACATGTTGGTGCCCAACTCTTTCCAGACTATGTAAGAGCAATTTTGCAGGACGTCTCTGAACCAATTCAGTATAGTTCCTGTCAATCCAAGGTCACTAAGTCTGGTCAGCAGTAAGTTGTGGTCCACAGAGTCAAAGGCAGCCGAGATGTCATATTGGAGCAGGATGATGTGTTTTCCCCCTTGCAAGGGAGTCCCTGATGATGGAGGTTAGCACCAGCAGGAGGGTTTCAGTGCTGTGCTGTGGCATAAAGCCGAATTGCATGAGATGGTAGCAGAACATTTCAACGTAGTCAGATAGTTGTTGCCTGAGTGTTTCAAGCAGTTTGGTAAGTAGAGGGATCCAGGCTATGGGTAAAGATAAGCTGAGGTTAGAGGCTTTGGAGGAGGGCATGAATGTGATGTGTCCCATCTCTTTTGGGAATTTCCCTTTATCTAGTATGCTATTCAGGAATAGGTTAAGCCATGACAAAACAAGGATTGGAGGGTTCGTAAACATGAAAGAAGGGCAGAGGTCTGGTATGCATCGGTGGGATACTACTTTGGAAGCAATTATTGGAGGTCGCAGGTGGTTATGGGTTTAAAGGTACTCCATTGTTGGTACACAGTCTTGTGGACTGTTGAATCTTCTTTCTGGGAAGGTGTAAGTGGATGAGTTGGAGGTGTTTGTTTGTTGTAGAGATCTTCCTGTATCTTCAATATTTTAGTCTGAAAGAAATCAGCTAGGACCTGCACATCCAGTTGGTTAGAGATCTTTTCTTTGCCAAGGCTGGGGGGTCAAAGAAGGTCGTTCACAAGTGTGAATAGTTTTTTGGGTAGCGGTTTGGGTATGATGATTAATGCAGAGTAGTATGTCTTCTTTGCTTCCGCGTAACAGAATTTGTAGAGTCAGTGTGCTTCTTTCCATTTAGATTTAGTGTAAGGATCCTCTGATTTCCTCCAAGTTCTTTCCAGGTGCCTGCAGGACCTCTTAAGGTTGTTTCAGGAGATCGGTTTACTAGGGCTTTGGTTTGGTGGACTTGATCTTTTGCAATTTCAAGGGGGCTATGGCGTTCAAACATTTCTCGGTGATTATGTCCCAATCTGCTTTCATCAATAGTAGATCCTTTTGTTGCATACTGATCTCATCCTTGACTAAGTTCCAGAAGATGGTGCAATCAATTTCCCCCCTTGTTTTAATGATGGGCTTGGCTTTTCTTGTGCTTTTGGTGAACACATAGATTTGGATGTTGAAGCAGGCGAGATGGAATGGCCATGGAATGGCCAACCAGTCGACCCCAGAAAGAAGATGTGAGGGGTAGGAGATGACCATATCAAGGGCATGCCCTTTTTCGTGTATGGCAGACATTCGCCTGACGTTTAGGACAGAGGATATTAGGATTTGAGGTCATAGACCCTAGTGTCATCATCTTGTTTAAGGGGTAAGTTTTGGTCGCTAACTATCAGCAGTCTGGGGAATTGTGAGAGGTATGAGCTTAAGAGTTCAAGTAGTCTTGCTTCTGTGTTTTGCCAGGGGCTCAGAGGTCTATATATTAACAGGATTCCAACCAACCTCACAAAGGGCTGGAGTCATCTTGGAGTTTGCACAGCATGTATTCAAGGCAGCTGTCCTGTGATGATTGTTGGTGAGCCCTTAGGTTCCCGGAGGGCTGGTAAGACCTCCGAGGACCGCCGCGCACCCCGAATCTTCACCCGCGGCGACCGCCGTTCACCGAGGGTTGAGCCCTCAGCTGCAGCCGGTCAGCAGGACTGCTGGAACCGCGGGGTGACGGTCGGCCTGGCTGGTAGTCAGCAACTCAGTCTCTAGGGGACAGCTAGCAAGGACGGCTAGCGCAGGAAAGGACACAGTCTCTGCAAGGGGCTAGCAGGGAGGGCTAGCTGGAAGAGGAGCGCAGTCTCTGGGGGTGGCTAGCAAGGGCGGCTAGCTTGGAGAGGACACAGACTCCGAAGGTGGCTAGCAAGGACGGCTAGCTGAAGAAAATCCAGTCTCTGAAGGTGGCTAGCAAGGACGGCTAGCTGAAGAAGACACAGTCTCTGAAGGTGGCTAGCAAGGACGGCTAGCTGAGGAAGACACAGTCTCTGAAGGTGGCTAGCAAGGACGGCTAGCTGAGGAAGACACAGTCTCTGAAGGTGGCTAGCAAGGACGGCTAGCTGAAGAAGACACAGTCTCTGAAGGTGGCTAGCAAGGACGGCTAGCTGAGGAAGACACAGTCTCTGAACGTGGCTAGCAAGGGCGGCTAGCTGAAGAAGACACAGTCTCTGAAGGTGGCTAGCAAGGACAGCTAGCTGAAGAAGACACAGTCTCTGAAGGTGGCTAGCAAGGACGGCTAGCTGAAGAAGACACAGTCTCTGAAGGTGGCTAGCAAGGACGGCTAGCTGAAGAAGACACAGTCTCTGAGGGTGGCTAGCAAGGACGGCTAGCTGAGGAAGACACAGTCTCTGAAGGTGGCTAGCAAGGACGGCTAGCTGAAGAAGACACAGTCTCTGAGGGTGGCTAGCAAGGACGGCTAGCTGAGGAAGACACAGTCTCTGAAGGTGGCTAGCAAGGACGGCTAGCTGAAGAGGCCACAGTCTCCGATCCACTGTGTGGGCTTCTGACGAACGAAACGGAAGCACTGGACCCCTTCCGTTTCGTGGTTTAAATCCCCCGCCCGTCCTTCCCCTTCCAGCAGCTGGAGCCAATCCCCCTGGCCCAGGCAGGCAAAGGAGGCCTGGATTGGCCCGCCTGCCCGGCGGGCGGGGTCTCCTGGTCGATGCGCCAATCCGGCGCGAGTAGGCGGGGCTGGCTCGCTGGTCCGCTCCAACGAGGAGGACGACGACGCCGGCGCCGCCATCTTGACCAGCGTATCTCCTTCTCCAAGGCCGGCGCTTGCTCCCGCGGATCGCCGGCCTCGCCGCCCCGGATCCCGCGGCCTCCGTTGGTCCTCGCCCCCTACAGCGGGCTGCCAGGTAAGAGCCCAGGAAGGGACAGTATCCTCCCCGGATGCCCCCTTCTCCCTGGGCCCGGGTTTGGAGGGATACCGGGCGTGGAAGGCTTTGACCAATTCTGGAGCATGTACATTCGCAGCGGGTTCCCAGGAGTTGTCTTCGGGGCCAAAATTTTCCCAGGACAATAAGTAATACAGCTTCCCTCGCTGTCTTTTTGCATCCAGGACCTCATCCACTTCAAACTCTGGATCGGGATCTGCGTCTAGATCTTCGGTCTCCTGCCGTTGAGGATGCCATCGAGACCCTCGAAAACTCTTCAATAAGGAAATATGGAAAGCGTTATGCACCTGCAGAGTACTCGGTAGCCGCAATCGATATGTCACAGCTCCAATTCGGGATTGGATTGCAAAGGGTCCAATGTACCGAGGTCCCAATCTACGGGAGGGCACCCGAAGCCGGAGGTATTTTGTGCTTAACCATACCTTCTGCCCTGGTTGCAAGACGGGAGCGGTTTTCCGATGCCGATCTGCAAAGGTCTTGCATTTAGTGGCTGCCTTCTGCAGTTGTTCTCGGGCCGTTTCCCAGACTCTTTGCAGATCTGCCAGAGTTTCATTAACCCTGGGGGTCGGAGATCCAGACGGGAAAGGTGCTGGAAGTCGAGGATGTCGTCCATACACCAAGAAGAATGGAGAGTCTCCCGAGGCCGAGTGGACACTGTGATTATATGCAAACTCGGCCCAAGGGAGTAGGGAGACCCAGTTATCTTGGCGTTTGTTGACGAATGCTCGTAGGAACCCTTTTAACGTTTGGTTCGTCCTCTCGACCATGCCATTGGTTTGGGGATGGTATGCTGATGAGAAATGGGTCTTCACCCCCAATGCAGTACACAAGGCCCTCCAGAAACGCGAGGTGAATTGGGGGCCTCGGTCACTAACAATCCGCAGAGGCAGCCCATGAAGTCGAAAAATGTGTTGAATGAAGAGTTGAGCTAGTGCGACCGCCGAAGGAAGTCCTGGCAAGGGAACGAAATGGGCCATTCGGGAAAAACGGTCAATTACCACCCAAATCACCGTATGTCCCCGGGAACTGGGGAGGTCGGTGATAAAGTCCATGGAAAGCTCCGTCCAGGGTCCCGTCGGTACGGGCAGAGGTTGTAGCTTCCCCATGGGGGCCCCAATCACCGGTTTGGTCCGGGCGCACATAGGGCAGGTGGTGACAAATTGAAGAATGTCCCGCCTCATCTGAGGCCATTGATACTGCCTGGTAATGAGACGCAGAGTCTTCTGATACCCAAAATGTCCCACCCATCTGGATGAATGCCCCCATTGCATTACCTTCGCTCGTTCAGCGGCTGGCACTAGTTCTCTAGTAGGAGCCACCTCCCCCACGGCCGCGCTAAGGCATGCCGGATCCAACATGGCATGGGTCTCCTTAGTCTCCTCTGGAACCTCAAATGCTCTGGAGAGGGAGTCCGCAGGGGTATTTTGAGCAGCCGCCCGAAAAACTAATTGAAAATGAAATCTGGCAAAAAACAATGACCACCGGGCTTGTCGGGGATTGAGCCGTTGAGCCTCTTGTAGATACAGTAGATTCTTGTGGTCAGTGATTACTGTGAATCGATGTTCCGCTCCCTCCAGCAGATGTCTCCATTCCTGCAGGGCTAATTTCAAAGCTAAGAGCTCTCTGTCCCCTACTGTGTAATTACATTCCGCCGGGGAGAATCTACGAGAGAAGAAAGAGCACGGCTGGCGCCGGCCCTTAGAATTCACCTGTGAGAGGACCACCCCGGCTCCCAACGCAGACGCATCCACTTCCACGATAAAGGGTTTGTCTGGATCCGGGGCTAGTAAAATGGACGCTGAGTTGAATGCCTCCTTTACCTGGCGAAAAGCCACCTGCGCCTCGGGCGGCCAGTCCCGAACCCTCGCGTTCTTTCTAGTGAGCGCTGTCAACGGCGCCGTCAGTTGCGAATACTGGGGAATAAACTGACGATAGTAGTTCGCGAATCCTAAAAAACGTTGCAGTGCTTTCAATCCCAGCGGTTGGGGCCATTCTCGAATTGCCCGGAGTTTGTCCGGTTCCATCTGTAGCCCCCCGGGTAACAGAATATGTCCCAAAAATGGTAACGACTTCTGATGAAAAGCGCACTTGCTGAGTTTAGCAAACAGGCGGTATTGTCATAACCGCTGCAGCACTGCGCGAACATGACCCACATGTTCCGCGGGGTTTTGGGAAAACACCAAGATGTCGTCCAGATATACAATTACCGTGGAGTTCAGCAAATCCTCGAGCACATAATTAATAAGTCGCTGAAAGACCGCAGGGGCATTACATAGGCCAAATGGCATCACCCGATATTCGAAATGTCCCTCGTGGGTGTTAAAGGCCGTCTTCCATTCGTCCCCTCGCCGGATCCGCACTAAGTTGTAGGCCCCCCGTAAGTCCAACTTGGTAAACATCTGGGCTCCTTGCAGCCTGTCAAAGAGTTCGGGAATGAGCGGTAGAGGAAAGCGATCCTTTACCGTGATGGCATTTAAACCCCGATAATCGATACAGGGCCTCAAGGAGCCATCCTTCTTAGTAACAAAAAAGAACCCGGCCCCGGCTGGGGACGTAGAGGGCCGGATGAAGCCTCTTCGCAGATTCTCCCGGATATACTCCTGCATAGCCTTGGACTCCCCTCGGGACAGGGCATACAGTCGGCCCCGCGGTGGCATGGTATCAGCCATCAAGTTAATGGCACAGTCGAACGACCGATGCGGCGGTAGAACTTCCGCCTCCACTGGACAAAACACATCGGCAAAGTCCCTATAGTCTATGGGCAGGGAGCCCAACTCCATCCGCCCCCCCCCCCCCCCCCCGGGCATACTAGTAAATGCGGGGCAGCTGTCGGTCCGGCCCTTACAACAGTTCTCACGACAGGGACTACCCCAAGCTTGGATACCTCCCTTGGTCCAGTCAATAACAGGGTTATGACTCCGTAGCCAGGGCAATCCCAGAACCACTGGATGAATGGTCCGGGATAGTACTAGGAATTGGATTTCCTCCCGGTGATCCTCCCCCACCTGCAAGGTCAAAAAGGAGGTGATCTCCGTGACCGGCTGCGGTAATGTAGTTCCCTGGATGGAGGTGATTTGCAGCGCCGGACGCCGCGGGAGCGTGGGCCAGCCCATCTGTTGGAGCAGTTCATACCCGATGAAGTTGCCCCCCGATCCAGAGTCCACCAGGGCCCGGGTCTGGATAGCGGTCTCGTGCCACCGTAGAATTACTGGCAGTGTGATCAAGGAATCTGGTAGGGGAGCGGCATGCCCCAAGACCCCTCCCCTCAAGGTGCCTTGGGGGAGACATTTCCCGCCCGGGAGGGGCAGGCTCGAATAAAATGTCCGGCCTCACCACAATAGAGGCACAGTCCGTCCCACAAGCGTTTTTTCCTGTCGGACGAGGCCAGTCGTTGACGGCCCATCACCATCGGCTCCTCCCCATTCTCCTTGGAGTCCCGGTTCCCACGGCGAGGAGATGGCCCCTTAGTAGTCCGGGACGTTCCCCGGGCCCACTTCTGCCGTTCCGCCCGGGCTCTTGCTCGCTCCTGGAACCGGGTATCTACGCGGATACAGAGCGAAATCAGAGCGTCCAGTTGGCCTGGGACCTCTCGCCCGGCCAATTCGTCCTTGATTCGTTCTTGTAAGCCTTCCGTAAAGATAGCCATTAAGGACTCCGGGTTCCAACGGAGCTCCGTGGCTAAAGTCCGGAAACGAATGGCATAATCAGCCACCGTTCCCTCACCCTGATGAATTTGCAGCAGTTCCGATGCCACGGAAGATGGTCTCCCAGGAAGGTCGAACACCATACGGAACCGGCGCTGAAATTCACTATAGTCATCCAAGATGGGGTCCTGTTGCTCGTTAAGTGGGGCCACCCAGGCCAGGGCCTTCCCTTCACAAAGGCCCATGATATATCCCACTTTACTGTGATCCGAAGCGAAGGTCTCCGGTTGCATCCGGAAGGCCAAGTTGCACTGATTGAGGAACCCCCGGCAACCTCCGGGGGCCCCATTATATCGTGCCGGCTCAGGGAACCGAGGTCCCGTGCGGAACCCTCCCGAACGGGGAGCCGCTGCGGCCCCCTGGACCGCAGCGGCCTGGTTCTGTACCTGAAGCGTAGAAAGTTGAGAGCATACGTTTTGGAGCACCCCCGACAGGGCGTTCAGCTGCTCCTGCTGCTGCTGAAGTACCTTAGCCAGGTCCCGTAGCTCGGGCTGCGTAGGCGAGCTCATGGCTTCCGTTTCCTGTCCTGTGATGATTGTTGGTGAGCCCTTAGGTTCCCGGAGGGCTGGTAAGACCTCCGAGGACCGCCGCGCACCCCGAATCTTCACCCGCGGCGACCGCCGTTCACCGAGGGTTGAGCCCTCAGCTGCAGGCGGTCAGCAGGACTGCTGGAACCGCGGGGTGACGGTCGGCCTGGCTGGTAGTCAGCAACTCAGTCTCTAGGGGACAGCTAGCAAGGACGGCTAGCGCAGGAAAGGACACAGTCTCTGCAAGGGGCTAGCAGGGAGGGCTAGCTGGAAGAGGAGCGCAGTCTCTGGGGGTGGCTAGCAAGGGCGGCTAGCTTGGAGAGGACACAGACTCCGAAGGTGGCTAGCAAGGACGGCTAGCTGAAGAAAATCCAGTCTCTGAAGGTGGCTAGCAAGGACGGCTAGCTGAAGAAGACACAGTCTCTGAAGGTGGCTAGCAAGGACGGCTAGCTGAGGAAGACACAGTCTCTGAAGGTGGCTAGCAAGGACGGCTAGCTGAAGAAGACACAGTCTCTGAAGGTGGCTAGCAAGGGCGGCTAGCTGAAGAAGACACAGTCTCTGAAGGTGGCTAGCAAGGACGGCTAGCTGAAGAAGACACAGTCTCTGAAGGTGGCTAGCAAGGACGGCTAGCTGAAGAAGACACAGTCTCTGAGGGTGGCTAGCAAGGACGGCTAGCTGAGGAAGACACAGTCTCTGAAGGTGGCTAGCAAGGACGGCTAGCTGAAGAAGACACAGTCTCTGAGGGTGGCTAGCAAGGACGGCTAGCTGAGGAAGACACAGTCTCTGAAGGTGGCTAGCAAGGACGGCTAGCTGAAGAGGCCACAGTCTCCCATCCACTGTGTGGGCTTCTGACGAACGAAACGGAAGCACTGGACCCCTTCCGATTCGTGGTTTAAATCCCCCGCCCGTCCTTCCCCTTCCAGCAGCTGGAGCCAATCCCCCTGGCCCAGACAGGCAAAGGAGGCCTGGATTGGCCCACCTGCCCGGTGGGCGGGGTCTCCTGGTCGATGCGCCAATCCGGCGCGAGTAGGCGGGGCTGGCTCGCTGGTCCGCTCCAACGAGGAGGACGACGACGCCGGCGCCGCCATCTTGACCGGCGTATCTCCTTCTCCGAGGCCGGCGCTTGCTCCCGCAGATCGCTGGCCTCGGAGCGGCCCGCGGCAGCGCCGGCCCCGGCGGCGGCTCATCCTCGCCGCCCCGGATCCCGCGGCCTCCGTTGGTCCTCGCCCCCTACAGCGGGCCGCCAGGTAAGAGCCCGGGACGGGACAGCAGCGAATGATGTTGGAATGAATTAGGGATAAGTGGAAGAAACTCTTGTACATTGTAGATATGCCTCCACCCTGTCTGTTGACCCTGGGGCAGTGGAGGGTGCTGTAACCTGCATGGCACAGATGTGGTAGTTCAGGGCTATTTTGTTCCTTGAGCCAGGTCTCAGACAGGAAGGTGAAGCTGAAGTCACAGGATTTAATCAGCTAGCAGAAAAGAAGTTTGTTCCTGACCGATCTTGCATTGGCATACATGCAGGGTACTAGTACTAGTGGTGTCCCTGTGGGGGTGTTTTTTGTGCTTGTTGGAGTACCCTTTGGGTCTGCAGAGTGGGGGTCGAATCCTCATTGTATTTTATATTTTTGGGTAAGTAGTTGGTAGGATGTAGGGTTGATCTTTGTGAGCCACCTGAGCAAGCAGTAGAAGGATTGGCCACCACCTTGTGGAGTGTGCGCAGATGGAGGAGTTTGATGGATTCTTCGGGTGGTTGGGGTGGTCAGATCGCAGGTGTTCAGATGCCATGTATGGCACCATGCTTTGAATACTCTTATTCCTCCCATTTCCTATTATCTGAGGCCTACCAAACCACAGCCTCAACTGACAACCAGAATCCGCTGCATACATTCTTATGCCCTGTCTGCAGAGCACCTTTCGTTAAAGTCCTGCTTCCATGCTAACTTCATACATTTTAAATTCTTGCTGACCTACTTCCAGTCTGCTTTTGCCAAACAGGAGTATTATGTGCAACTTTTGCATTAAACCTTTGTCATCTCTTTGCCACAATGAACTCCCTTCTCAAAGTGCCTCCACCTCCAACACTCTCACATTTATTTTCTGCCCAGACTATGGCCGAGTACATCTATGACAAGGTTCGCAAGGTTAATCTTGAGTTCACCACCAGGTCACCTCAATCACCCCTTTTTCTACTTCATCATCATATCTTTTCTTCTACCTCTGTTACCCTTTCTTCCTTTTCTAAAATCACAGAGGACGAAACTTCACATCTGAACATGGATGGGGCTGATTTTGTTTGTTTTATTTTGAATATTGTATAATTCAGTGCCTGTTACTGTTTTATTGTCTCTCTTATTATGTATATTGATCTGTGATCCACTTAGTTGTAGGCAGATTAGAATTTTTTAAATAAATAAAAATCTTCTCTTCTCCTCCAAACTCAGTAACTGTTTCTCTGATCCCATTCCCATACATCAACTCAGCTACATCTCCCCTACTGTAATCCCTTCCATCTATCATATCCTCAATCTATCCCTTTCTACTGCAACTTTATGATACCTTCAACATGCTGTGATTGCACCACTGCTCAAAAAGTCGTCACTAGACTGTACCTGCTCTTTCACGTAATGCCCCATCTCCCTCTTCCTTTTTTCATCTGTCTTGACTTTATTTCATCTTAAACTATTCTTTATCCACTATAATCTGGCTTTCACCATCTATATTCTATATAGAAAAACCCCTTGCCAAAGTCCCCAGTGACCTATTCCTAGCCAGATCTAAGTGCCTTTACTCAATCCTCATTCTTCCTCACCTATCTGTTACTTTTGATACTGTCGGTCACTACCTATTCCTTGATATGCAGATTTAGGGGCGGTGTTCTGTCTTGGTTTTCTTCTTATTTCTCCCCATGCACTTTAAGTGTATGTTCTGATGGATCCTCCTCCACTGCTATCCCAGTATGAGTTAGTGTACTTCAGGGCTTCTTCTTGGAACCTCTTTTCTCTGTGTATACTTGCTCCCTTTATGTTTTGATCTTCTGTCATGGTTTTTAGTGCTATCTTGGATACTGATGACTCCCAGATCTACTTCTCTACACCAGAAATTACACTAGAATCCAACCTAAGTCTCAGCTTGCTTATCTGCCATAGCTGCCAAGATGTCCCACCACCATCTGAAAATGAACATGAGTAAGACTGAGCTTCTTATCTTTCCTTCTAAATCCACCTTTCCTCTTCTTCTAGTCTCTCTTCCTGCGGATAGCACTGTAATCCACTCAGCTCATCAAAAACAATAAATATGTTTCATTATACTCTGAATGGATCCTCTATGGTAAACCCAGGGTCTATCTATCACTCCACTCTTCTGAGTTCAAGACATAGTTCTTTAGCAAAATCTGTTACCAATAGAAATACTTATATTGATAACCGCAGAGCCAAAATCTTGATAAAAGAAACCACTTAGCTTATCAGAAGGCTTGATCCGGCATTTGGTGAGAACTTTCAATGGTGATCATAGCTGATAGTGGATCAATTAAACTAACCTCATGTCCAAAGTTCTAAACTATGGAGAGGAATGGTAACTAAAAGGATTTTGAGACCCTGTAACCAGACAGATGGTAAGCATAAGTTACTTCTTTATTTAAAACCCAAATTGGGGTATAGAAAATGTGTTCAGGTTAACAAAATTGGAACTTTAGTTGTATAAACATATATTCAAACATTTCTTCTGGTGAAACAATTTAACAATTCAGATTTCTTTGACAGGTACTGCAATACTGTTCTGGAATGACATGATCCATCAGGTAAGTATTGAACAAGTTATCTCACTCTTTATTTTACTCTATAACTTTCTTTTGATAGTGTGTCTTAAGAATTGATTCTTTGTAATCTGCCTTATATTTTTGAGGCGCAGACACCCAAAACCAGTCCCCAGAAAAGGTTTTACTAAATCCAGCACCTTTTCAATGTCCTTTACTTTGCTGTATGTGGAGGTGCAGACTTACCTTTAACTTTGGTCTCTCTTGAAGCTTATTTTCTTCGCCTTGCTTGACCATTGGCACTCAAGTTCTTCTCCAGCAGCTTTAGAACCCACTGCCTTGCACTTTTAAACAAATCAATAAGAGAAACTTTCTTCTTGTCTAACACCAGGAACAGCCCTAGCTGGTACATAAGTATTACTGGGGCTTTCTAGCTGAGAAAAAAAATGTTAATTTTGCAACCCTAAATAATTCTCCTATACTTTTCATTGCATACCCTAACTCAAGAAGAGCTCTCTTCTTGACATTTCTAAAGCGCTACTAGGGTTACGCAGCAACTAGATCTCTCCAAAAGGGTACAAGCTCCCACACTGTAATACTAGCAATCCATTCATAATACATAAGCTGTTTTACTTCAGGTCAGACCTTATGCATTGAAGGCCAGTTTCTTTCCTTTGGGACTTAACTGGGGCTAATTCACTTAAATAAATCTGTTTCACACAGTCACACAATTGTTTTCTCGCCATCAATCCTAATTACAAAACTTTCAAACAGCACACAGGTAACAAGAAATCAGTTTTCAATTTTTTCTAAAAAACAAAACAAAACACACCTTTCACGTCCAACTCACTTTTCTTCACTCAGGGCCTCTTTTATCACTTAGAAGAGGGCCCATGGTGGCATAAGTGTGTAGGTTTGCCGTGCACCAAGGCCCCCTTTTACAGCAGCGGGTAAAAGGCGTTTTGTTTAAAAGGAAATGGCTGTGTGGCAAGTTAAACACTTGCTGCACAGCCATTTCCCAGGAGATTCCTTACTGCCACCTATTTAGGAGGTAGTATGGGCTCCCGCGCTAACCTGGTAGATCCCCTTACCTGGTCCCCTCAAAGCTCCTCACTTGACCACCATCATTGAATCAAGTCCCTGATGACCCTTCACAACCACTGGAACACACCACAATTTACCTTGGAGCCTCTCCGGGGCGCCTCTCAAATTTGGGCCCCGGCTTCACTTTGGGCCCAGTTGCTGCTCCAGAGCACTACTGCACATGCACAAAAAAATGCACTTGCTTCGGAGACTGGACCAGACCCAGACCACTCATTTTATCCCTCATACCCATCTGGGAAAGCTCACTCGCTGGCCAGGCAGCATCACAATGAACCACAATCAGTGTAGCTCTACCCCAGAAACCTCCAACCTGCCTCCGAACCCACAACAGGACTCAGCACTGGCCAATAGCCAATAGCCATGAGATGGTGCAGAACCACCCTGGACCCAGGTAAAATATTTTATATAATTTAACCCACTGGCTACAAAACTCTTATCCTTTATTCACCTGTTTAATACCCATGTTGTTTTAATAATCATTCCATAATAATTAAACCCCCTAATTTCTTATTTGTCCTGTTTGTCTATCTTGGATAAATTATAAATTCTGTTGAACAGGGATTGTTTCTTATGTATTTGTGTACAGCACTGCATATGTATAATATCACCATAGAAGTTATAAGTAGTAGTACTAGTGGTAATAGTAGTTGTACATGTTATATGTTTAGAACTCTTGGTTATGCCTCAGGTCCACCCAGTAGGAGGTGTGTCTTTTTTCTAATTGATC
The DNA here is from genome assembly GCF_901765095.1 of Microcaecilia unicolor. Classification (NCBI taxonomy): domain Eukaryota; kingdom Metazoa; phylum Chordata; class Amphibia; order Gymnophiona; family Siphonopidae; genus Microcaecilia; species Microcaecilia unicolor. The sequence continues at coordinate 242,171,594 of NC_044034.1, read as the reverse complement.
ATATTGTATATACCTTCCTATGCTAGGCCTGTTACTAAGGGAGGCCTAGGCCTGCTACAGAGGCCTGTGCATTGCTCTGTTTGGTTCTCACATGTTAGCCTACTAACTCAGCATCTTTTGTAACAATCAGTGCTGTCTCAGGAGCTGAGAACAGACACTTCACAGATGCACATTTGGCTGCAGCTGAGTATGCCTTTCATATAAGGTGGATGTAATCTTGGGACTTGCTGAACGACAGACTGAGGACAAAGTAAGCCTAGAATGTTTCAGTTTTGGGGTGAGGGGACACAAGGGTATTGTTCTATGTATTTTTTGCTCTCTAACTACACGCAGAACTGATAAGTAATTAGCCAATAGCTACCGACTTTGCACGTGAACCCCCATCAGGAGAGAATGATAGAATACATGACCAATCCATATATGGCATAGGCTACCTAATGATTCTAGTTTAGGGAAAATCACATGATTTGGGGGAAAAAAGAAACTTACAAATGATATATATGTGGTTGGATGGGACAGTGTGAGCCGAGCACTCTGTTATTCAAGATTTCTGTCTTGCTTTGCTGTGTGCTCCAGAGGGAACAATTACCTTGTATATTTTTGGCTTGGTGATTATACCAATAAACCTTTCTTACTGGTGCGCCTACAGCTAAGTCTGATTGTACCTCTTATTTTTCAGCTTACAAGGCTGAAGTTTTTCCCCTCCCTGGGGAAGGGCAAAGGGATTGGGGAAACACACTATATTATCTAAGCTATGAATACTAGTCTGGGATTAGCACAGAATTGTGCACTCAAAAGCCGATTGGTTGCCATCCCTTTTGGCATCATTTTATCTCTTTTTTAAACTGCAGTTCTGCCTAAGATGGTTACTGCTCCCTTAAAATAATGTGATATTGTGGAGTGGTAATAGCATACAGTGGTATCTATCTTTCAACTACATCAAATACTTTTAACAAACAAATATATGTTCTTTCTAGGTCTATGGACTTTGATTCCCCTTGAAACAATGCTAACCAGCAAAATGTAAACATGATCTTTAGAAGACCCCATTTATTTTATTTCTGGATCTCAAATGATTATTATTTGGTTACATGGATAATTTTGGCATGGGCCAAATAGACAACACCAGTGCAAAGTGTAGCTGTATAGTTATGTGAGCGCCTCCTGGTTTAAAGCATCCCTACTCAATCTATTCATTTATTTATTTATAGTTATTTGTATTCTGCCAGTACTCTAGACAGATCACATAAAAGATACATAATTAAAACTATAAGTCATGCTAGAACACAATAAAACATGATACAAACAAAACACAATGCTGCTAATGGTCCTGCATCAGTCAAGGCAAATATAGCAAAATGATAGCTTAAACAAGGCACAATGCCTAGTATCCTGCAAAAACAAATGAATAGGAGCACTGGCAAAGCTTACTGAAGGTCAAAGCAGTAGCAAGGTCACAATTGTTGATTATTTTTACTGTATGTGACAATAAGTTAGAGGTAAATGGGAGAGCAAAACTGCTATCTAGACCTACCCCTGATAAAGTAGAACCTGATCCTGATTAACAGGTAGAGGCAGGGGCATAGCCAGACAACAGATTTTGGGTGGGCCTAGGCAAGAAGTGGGTGGGCACCAAGTGTTCGCCACACCACTATCATCAAAAAAATATCTAAGTAGGCAGGAAAACGCTTCTTTCCACCTTGGCAGTCTGCAGAAGGCATGCACTGAAAACTGAGCATGCGCAGGTTCCGGTATTGTTGAGAGTAGCGTTTTTGTTACCATTAGGCGGAAGTCTTCAGCTGATGGAGCTTTGGATCCCCACCAGCTACCGCTAAATGTGTGCTACTGTTGGGTGGGCCTGAGCCCTAAGTGGGTGGGCCCTGGCCCACCCAGGCCCACCTGTGGCTACACCACTGGGTAGAGGAGGTCAGAATTCTACCAGCCAGAATCAATGAATAGCTAGCTAGCATTTGCAAAACCCTGTGCAAATAGCATAGTCTTGACCTATCACTTAAACGTTGAAGTATCTGAAAGGATTCTCAGATACTTTGGGCCAGCAATAGAAAAGGCAAAAGATCATGTTTCTGCGAAGTGTGTTTTCACCGGGGAAGGAATGAAAAGTCACTGTGTACCCTCAGATCTCAAGGATCTACTAGGTCGATAGATTTTTAGCACTGTGGCTAGGTTGTGTTAAAAGCACTTCAAAAGCATAAATCCTTTTCTAAAGAATGCAAAAATGAGTAAACAATTGTAATAAGATACTTTCAATTGAGGAGCCACAGAGACCCTGAAAGAATAATTCAACTGAAGTGTAAAGGGGGACAGTAATATGAACCAATACCATGGTTCAAACAGCTACAATTAATAAAAGTGTTGTACTTTGGCCAATCAGTCAAGCTCTATTAACCCTCATCAGCCCTTCCCATAAATTGTGTCCATAACTCAAAAGTGACAAAAATAATAACAACAAAAGAATTTTTGACCCTAAACATTGTGGAAAAGGTCTTCTGTGATACTGACTCCATCTGCTAGTAATAATCATAAAGCACTGCCACTAATCATTCACAATCATACATTTTAAGTGCACAAATGTAACTTATCTGCATCACCAACATCTACTGTCTAACACAGCACTTCATTTCAGAACACCTTCATCAAGAACAGCCATCTACACTACAGTGAGAATGACTTTTACATCCACAAATATTCAGCATCTTGCTGAACCAAACTACCACCCCTTGTTGCCTCTTGGGAGCTGTAGTTCCTTGAGGAAACCCTCATTTCCTTCCTAAAGGTGAAGACAGTTATCTGGGTCTGCCTATTTCTTAAGGTGGGGGCATGGTGTTCCTTAAGTACATTCCTAATCATGCCCTGTCCTCGGATGTACTCATCAATGTATCTTAGCATATTTTTGTAACTTCATGAATGAAAATCATAGACTTATTATGGACAACACATATGCTTTAAAAACTCTAATGTTCTTCCATTCATTTAAATCTTCATGAGATTCTTCTGAAGGTACAAGGCCCATTCGACATTGATCATGGAGAGGGGAATTGAAGCATCCAGGTCAGAATTTGCTCAATTCCACCTGTATTTTACAAAAGGCTATGCCAAATCCAAGTTTCTAAGTTTATTTAGATTTTGCTATCCCGCCCTATGGAGGATCTTCAGAGCAGCTTACAATCTAAACAGATAAAGTAAAAAGAAAAGAGAAAAAGTAAACTATTATGAGGATAAAATATTGAAGAAAAGGTAAAAGGGATTAGAACTACAATATCAAATAGGACAGTGGGTGGGAAAAGAACACAAGAGGTGTATCGCAGAACAAATTTGAAAGCAGCCAGGTACAAGGAGAAAGCGTCCTGAAATAGGAAAGCTGTGAGATCGGACTTGAATTTGTCAAAAGAAGTCTGCAGGCAGAGGGAGAGTGGGAGAGAATTCCAAAGTTGGGGACTTTGAATGAAAATTAAGTGTCTTCTATGTGCATGAACAATCTCGCGATAACTGGGAGTCACTAGCTGGTTATATTGAGCTGATCTAAGAGTTCTGATAGGATTATAGGGAATAAGGTGACATGAAAGGTAAAGGGGTTCACCAGAAATCAGAATTTTAAAACTAATATAACCTTAAAGGTTATGCAGTGGGCAAGTGATAACCAATAAGCATTCTTCAGGTAGGAGGTAACAATCATATTTCTGAATGTTGGAGACAAGCCGAATTGCATTGTTCTGTAAGCAGTGAAGTTTTTTAACCCTAAACCCTTTGTATAGAAAGCTCAGAATCTAGAAGGGCACCCAAAATGCAAATAGTGTTAATCTGGGGAACTGCAATATTAAAGAAAACTAGCACAGAAAGAGTCGTGATACCTTTTGAAAAATACTTAGAAGGACGTGCAGGAATGCAGCAGGTGCACCAATTTTAGAAATAAAGACATTGAAAACTGGAATGTCCCTATCTCATTCCTTTATTCTGCGGATGGACCGTACAGGTCTTTATCTGCCGGCATTTACTATGTTACTATATGTTACTATCAGGCTTATTTTTGAAAGAGAAGGGCACCCATCTTTCAACACAAATCGGGAGATGGGCGTCCTTCTCCCAGGTTCACCCAAGTCGTCATAATCGAAAGCCAATTTTGGGTGTCCCCAACTGCTTTCCGTCGTAGGGATGACCAAAGTTCACGGGGGCGTGTTGGAAGCATAGTGAAGGCGGGACTGGGGCATGCCTAACACATGGGCGTCCTCGACCAATAATAGAAAAAAGAAGGGCGTCCCTGACTAGCACTTAGGCGACTTTACTTGGTCCATTTGTTTTACGACCAAGCCTCAAAAAGCTGCCCGAACTGAACAGTAGACCACTGGAGGGAATCGGGGATGACCTCCCCTTACTCCCCCAGTGGTCACCAACCCTCTCCCACTCCTAAAAAAAAAAGCGTTTTAAATATTTTTTGCCAGCCTCTATGCCAGCCTCAAATGTCATACTCAGGTCCATGACAGCAGTATGCAGGTCCCTGGAGCAGTTTTAGTGGGTGCAGTGCACTTCAGGCAGGCGGACCCAGGCCAATCCCCTCCCTATCTGTTACACTTGTGGTGGTAAATGTCAGCCCTTCAAAACCCAACACAAACCCACTGTACCCACATGTAGGTGCCCCCCTTCACCCTTTAGGGCTATGGTAGTGGTGTACAGTTGTGGGGAGTGGGTTTTGGGGGACTCAGTACACACGGTAAGGGAGCTATGCACCTGGAAGCAATTTGTGAAGTCCACTGCAGTGCCACCTAGGGTGCCCGGTTGGTGTCCTGGCATGTCAGGGGGACCAGTGCACTACGAATGCTGGCTCCTCCCATGACCAAATGGATTTGGTTGTTTCTGAGATGGACGTCCTCGTTTTCCATTATGGCCGAAAATCGAGGATGACCATCTCTAAGGTCGACCTAAATTTCCCGATTTGGGCATCCCTGACCGTATTATCGAAATGAAAGATGGACGCCCTTCTTGTTTCGATAATACGGGTTTCCCCGCCCCTTCACCGGGACGTCCTGCAAGTACGTTCTCAGGAAAACTTGGGCGCCCCTTTTGATTATGCCCCTCTATGTGATCCTGTCTACAGCAATCCAGATAGCAGGTCCTAAGTCAGGCCTAATATCTAATGTAGGAACCAATGGTGTGATCAAGTTTCGCCCTTCTCCCCACCCCCATCCCAAACTGCCCAGACTTCTACTATACCCTGTCACGAAACACCTAGCCACCCACCTGGGGTTACCCCACAGCCACTTAGAGGGTCTATCCCCAGCACAGCTCAGGTACGCCTGCACCTGCCGCTTGTGCTCTACACTAGAACCCTCCTCTCACCGACTGGGTCACAACTGCCTCTGGGTGAGTCTCCCGCTCCCAAATTATCCCCAGTGATTTCTAGGTTACTGGGGCCACACTCTCAGTGGTCCCACAGTTCCCATAAAGCACTCAAAGACCCAACACACAAACTACCAGGATTCTTTTTCAATCCAGACAGAGAGGCAATAAACCAAATATTGCTTATTGGCTTTTAAAAATCAAGCAGTGGAACAAAATAGTGCAATCAGCAAACAATAACAGGTAACTGAAATATGGAACAATTATAAAGCTATCTAAACATTTGTATACTGTCTCAACAGTACCTGGGAAGATCAGGACATATAATTCACTGAGCCTCAGCAAACATATCTGTCTCTCTTTTCTCCCAGGCTAAGTCTGAAGCAACAACCAGCAGCAACTGCTGGGTAATTTCAAACTCCGGATTTCAGACCCCGGATCTTAACTGGGAACTGGCACTTGGGTGTGCCATAGGACAGATACAAAAGAAGACATCGATTTAAAAAATATATATAGACACGTCTGTGTATCGTAGAAAGTATGTGTCTATTTGAGGCATGATTACACTCCCCTGTCAACCCAGTGCTTTCTACAATAACTGTTTGGACGTGGATTCAATTTAGATGTATAAATGCCAATATTTATACATCTGGAGGCTTCTAAAATACCTCCACCATACATCAACACCAAGATTTTCCTAGAATGAATTAGTCTTCTCAGTACAACAACTATCAACCTTTACAAATTACTTTAAATATTTTAACACTTCTTTAAAACCATTAGGATATAAACATGCCTTCTTATGTAGATTGATTATTTATGTATGTATTTATTTATTTATTTGTATCCCACATTTTTCCACCTATTTGCAGGCTCAATGTGGCTTACATAGTACCGGAATGGCAGTTGCTGTTTCCGGTGTGAACAAATACATTATGCTGTAGTGGTAGGAAGAAGTTTATATGGCAAAGCCATAGAATAGTCATGATGCGGAAGAGTATTGTTGTGAACATACGTGCTTTGGTTTTCATGTATAGCCAAGGTCGGTCTTTTAGGTTGGTTCGGGATGGTATGCTTTTTTGAACAGGGTAGTTTTTAGTATGTTCCGGAAGTTTAGATGGTTGTAGATCGTTTTCACTACCTTTGGTAGCACGTTCCACAGTTGTGTGCTTATGTAGGAAAAACTAGATGCATAAGTAGATTTATATTTAAAACCTTTGCAGCTTGGGTGGTGTAGGTAGAGATGTGATCATGTTGGAATGGAGGCGTTTTTGGTTGGTAGGTCGATTAAGTCTATCATGTATCCTGGCGCTTCGCCATAGAGAATTTTACGAACCATGGTGCAGATTTTAAAGGCAATACATTTAATAATGGTCTATGGACTTTTCCTTTAGGAAGCCGTCCAAACCTTTTTTAAACTCTGCTAAGCTAACTGCCTTTACCACATTCTCTGGCAACGAATTCCAGAGTTTAATGACACGTTGAGTGAAGAAAATTTTTCTCCGATTCATTTAAAATTTACTACATTGTAGCCTCATCGCATGCCCCCTAGTCCTAGTATTTTTGGAAAGTGTAAACAGACGCTTCACATCTACCCATTCAACTCCACTCATTATTTTATAGACCTCTATCATATCTCCCCTCAGTCGCCTTTTCTCCAAGCTGAAGAGCCCTAGCCGCTTTAGCCTTTCCTCATAGGGAAGTCGTCCCATCCCCTTTATCATTTTCATCGCCCTTCTCTGCACCTTTTCTAATTCCACTATATCTTTTTTGAGATGCGGCGACCACAATTGAACAAAATATTCAAGGTGCAGTCACACCATGGAGCGACACAAAGGCATTATAACATTCTCATTTTTGTTTTCCATTCCTTTCCTAATAATACCTAACATTCTATTTGCTTTCTTAGCCACAGCAGCATACTGAGCAGAAGGTTTCAACGTATCACCACCGACGACACCTAGATCTCATTCTTGATCTGTGACTCCTAACGTGGAACCTTACATGACGTAGCTATAATTCGGGTTCCTCTTTCCCACATGCATCACTTTGCACTTGCTCACATTAAACGTCATCTGCCGTTTAGACGCCCAGTCTCCCAATCTCGTAAGGTCCTCTTGTAATTTTTCACAATCCTCCCGCGATTTAATGACTTTGGATAACTTTATGTCATCAGCAAATTTAATTACCTCACTAATTACTCCCATCTCTAGGTCATTTATAAATATGTTAAAAGTCAGCGGTTCCAGCACAGACCCCTGGGGAACCCCACTAACTACCCTTCTCCATTGAGAATACTGACCATTTAACCCTACTCTCAGAATCTTTTAACCAGTTTTTAATCCACAGTAGAACACTACCTTCTATCCCATGGCTCTCCAATTTCCTCTGGAGTATTTTATGAGGTACTTTGTCAAAACGCCTTCTGAAAATCCAGATACACAATATCAACCGGCTCACCTTTAGCCACATGTTTGTTCACCCCTTCAAAGAAATGTAGTAGATTGGTGAGGCAAGATTTCCCTTCACTAAATCCATGTTGACTTTGTCTCATTAATCCATGCTTTTGAATATGCTTTGTAATTTTGTTCTTAATAATAGTCTCTACCATTTTGCCCGGCACCGACCTCAGACTCGCCGGTCTATAATTTCCCGGATCTCCTCTGGAACCTTTTTTAAAAGCAGTCGCTGTTGCTTTTTCATCTGTAGATCATCCTCTAAGGATGCCGGCAAACCCAGCGCTGATTCCTTCACCAATCGGCCAGTGATATGTTGTGCTGCTTACTGGTTACATCTTACACTTCAGCAGGTTTGCAAATTCTCCTAACAAATGCACATTGTTCCATGCTCGAACCCAACGGTGACTGTTATACTTCTGGGACACCCCTCTTGGATATTTGGGTGATTGCCAGGACATTTGATATCTGGGTCCATAGACATGCAGATGACCAAATAGTAGATTGGGTGATGTATATTTGCGATCATTATATATATAGTGCCAGGTGATTACTGTGTATTTAAATCAGTAAAGATTGAGAGGTTTTAGGTATTGGGAGAGTGTAATCTACATAAAAAGGTATGTGTATATCCTAATGGTTTTTTAAAAGTGTTAAAATACTTAAATAATTTGTAAAGGTTGATAGTTGTTGTACTGAGAAGATTTATGATTATTGCAACTATATTGGAATCATTTTACCCAGTTATAGTACTGTGTGTAGAATGAATTAGTGAGATAGCTTTCTGAGTTTTTATAAGCACTCAATACTTATCTTACCACTAAACTAAAATATAGCTCAGAATGGGAAAAATATCTTAGATAAAAGAAAGGGGGAGGTGCTGGGAGAAAGTTGGGGAAAGTACAGAACAGTATGGTGAGGAATACATTTTTGTACACTTTTGGGCAGGTACTTTGCCCAGTGTATGTAGGTATTTTGTACCCATGATCTGGGCATCATCCTAAATTTTCAAAGGGAAACTGCAGAGGATTTGAACATTACCGTCTTAATAACTGAGTTTCTTGTAACTGGTGGACAATGCTATATGATAGGTGAATTTGACAACATTTTATTGTGATGAAGATGCAAGCACAGAAAAGTTTGTAGAATATCTAGATTAATGGTTTGATTTAGTAAGGCTTTTCTCCTGTTCAGTGTCTATAGGGAAAAAAAAGAGCTTAGCAAATCAGGCCTTAAATTACTTAAACTTTCCTTAGATCTCACTAAGATGAAGCATGGTATTGTCACAAAAACATTAAGAGTTTCTCTTTGTTTATTGGAATTAAATTGCTTTTTCCCCACATGGCAGCTTGTAGTAGCTTAAAGCTGTTAACTGCATGCTCACTGGCTTTTTCAGTCAACCCTACAGCTCCCCACAGAGGCTGCTGATTGCAACAGTATCAGCTTCTGTAAATCCTTGGGCCCTTTTTGATCTGAGATCAAAGGCTGGACTATTTGGGCCACAGTAAATCTGCTAAGAGCACTTGCTGTCCTCTGAATGCCTGTGTTAATATTTCAACAAGTAAATAAATATTAATAACTTAATTCATTAAGGTTCTTCGCCTTTAGACAAGGAAAGAGAGTTCAATTCAATTAATTTAGTCTCTGGAGGCCAAACTGAAGGACATAATTTGGATTTTACTAAATAGCAGCTGTCATGAAAGGAGATATTCAGGAGTTGACAAAAAAAAGATTTGCACAGAGATGAGCCATATCGGACGTTCTGTTTACACAGATGTGCCCAGAAATAACAAACTACCCAAATAAATTTGCATTTGATTCACCTCTAGCAGCTCTCAATCCTGAAATAATTTTCTTTTGATATGGGCTCATTTTAGGTGTTAGACAGTAGTACCATTGCATCACACCCATTAGGGGGATAGAGTAGTGTAATGGTTAGAGGAGCAGGCAGAGAATCACGGCAGCTCCTTGTGATATTAGGTAAGTCCAGTTAACCCTTCGTTGCCTCAGGTATAGACTTAAGCCCTGATGCTCAGAACTCCCACAGTAAGCCAACAGCGCAGAAACTACACCATTGAAACAGCACAGAAAATTAGCTCACCAATGCTCAAAGGAAATAGTATGCAAATCATATGCTTTCGGGTTTGCTTGGACTCGCGCACATTTGTTTCTCACTACTGGCCCTAGGGGCTTGCACAGATTTCCATCTGCTTCGAAATTAAAGAAAAACCAACAGATTTTTAAAAAAGAATCACGAGAAGTCCTCTCTTCAAGCACCCTAACTCCTGCTTTGAGCTAGCATTATTTTTTCAGTGGTAAGGGCGGCTTTCTTTTCAGAGGAGCATTGGGAGAGAACAGGAAATGACCTCATTAACATCCATTTGACTACATTAGCATGTTATTTACGCCAATCTTTGGCATGCTTATTGTTTCCTAATATGGGCGCTAGTCCGGTGCTAAAGGCCTCTAGCACTCGTGTTTGCTTCTGAGCATTAGATTGCAAGCCCGCCAGGGACAAGAAAATACCTACTCTCCCTGAATGTAACTGACCAGGATCTACAACTGAAAAAGGCATGCCTACTTCCTTTGAAAGAGATTTTGACAGTGTAAACAATGCTAACTCTAATAAGGCTTTTCCTTTATTCAACTAGTACTACTTCTACTACCAACACCACTGCTACTACAAGGGATGTATGTTTTGTTTCATTTGGTTTTGTTTCAGAGCAGGTTTTTCATTTTGCTCGCATTTTTTGCTATTGTATTTCATTTTTAACATGTTATTTACCAATAATTCACACAATTTGCAGCAAATAACATGTGTTAAAACCACTTCAATTGGGACAAAAATGACTCATTTATCGGAATCCCTGGATAAGGTACGTTCAGAGACAATGGCTAAAATATCCCAGAACTATGAGGAAATAAAAACTATTAAGGCTACGACTGATTCATTGGTAAAAGATAAACTTTTGCTTCATAGAAAAATCGAACAGTTCGATTTTAGAAAATTTCAATAGAAGATTGACTCTTAGAGCAATAAATTTCCCCATAATACCTGGGACATCTCCAATTGATTTATTTAAAAAATACCTAACGGAGAATTTGAACTTACCATCTCAAGCTATCCCTCCGTGTAATAAAATTTATTATTTAAAAATATTGACAAAGAAGAATGAACCTGGACAAGAGGGTAAAGAAATAGATCTTCAGAATTTAACTGCTATACTGGAAGAATCCATAACTGAAGTGACAACTCGTGGAACTTTAATTATTTCCTTAATATTTGAGCAAGACTTAAGCTCATTAATGAGATTATACTTTAAAAATCTTCAGAAACCATTTTATGGTCAAAGAATATGGATTTATCCTGACGTTACTAGAATAACTCAAGAAAGACGTAGAAAATTTTTGTTACAAAGGGATAGAGTGAGAGAAATGGGTGCTTCTTTTCTACTCGCCTACCCCTGTAAATGTATTGTCAAATATTTGAATAACAAGTATATTTTTTATGATCCTGAACAATTACAGGGTTTTGTAGATAGGAAAAACTTGAATTGAGAATAATCAGCAGAAATAGTGAGAAACATCAGAAGTAATGCCACTGACATATAGATAATGTTTTCTTTCTTAATCTCTCCTATATGATTTTCACCACCTTTCCCCCTTTTTGAAGATTGAGGTCTGAGAAAGAGATAAGATTGTTGTTATTATACTTTTTGCTTGAGACCAGTAGGTCCAGATGTTTATTTTTCTTTGTATGATCTCTGTGTTTCTACAAGTATGTTGTTACTACAACTTGTATATTGTTTAAATAATAAAAATTTAAAAAAAAAAAAAAAGCAAAATGCATTAAAACAAACAAATTCTGGCCAGTGGAGTAGCTATGAGGGGCCACAGAGGCCTGGATCCCCCAAATTGGCTCTGGGGCCCCTGGGTCGGCTGGTGGGAGTTGGGGACCCCTGTCAACTGAAGTGTTTATCCAGTGCTGGTCTCCATCACATTGCCTGCCCTGCTGCTCCCATCATGTCATATGCATTCTCATTTTAGTGACAGTGAAAGTGAGCATGCAGGACACTGCAGCGGGGAGGCGGACCAAAATGTGCCCCACCCCCACTTTGGACTCTGGACCCCCTCCAGGTCAAGGGAGTCCAGATCCCAAAGTGGAGCTAGGCCACCAATTTTGGCAGTTTTTTTCCACATCATTTTAAAACACACAAAATGAATATGCCTGTTCCACTACTTTTTACATTTCATTTCAAAATGAATATGCATTCTTAACTACTTATACTACATTGACTCATTCAAATACAACCAAATGCATGCCCCACACATAAAGTCCCACAGGTCAATAATTCCCAGTGTTATCTGGATAAATGACGTGGAGGGGCATAATTGAACAAAAACGTCTATCTCCATGGGCGTTTATCTCCGAGAACAGGTCCGTGAAGGGGCGGACCAAACCGTATTTTCGAAAAAAATTGACGTCCATGTTTTATTCGACAATTTGTGAGCTGGGCGTTTTTGTTTTTCATTGATAATGGAAAATGAAAGCGCCGGGGAGAGGAAGTGACGTCACGCTAGCAAATGGAGCGGTGAAAACGGAGCTCCCGTCTATCAGCTTTAAAATAGCGACTTTATAGCGGTCCAACCCTCGTGGGACAAGCGGAAACCGCCGCGTTCGGTAGTGGAAAGCGCACTGAGCCGAGCGATGTCGCAATCAAAAATCAAAACGCCGGATTTAGCTGCCTTTTCATACCAGCAAAAAGCTAAAGCGGATGGAATAGGGGCGGAAGAAAATGACGCCCATGCGTCGACGATGGCAGAGCGAGGTCTGGAATCTCCACGAGGCGAGCTATCGATCGACAGAGCGGCGGCAGAGCCTGAAGTGTGGGAAAAATTGTGCACGTGGTTCCAAGAAATAAAAACGGAGCTGAAGGAAATGCGCAAAGACTTTGCCCAATTGAGTACTGAGCTAAGAGGGGAAATATCAGAACTGGGCAGCCGAGTAATGGAGATCGAAAATGGCCAGGAAGAGCAAACAGAAGTGAATAAGGCAGTTGAACAACAGCTCGGGGAGCGAAAATCTGAAGCTCAATACCTCATGGATAAAATTGAGGATTTGGAGAACCGGAGCAGGCGCTCTAACATTCGAATACAGGGGGTGCCCGAACTGCCGGAATTCAATGACTGTGAGGAAGTAGTGCAGTCTATAGCAGCGCAACTTCTATCCACTGAAGACCAGCCCTATGATAAAGCAAGCATTCGCCTTGAGCGCGCTCACCGTGCATTGGGCGCCAGGAGACCAAACCAGCCAAAAGATATAGTGGCCTGTTTCACGGACTTTAAAATAAAAGAAGCAGTGATGAAGAAGGCGCGATTAGAGAGCCCCGTGCACTGGGAAAGCTACCCGATTGAGCTGTATCAAGATATATCGGCCATAACCCTAAAACGTCGGGGAGAGCTGCGTCCGCTAACAGCACAGCTTCGAGAGGAAGGAGTGCCTTATAAGTGGCAATACCCTTTTGCGCTAACCTTTTTTTGTGAAGGGAAACAGAGGAAAGTGATATCACTTGAGGAAGCACAAGAATATCTGAAGCAAAGGGAGGCAACGACTGACCCTCGACCCAGCGCGCAAGGAGAAGCAGCACGCGATAAGAAACCCAGGTGGCAAAGAGTATCGCAAGGACGAGGTTGCCTAAGGAGACAGATGTCTGGAAAGCAACTCAGCGCGTCAAAAGGAAAATGAAAAGAGTGACAGGACATCGTGATAGCAGACTGAGCGGCTTAATGGACAAATGGTGAGCAAGCCAATCCACGGGGGTGGAATTTTGGAATAAGCTGAGGAACAAAAGGGAGACGTGACTCCTCTCAGTAATAGACATGCCTCAAGAGAGATGTGGGCCATGTCTTTTTTGGCAAGGGGGGGAGGGGAAGGGGGGATGGGGTGGGGTTATTATCTAAGTATCTGGTGGTTGCTGATCAAGATAGCGTATAGGGGAGGCCAAAATAGTGAATGTTTAATTGTGTAACTTGGAATGTTAAGGGCCTTAATTCCCCAATAAAGCGCAAACGAATGTTTGCTGAAGTATTAAGAATGAAATGTGATGTACTTATGCTGCAGGAAACACATTTAAAGCATTGTTATAAGAAATTGCTGGTCCATAGGAGGTATCCCATAATAATACACTCTGTAAGTAGTCAAAATCATAAAAAGGGGGGTGTACTTATGGCATTTATGGACACGCTCCCCTGGGAAATTATTAAAACAATAACAGATAGGGAAGGCAGGTTTCTGTTGGTGGTGGCCTCACTGTATAATACACTGTATACATTTGTTACAATATATGCACCTAATGAAAGACAGGGTGAGGTTTTGGAGGGAATTGAGCAAAAACTGCAACAGCATGTCCAGGGGCAGCTGCTGATGGGAGGGGATTTTAATCTGACAATAGATCCTCTGGTGGACAACTCCTTGGGACAAGCGACATATGCCAGGAAAGACAGAGAGGTTATGGGCAGCTTTATGAAAAGATGGGGTTTAACAGACTTATGGAGAGCAACACATATGCAGGATAAAGATTTCACATTCTACTCAGCAACACACAACACCTACTCTAGGATAGATATGTGGCTGGGGGATGGGGTAGTGGCTAAAGCCATGCAACAGACACAGATAGGAATACGTACGTGGTCCGATCATGCCCCAGTCCTCCTAAGGTTACAAACAGGGAGAGTAGTAGGGGCACAAAGATATTGGCGACTAGATGAGGCATTGCTAAATGACCCAGAGAATGTGGGGAAGATTGAACAATATATAAAAGAATATTTAGAGTTCAATGATGTCGGTGATATCAGCCCAGCGAGCTTATGGGAGGGTATGAAGGGAGTGGTGAGAGGGCAGCTTATTGCCCTTAAAGCACATTTGAGGAAAACCAAAGAAGCCAAGGAGTGCGAGCTGAGGGAACAGATCCAACAGGCAGAGAGAAAGCATAAAGCCGACCCGGGAGATAGGGCAGTAATGACAGAGCTCCATAAAACCAGATTACAGCTAAATGAGCTACAGATGGCAGAGGTGGCCCACCAATTACAACTGGTGCAACAAGAATATTATGAGATGGGTGATAAAGCGAGTAGATTATTAGCAAACAAGTTGAAAAAGCAGATGTCTCGTAATCAGATCCATAGTTTAACAACCAATCAAGGCCAGATTGTAACACAAACAAGTGACATTCAAGCTACTCTGCATGAATTCTATACGAGTTTATATAAATCAGAAATGAAGGTGCCCCCTAACAATATTGAAGAGTTCTTGCAGGGGATAGAGATACCTCAGTTGTCACCAGGGGAAAGGGACACACTGTCGGCGCTGATAGGGTTAGAGGAGATTAAGGAAGCGATTAAAGCCTTACCACAGGCTAAGGCCCCTGGGCCCGATGGGTTCCCCGCTAAGATTTATAAACTGTATGCTAGTATTTTGGCACCACTTTTGTTGAGGCTTTTTCAAACCTTTGATCAAGTGCCAGAATTGCCATACTCATGGAGATTGGCTGCGGTAACCCTCCTGCTTAAGCCCGGAAAGGACCCGCAGCAGTGCGGGTCTTACAGACCTATATCCCTTCTAAATGTAGACTATAAAATATTCACAAATATTCTAGTCACTAGGATGCAAAAAGTACTCCCTAAACTCATTCATTCGGACCAGGTAGGTTTTATAATGGGGCGCCAGGCCTTTGACAACACTAGATGTTTGTTGCACTTACTCCAACAAATGAGAGATGAGCGTGAGCCAGCTGTAGTGCTGTCAGTCGATGCGGAAAAAGTGTTTGACCGCGTAGAATGGCCATTCTTATTTGCAATGCTACAAAGAGTTGGGATTGGAGGTTGTTACCTGAAGTGGCTGCAATTGCTTTACCAGGCTCCGTTGGCGGTATTAAAAGTCAATGGTTCCTATTCAAAGCCGCTTGAACTTCAAAGAGGCACAAGACAGGGCTGTGCAGTCTCGCCATTATTATTTGCCCTAACAATTGAACCTCTGGCCTGTATTATAAGAGCGGATGCAGGAGTAAAGGGAGTAGTTCGCGGACGAAGGGAGCACAAGCTAATGCTGTTTGCAGATGATGTGCTGATGACATTGACCAACCCTGAGTCATCGGTGCGGCGGGCTATAGAACTAATGGCACAATATGGGGAAAGGTCGGGCTTTAAGGTGAATATTACTAAGACTGAGCTACTCAATATCACAGTACCTGACCAAGAGATGGGGCGGATGAAGGCGGCGTTCCCGTTTGTGTGGGCCGCAAAATCTATTAAGTATCTGGGGATACAGATTACTCCTAAAGTAGAGGATCTCTATGAGGCAAATTTCCCGATGAAAATAACAGAGTTAGTAGCTGAACTGGATAGGTGGGAAGGCCTAAACATTTCATGGAAGGGTCGTATTAGCGCCGTTAAAATGATGATGCTGCCTAAACTGTTATATTTGTTTATGGCGCTCCCTATTCCTATCCCTCGCAGTTTCTTTGCACGCCTCAATAGAAAGTTGTTTGCTTTTATTTGGAGGAAGAGGCCCCCAAGGGTGAGGCATGCTATACTATTTCAACCATTAGAGAGAGGGGGGATGGGAGTCCCCAATTTCTTTCTTTATTATCAGGCAGCACAATTAAGAATCTTGGCCGATTGGCATCCAGCAGTTAATAAAAAATGGCTACATTGGGAAAGGGCATGGCTGGGGATGAGGGAGGTGGGGGATCTCTTGTGGATATCAAGTAAAGAATTGGGGAGTATAGGGCGCAGAATGTCCATTGGACTTAGCCACATTTTATCCACTTGGTGCCAAATTAGGAAACAGTGGTTCCCGGAACGTACATATTTTCATCAGACAGGGATATGCAGGGCACCTGGCTTTCCTTTAGGGGCCACTGAGATAGCCTTTAAACACTGGGCACGGGCGGGTCTTCACAAGCTGGGCCAACTGTGGGATGATGGTAAGATAATAAGCTTTGCAGAGCTACAGGAGGAATATGGATTGCAGGCTAGAGACCAGGTGTTTTACTGTTGCATACGTAACTACCTCCAAACCAAGGCCCGAGAAGAACTGGAGCTGGGGGAAACATCTTTGGAATTAGCGATGGGGAGAGGAGGGGGAAGGGGAAGTATCTCACGCATATATCTAGCTTTACTCCAACACACAGACCCCCAAGGAACATATATCAATAGATGGGAGGGAGTATTGCAGGGTACATTCTCAAAGGAGTGTTGGAAAAGGGGTTATCGCTATCTTTTTAAACCCTCTATGGCCCAAAATGCAATTGAAAATGGATTTAAAATTTTTTACTGGTGGTACTATACACCAGATAGATTACAGCAAATATATCCAGAGACATCAGGAGACTGCTGGCGACAGTGTGGGGCTAGAGGCACGTTTATGCATATTTGGTGGGAATGCCCCAAGATAATAGAATATTGGAAGAATGTGATAGCAAAGATAACGACAGTACTTCAGTGCCCCTTCCCCTGCAAGCCGGAGTACTGCCTCCTTCACTTCAAGCCAGCATCAACGACAGGGCCCCAGCACAAACTAGCCATACAATACCTGGTGGCAGCTAAACTTGTTATAGCCAGAGAATGGAAAAGCCCACAGCCGCCTGAAATGAGGCGGGTTATGCAAAGAGTGGACTTCCTGTACCAGATGGCAAAGCTGACGGCTATAAGAAGAGGGCGAATGGGAGCCTTTAGCAAAGTGTGGCAACCATATGAACATTTACATGAACAGACAATAGCACCACCATGATACGAGGAGGGGGGGGGGAAGGTGGGGAAGGGAGGGAAGGGAATACTAGCAATAATTGGCATAGAATTGTAGCGTAATGTTATGAGTGATAAGATGTAAAAAGGAGAAATGTTTTGTATAACTGAAAATCAATAAAAACAGTTTAAAAAAAAAGAAAATGAAAGCGCCCAGCTCAAAAACGAATAAATCCAAGGCATTTGTTCGTGGGAGGGGCCAGGATTCGTAGTGCACTGGTCCCCCTCACATGCCAGGACACCAACCGGACACCCTAGGGGGCACTTTTACAAAACCAAACAAAAAGGTAAAAGAGCTCCCAGGTGCATAGCACCCTTCCCTTGGGTGTTGAGCCCCCCAAATCCCCCTCAAAACCCACCGCCCACAAGTCTACACCATTACTATAGCCCTAAGGGGTGAAGGGGGGCACCTACATGTGGGTACAGTGGGTTTGGGGGCGGTGTGGAGGGCTCCCATTTACCAGCACAAGTGTAACAGGTGGGGGGGGATGGGCCTGGGTCCGCCTGCCTGAAGTCCACTGCACCCCCTAATAACTGCTCCAGTGACCTGCATACTGCTGCCAGGGAGGTGGGTATGACATTTGAGGGTGAACATAAAAAATTGTGAAACGGCATATTTTTGTGGTGGGAGGGGGTTTGTGACCACTGGGGGAGTCAGGGGAGGTCATCCCCGACTCCCTCCAGTGGTCATCTGGTCATTTAGGGCACTTTTTGGGGCCCTATTCGTGAAAAAACATGGGTCCAGGAAAAATGCCCTAAATTCTCGCTAAAAACGCATATTTTTTTTCCATTATCGGCGAAAGGCGCCTATCTCTGATCGGCCGATAACCACGCCCCAGTTCCGCCTTCACCACGCCTTTGACACGCCCCCATCAACTTTGTCCGCATCCGCGACGGAGTGCAGTTGAAAACGTCCAAATTCGGCTTTCGATTATACCGCTTTATTCGTTTTTGTGAGATAAACGTCTATCTCCCGATTTGGGTCGCAATATAGGCGTTTTTCTTTTTCAATTATAAGCTGGTTAGTCACTGTTATCCGTGGATATTCAGTGGCTTGATTAGAATATATGTCTTTACAGGTTGCCTGGTATTGTGAGGGTAATTCTAGAAAAAGGCACCCATTTTAAGCACCAAGAATGCACCTCTTTGTAACCTATTCTATGAAGAAAAGTACGCACCTACTTTTCTTTACTGAATATTAGCATAAGACATCAAATATGTGCCTATATTTTAGGCATGAGCATTTACACCAGACACAGAGTGGCCAATTCATTGCTGTACCTGTTATATGTAATTAAACGTGTAATTAAACTCTGCTGTGTTTACAGGTTTGCAGACATCAAGCATAAGCTTTAAGTCAGAACGCAGCACAAATTTCACACAGAAAAAAAAAAACTCCAGCAATTTCCCCAACCCCTTGTGCACAACTGGTTAATTATCTCTGGCTGTAACATCCATAGCCTCTAGTCAGGGTTGCAAGTGTAATTCAGGATTTAGCCTGGCCCCGGCCTGTACCCAGGTCAAAAAGAGATTTCACCTTTTGTACACCCTGGTTGGGTGCCTGACCCAAAGAGCATGGCCAGCATCGAGGACTGTCTGGAGAGGACCAGGGTTACATAAGGAAAACCTGACAATTCGAGTAGCTTGTTTTCTTCATAATACACTGCCTCCACTGCATGCAAAATTCTCTCATGAATATTCATTGTGGATATCATGAAAACCTGACTGGTTGGGATGCCTCCAGGACCAGATTTGGGAACCACTGCCCTAGTCCACGTGTGCCCTGAGCTCTTCCCCAGTACCTAACCTTTCAACTACATTGCCTGCCTGCCTGTCTCTGGGCTTCTGCTGCATGTAGAAATCAGAATGGCCCTTATCACTCCTCCCCTTTCAGGAACTGGGAAAATATCCATTTTCCCCTAGAACAGGGGTGCTAATTGTCAGTCCTCAAAGACCACAACCCTCCAAAAAAGTGAAATGAAAACAAAGTAAGACAGGTAAAGTACTAGATGGAGTGGAGGAGTAGCCTAGCGGTTCTAGAGTAGGGTTTCTCAACCCAATCTTCAGGACACCCCTAGCCAGTCAAGTTTTCAGGATACCCACAATGAATAGGCATGAGATACATTTTGCATGCACTACCTCCATGGTATGCAAATTTATCTCATGCATATTCATTGTGGGTAATCTGTAAACCTGATTGACTCGGTGTGTCCCGAGGACTGGGTTGAGAACCCCTGTTCTAGGGAAAACAAAGTTCAAATTCACTGAGGTTCTTTGTCACTTAAACATACAAAGGATAATTTTGAAAACAGGCATCTCCATACAACTGCCTCCACTGTATGCAGATAAAATTTCATGCATTTCAATATGGAAATCTTGAAAACCCAACTGGGTAGCGGACCTCTAGGACTCACATTGATCACCCCTGACCTAGAAGCAAGCTGGTTTCATGCTTTTCCAGGTAGAATATTTATAATTATTTAAACTTATGACCTGATCTCTTGTATGGGAAGGAACACCTTTCTCTAGGGAATATAAAATGATTACCACTTCTTCTGGAAACCTGCCTGGTTTTCCCAGGAGTCTTGAGGGACACAGGGACTGAATGCTGCACCCTTCTCCTTCTTAAGGGATCGCATTATGTATTATGATTTATTTATTGCCTTGACAAAGAAACTTACTTACAAGGCACAGAACTTGTATCACATAGATCCCTCCCTATATCTAGGTAAATCATTCATAAGAACATAAGAGTAGCCATATTGGGTCAGACCAATGGTCCATCTAGCCCAGTATCCTCTTTCCAACAGTGGCCAGGCCAGGTCACAAGTACCTGGCAGAAACTCAAATTGTGGCAACATTCCATGCTATCAATCCCAGGGCAAGCATTTGCTTCCTATCAGGCTTATTTTCGAAAGAGAAGGGCGCCCATCTTTCAACACAAATCGGGAGAAGGGCGTCCATGCCCAAATCGGCATAATCGAAAGCCGATTTTGGGTGTCCTCAACTGCTTTCCGTCGCGGGGATGACCAAAGTTCACGGGGGCGTGTCGGAAGTATAGCGAAGGCAGGATGGGGCATGCCTAACACATAGGCGTCCTCGACCGATAATGGAAAAAAGAAGGGCATCCCTGATAAGCACTTGGGCGACTTTATTTGGTCCATTTTCTTTTTACAACCAAGCCTCAAAAAGGTGCCCGAACTGACCTGATGACAACCGGAGGGAATCGGGGATAACTTCCCTTTACTACCCCAGTGGTCACCAACCCCCTCCCACCCTAAAAAAAAAACTTTTTAAATATTTTTTGCCAGCCTCTATGCCAGCCTCAAATGTCATACTCAGGTCCATCGCAGCAGTATGCAGGACCCTGGAGCAGTTTTAGTGGGTGCAGTGCACTTCAGGCAGGCAGACCCAGGCCCATCCCCCCCTACTTGTTACACTTGTGGTGGTAAATGTGAGCCCTCCAAAACCCACCAGAAACCCATTGCCCACATGTAGGTGCCCCCCTTCACCCATAAGGGCTATTGTAGTGGTGTACAGTTGTGGGGAGTGGGGGGTTTTTTGGGTGGGGTTGGGGGGCTCAGCACACAAGGGAGCTATGTACCTGGGAGCAATTTCTGAAGTCCACTGCTGTGCCCCCTAGGGTGCCCAGTTGCTGTCCTGGCATGTCAGGGGGACCAGTGCACTACGAATGCTGGCTCCTCCCACGCCCCAATGTCTTGGATTTGGTCGTTTCTGAGATGGGCATCCTCGGTTTCCATTATGGCAGAAAATCGGGGATGACCATCTCTAAGGTCGACCTAAGTTTCACAATTTGGGCATCCCCGATCATATTATCGAAATGAAAGATGGACACCCATCTTGTTTTGATAATATGGGTTTGCCCGCCCCTTTGCTGGGACGTTCTGCGAGGACGTCCTCAGGAAAACTTGGACGCCCCTTTCGATTATGCCCCTCCACGTCTGTCTAAATAGCAGACTATGGATTTTTCCTCCAGCAACTTCTCCAAACCTTTTTTAAACCCTGATATGCTAACTGTTGTTACCACATCCTTTGGCAAAGAGTTCCAGAGCTTAACTATTTCTGAGTGAAAAATATTTCTTCTTATTTGTTTTTAAAGTATTTTCATGTAAATTCCTTAAGCGTCCCCTTCTTTTTGTACTTTTGGATCAAGTAAGAAAATCAATTTACTTCAACTCATTCTACACCACTCAGGATTTTGAGAACTTCAGTCATATCTTCCCTCATCCATCTTTTTTCCAAGCTAAAGAGCCCTTACCTTTGTAGCAATTCCTTGTACGAGAGAAGTTCCATCTCCTTTATCATTCTGGTCACTGTTCTTTGAATCTTTTCTAATTCCGTTATATCTTTTTTGAGATACGGCAACCAGCACTGAACACAATACTCAAGGTGCGATCGCACCATGGAGCGATACAGAGTCATTATAGTATTTTGGTCTTATTCGTCATCCCTTTCTAAATAATTCCTAGCATCCGGTTTGCTTTTTTGGCCACTGCCACACATTGAACAGCAGATTTCAGTGTATTATCTACAACGACACCTAGATCTGTTTCTTGAGTGCTGACCCCCAAGGTGGATCCTAGCATCAGGTAACTATGATTCAAATTATTCTTTCCAATGTGCATCACCTTGCCTTGACCACATTAAATTTCACCTGCCATTTGGATGCCCAGTCTTTCAATTTCCTAAGGTTTTCCTGCAATATTTCACAGTCCGCATGTGTTTTCACAGCCTTGATTAGTTTTGTGTCATCTGCAAATTTAATCACCTCACTCGTCGTTTCAATTTCCATATCATTTATAAACATGTTAAATAGCATCGTTCCCAGTACTGATCCCTGTGGCACTCCACTGTTCACCCTCCTCCATTGAGAGACATGACCATTTAACCCTACCCTTTGTTTTCTGTCCAGTAATGAATTCATAACCCATACCAGAACATTGCCTCCTGTTCCCTCTGGTACTTTCATGGATTCTCTTCATCTATAGCAAGATAGAGTTAAGCAGAGACTTAATTACCCACTCAACACAAAGTTACTGTCCAATCTCCTATAGAAGAGTTTAATCAAATAGATTTTGAGAAAAAGAAGTCCAACAGCCACAGGAGTTGTGCACTTTCCTTTAGAGAAACAGTTCAGCTATAATCTAAATTCTGATGTTCCAACAAATTTATACCCTCTTTAGTACTGTATGTTTACAAATTATTAAAATGAGACATATCTTTACATTCACAAATCAGCTTCATAAAGGTTGAGTTGTTGGTAGATCACAGTTTCATCTCTGTAATAGTTTTTGCTGGTGTGTCCTGATTGAAGATAAAAGTTTGTTGTGAGTATTGTGCCATAGCTTTGTGATTAGCTGACACGTGTGAGAGGTTTACTGTATACATTACTGTTATTTTCTTTTGAAGGGAGTTCTGAATCTTGTTCTCTCAAAATAGTTACATCCACTATTGTTTATTGTTGGTATCCACAGTGAAGGAAATGCAGTTGGTCAGTTGCACTTACTGCCAGGGAGGCGACAGAAATATTTCCCAGAGACAAAAGTATACTAAATTCCTATTCGTTTGAGACAAACCTGAAAATTCTCACTAGGTTCTTGCAAAATTGAAATTAAGAGACTTGATTCAAAATAGAGCAGGCCTGCTCAAGCCTCGATCCGCTTCAATCCGGCTTTCGCCCTCTACACTCGACAGAAACAGCACTATCTAAAGTCTGTAATGACCTGTTCCTTGCCAAATCCAAAGGTCATTACTCCATCCTCATCCTCCTCGACCTATCTTGCCACACTGTCCTCATTTGGGTTCCAGGGCTCTGTCCTCTCCTGGTTCTCCTCTTATCTCTCCCACCGTACCTTCAGAGTACATTCTCATGGATCTTCCTCCACCCTCATCCCGCTCTCTGTTGGAGTTCCTCAGGGATCTGTCCTTGGACCCCTTCTTTTTTCAATCTACACCTCTTCCCTGGGCTCGCTGATCTCATCTCATGGTTTCCAATATCATCTTTATGCTGACGACACCCAGCTTTATCTCTCCACACCAGACATCACTGCGGAAACCCAGGCCAAAGTATCGGCCTGCTTATGTGACATTGCTGCCTGGATGTCCAACCGCCACCTGAAACTGAACATGGCCAAGACCGAGCTTATTGTCTTCCCACCCAAACCCACTTCTCCTCTCCCTCCACTCTCTATCTCAGTTGATAACACCCTCATCGTCCCCGTCTCATCTGCCCACAACCTCGGAGTCATCTTCGACTCCTCCCTCTCCTTCTCTGCGCATATCCAGCAGATAGCCAAGACCTGTCGCTTCTTTCTCTATAACATCAGCAAAATTCGCCCTTTCCTCTCTGAGCACACCACCCAAGCTCTCATCCACTCTCTCATTACCTCTCGCCTTGACTACTGCAACCTACTCCTCACTGGCCTCCCACTTAGCCATCTATCCCCCCTTCAATCCGTTCAGAACTCTGCTGCTTGTCTTATCTTCTGTCTGGACCGATATGCCCATATCACCCCTCTCCTCAAGTCACTTCACTGGCTTCCAATCAGGTACCGCATACAGTTCAAGCTTCTCCTACTTACTTACAAATGCACTCGATCTGCAGCCCCTCATTACCTCTCTACCCTCATCTCCCCTTACGTTCCTACCCGAAACCTCCGCTCAAAGGACAAATCCCTCCTCTCAGTACCCTTCTCCACCACTGCCAACTCCAGGCTCCACCCTTTCTGCCTCGCTTCTCCCTATGCTTGGAATAAACTCCCTGAGCCCATACGCCAAACCCCCTCCCTGCCCATCTTCAAATCCTTACTCAAAGCCCACCTCTTCAGTGTCGCCTTTGGCACATAACCATTATACCTCTATTCAGGAAATCTAGACTGCCCCAACTTGACATTTGGTCCTTTAGATTGTAAGCTCCTTTGAGCAGGGACTGTCCTTCTTTGTTAATCTGTACAGCGCTGCGTAACCCTAGTAGCGCTTTAGAAATGTTAAGTAGTAGTAGTAGTAGTTCCATCAGATGGTGACAGATGGAAAAATCTTCTTCTCTAAAGTGGTGTCTTTATTTTGTCTTTCCTTTGGGGCCCTCTTACTAAGCTGCGGTAAGCACTAGCACGTGCCAGAAAGCACTGGCGTGGGATGCACTGAGGTGTCCTGCAGTAGTGTGGTGATCTGTGTACGCTAATCCCGTGCTAAAAAATAGTTTTCATTTTTTAGCATGGGAGACGCTAATTGGGTAGTGTGGGCACATTGCTGCAATGTGCCCAATTAGCACAGGATTAGCATAGGAACCCCTAGCCCTTACAAAATAGGTGGCAGTAAGGGCTCACATGGTAATGGCTAATTGAAGGCCCTTTTTACCAAGCTGTGGCAAAAAGGGGGCCTGCGCTGGCATCAGCGCTTGTCTTTGACGCGCGCTGCGGCCCCCTTTTACTGCAGCAGGTAAAGGATAGATCTTTCTTTTTTAAAAGAAATGGCCATGCAGCAAGTGAAGCACTTGCCGCATGGCTTATTTCGGGGGGGAACCCTTACCGCCACCCATTGAGGTGGCGGTTAAGGCTCCTGCGCTAACCCAGCGGTAACCAGGTAGTGTGCAGCACTGCCCGATTACTAACGGGTACACACCGGTGGTACAAAAATAAATATACTTATGTAGTGCCAGATATGATGGCGTGCTGGGGGTGGGAACAACCACCGAGCTGCTGCTGTAGCCCGGCGGTAGTTCCTTTTTAGTGAACGGTAAGTTCGCAATGGGCTTACTGCCCCTTTGTAAAAGGGGCCGAGAGAAATTAGCATGTAGCCATTACAGAACAAAATAGAAATTCCGACCGTTTGACAGCTGTGGTAAAAGTGGCCACAGCGTGCGGGAAACCCACATGCTAACAACAGCGCCATTCACTTTTTAACATGGTTTAGTAAAAGGGTCCCTTAATTTTTTGTTTTTATAAGTTTTAGCATTTGCAAACTGCTTTGCTGGTAATTTATTGAAACACAGTTTGTCAAGTATGTAAATATAAAAACTAAAGATATGCACCGGTATCCAATTAGTGGGCCACCCTTGTCCAGACTTCTGCTCAGATCTAAAACTTGGCATCAAAAATAAGTGGGAGACAAGCCAAATTCTGATTAACAGTATCAAATAAGAGACACATTAAAATAATTTTGAAAAGCATTGCTCTTACTAATAGTTCATGTAATTATTGTTATCTTAAGAGTGTCCTGAATTGCACTCCTTGTCCCCATCCACCAAATTTATGCAGGTTGCTTTACAACATATGTGATTTGGCTGTGTTGAAAAGTCAAGGCTAGGGCTAAGGTTAGACTGGGAAGGTAAAGGTTGAATAAGATTTCATTTTGAGATCTCTTAAAAATGTGTACAGGCATGATATTTTTCAGTTTGTTTTCACATTCTCTGCACTTTTTCCTGATTTTTTTTACAGTTTTGATCTGTTTCACACATTTGCTTCACTATGAGGGGCATAATTGAACGCGAACGCCCATCTCCATGGGTGTCTATCTCTGAGAACGGGTAGGTGAAGGGGCGGGACAAACCGTAGTTTCGGAAAAAAATGGGCGTCCATCTTTTTTCCGATAATGCAGTTTGTGCCAGCCAAATGCATCGGATTTGTGCGGATTTGAGCTGGGCGGTATAGTTTTTCAGCGATAATGGAAACCAAAGGCGCCCAGCTCAAAAACGACCAAATTCAAGGCATTGGGTCGTGGGAGGGGCCAGGATTTATAGTGCACTGGTTCCCCTGACATGCCAGGACACCAACCGGGCACCCTAGGGGGCACTTGTAACAATTAAAAAAACAAAGCAAACTACCTCTGAAGTCCATAGCTCCCTTCCCTTGGGTGCTGAGCCCCCCCAAATCCCCCCAAAAACCCACTGCCCACAACTCTACACCATTACCATAGCACTTATGGCTGAAGGGGGGCACCTAGGTGTGGGTACAGTGGGTTTTGGGGGCGGTTTGGAGCGCTCCCATTTACCACCACAAGTGTGACAGGTAGGGGGGAATGGGCCTGGGTCCCCCTGCCTGAAGTCCACTGCACCCACTAACAACTGCTCCAGGGACCTGCATACTGCTGTGATGGAGCTGGGTATGACATTTGAGGCTGGCATACAGGCTGGCAAAAAAAAAATTTAAGTTGTTTTTTTTGGGTGGGAGGGGGTTAGTGACCACTGGGGGAGTTAGGGGTGGTCATCCCTGATTCCCTAAGGTGGTCATCTGGTCATTTAGGGCACTTTTTTGGGACTTGTTCATGAAAAAAAAGGGTCCAAAAAAAGTGACCCAAATTCGCACTAAAAAACGCCTTTTTTTGATTATCGGCCAAGGACGCCCATCTCTCCTTGGCCGATAAACACGCCCCAGTCCCACCTTCACCACACCTCCGACATGCCCCCGTCAACTTTGGCCATTTCCGCGACAGATTGCAGTTGAAGACGCCTAAAATTGGCTTTCGATTTTACCGATTTGGGCGCCCATGAGAGAAAGACGCCCATCTCCCGATTTGAGTTGAAATATGGTTGTCTTTCTCTTTCGAAAATAAGGCGGTATATATTCTGTAAAGCACATTAGGATGTTGTAATGTGTGCAAATTGATTGTACATGTGTTCATTCACATGTTAACACCTGTTAAGTCAATTTTCCACACACTAAAGGGTTGATATTCAAAGCAATTTAACCAGTTCAAACAAAAGGAGTGAAAGGCACCAGGACAAAGTCCAAGATAAACCAAAAAATTATTTTATTTCTTTAAAACCAATGGAAGTATTCACAATACAGTCTTTGCATGCAGAATGCACTTGACAAAAAAATCCCAACACAGGCCGTGTTTCAGCAAATATGCCTTCATCTGTGGACCTGTCAGAGTGACGTCAGTCTTAAAACTACAAATTGCTAGCATCTATTTAGCACAAGCTCACAATGTGCTAACCTGAAATTCGCAGCACAATAGATATTCCGGTAGTAAAGCCGACGGCTTCTCCAGCAGCTAAGCCAGGCCACAGCAACTTAATCAGCCAGGAAAGACAACACAAACCCAAATATTCAATGCCGGTGCCCAGACATGGCCCCGGAACAGAATATCTGAACTTGACGCCGGTGGCAGCCAAAAAAAAGTTGACCACTGCCAGATGGATATTTACCCCTAAATTTTTAACAGTGTGCTAATGAAGCAAATGCATATCAATTAATGCATTTCTTTAACCTCTCTGCATTCTCTCTCACAAGCACTGTTGCTGGTAAAAGTATAGAGGATAATTTTAAAATGCACTGCTGTGTGTAAAGCATTGTTTTAAGCATAGAAATAGGGTAGAATCTCGAAACAACTCCCATATTTTCTGGACTTACATAATATTTTATATCAATCACAGTATTGTTTCAGGATGGATTTTAGCACTGATACAGTATTGAGAACACTGGTCTCAGAAATAGAGTTGCACAGGGATAGAAATTTCACCCATCCCCAATGGAATCTAACTTATTCCCATCTGTACCCACTAAGATCCATCCATTCCATCCACACAATTAATCTCCTCCATCCCTACCCATCTCACAGGAGTTGATTCTATTATTTGCTTGCTCGCAGCAATCTGTTTCCTCCCAACACTAACAGCCTCTTGTGGGTTTTATGGACAATATTCACTTTTCAACCAATGAGCGTTCCAAGCCCGAGTCTGGTGTACTAGCTGCCTCTCTCTGTACATACCAAGCCTCATTCTGGTACTCCAGTTGCCTCTCTTATGGGCCGACAATCAGAAGCAAATGCTGGCGCTAGAGGCTGCTAGCGCATGATCCCATGATCAGAGCCCCTGAGCGCGTGAAACAATGCGCTCACGGACTCTGAACACAACTAGCATGCAAATGCATGCAAAACAGAGCTCTTAACTAAACCTATTCATTCCCAATGATTAGTAACCAGAGTGCCAAAGATTGGCTGGCTGGCCATGGCAAACCCTACCTGGCATTAGGGTTTGCAGACCACTGGGGAGGAATGGTGAGCCCTGTCCAGCATGCATTTGCATACTAGCTGGTCCCCATTCCCCCAATGCAGCAGCCCCCCACAGGAACCCTGAACCGACCCCCCCCCCCCAGCGACAGGGGGCTGGAGGTCCAGCGGACCTCTGGTCTCCCCCTTACTCCCCTAGAATCCCTCTGATATCCCTGGTGGCCCAGTGGGCTGCAGGTAACCCCCCCCCCCCCACCTGGTGGTCTAGCAGCTCTTCCCCTGGTGGTCTAGCAGTTGGAGAAGGGAGGTGGCCTCCATCCTCTTCCTTTGGCGTTGCCTGGAAAATGGCAGTGCCCAGCCCTGCCCAGTGCGCTAGGCGGGGCTTCACACCATATAAGGGAGTTTGTTTATTTGGTGTGAAGCCCTGCCCAGCGCATCCCAGGATGCACTGGGCATGGCTGGGCACTGCCATTTTCCAGACGGCACCAATGGAAGTGGAGGAAGGCTACCTCCCTCCTCCAACTATAGGTAGGGGGTGGAGAAGGGCCGCTAGACTGCCAAGTGGGGGAGATTTACCCATTGCCCACTGGGCCACCAGGAACATTGGAGGGATGCTGGAGATACTGTATCAGGGGAGTCAGGGGGACTGGAGGTCTTAAAACTTGGTTATTCCAAAACTTTGTTTTTTGAGAATTTTGAATCATTTATGATTAGTGCATCTTGATTCTTCTCTTGGTATGCCTAAGTTTTCTTTTGGGTTGTTATCCACATTGAACTTACTTTTGGATTACAGACCTGACCCTTTGGAGACTCAGATGTTGCTTGGTAGTACTCAATATCCTTTACAAAAGGCTATTAAATTATTGGGAATCCATATTGATCAGACTTTATCACTGAATATACATAATATATGTCAATATTGTTAAAGAGTTCCTTTTGTTTGTTAAAGAAACCAAGATGAATAAGGACATTTTTTGAGATTATTCAGTTCAAGTTGCTTGTTCAGTCCTTGTTAATTTCTAAATTAAATTATTGCAACCTTTTGTTGTTGGGTGCCCCTAAATGGCAATTGCAAAAATTACAATCCATACAAAACATGGCAGTAAGATTCATTTTTTCGTTACATAATCATATTTCTCAATTTTATTTACAGTTACATTGGTTACCGGTGGAAGCCAGGATTTTATTTAAATTTGCCCATGTATTGTTTAAAATTTTAACTGGAGATTGTCCAAGTTATTTAATAGCACACGTAGAGCTCGAGGATTTTAGTAGAAATAGAAGATCATTATTTTTCACCTTTTTCTGCTCCCTCTCCTAAGGGGATAAAAAGATTTGGCTTATTTGAGCAATTACTGGTCTTTCAGTCTCCACAAATTTGGAGACATCTTGCTTTAAGACCAGAAGATTTGAATAGTTATGAACATTTTTGGAAATATTTGAAGACTATTCTTTTTAAAAGATTTGTATGCAAACTTTCTCCTTTACTTGATTATATGATGTTATGGTAATTCCCGAGTTTTGTCTTGGTATATTGTTTTTAAACATTGTAAACCACTTACAACTTAGTGGAACAGGCGGTCTAGAAATTTTCTGTAATAATAATTATAATAATAAAGGTATATGCAGGTTATAAGCATTATATTGATAGCGATATTTTATAAAACTGTGATCCTGATATGCATAAAGGGCAATTCATTAAACTAGCTGAAAAATTTTTACATATGTTTAAAATTCTAGCATATATATATGAACATGTGCAGTAATATGTTTATATACCAATATTCTACTGAAGCACTATCCTGTAACAAAATGGGGCCCTTTACCAAGCTGCGGTAAAAAGGGCCCTGCGGTAGCAGCAGCGGCCATTTTGGCTGCGCTCCAGGGCACGTTTTACCACAGCGGGTAAAAAAGGATAAAAATCAACATGACCGTGTGGTAAAATTGCATTTACCATGTGGCAGGCACCACTTACCGCCACCCATTGAGGTGGCAGTAAGGGCTCCAGCAGTAACCTTGCTGCACTAATAATTACGTGAAAATTTTCCATAGTGTTGGAAATGGTGCACTCTCAAGACAGAACTATCACTGGCAGCCATGTTGTGCCAGCAGTAGTTCTGGGTTGCCATGTGGCAAGCCCTTTGCCATTCAGCAACCCTTTAGTAAAAGGACCCCAATGTGCGTAACTTGCATACCACATATTTTCAAGGGGGACGTACAAAGGGGCAAGACATGGGTGGGACCTGAACTTTCATGTGTAACTTATATAATAAAATTACACTCGTCCCTGTGGCACTTATGTACAAGCACTTACACCTAACATATGCACGATGATGTCATGTATACATAATGAAAAAAAATTAGTGTAAAAAGTGTTTCTCATAATAAAAAAAAAGTGATTCTGAGCCCAGAAACAGTGATAAAAATGTAAAAAGATGATAAATATAGCATTATCAGCTTTAAAATGTTCATATGATATGATAAAAATGCACTGCAGACAACTGATTTGAATCACTAAAACAAACCAGAACCAAAATGTAAAACAAGCATCTGGAGATGTTGTAAAATCCATGGCAACCAAAATCGCTGTGAAAAAAACATCTAAAAAGTCTTCAGAATGGAAAAAAATGATTTTAAAAATGTTGTGGAATGCATTAAAGACGATGCTATGCATTCCAGTGACCTCAGTGCATTTCACTGACATCATCAATGCATTCCAACCATAGAAGAAATCTCAAAGTGTCAAAAAAACATTATAAAACATGAGGAACATCTTTAAAACATCTAAAAAGGTGCTAGACCTGATAAAAACAGAAGCAAATCAACAATTATGGATTCCACCAACTCCTAAAAGAACATATGAAACAAAAAAATTGTGATAAATATGCAAGTAAGCCATTCCATAAAAACCTTGATAAAAAAAAGATCTACCAATATACAAACAAAATAATCTTGGTAAAAAAAAACAACATAAAAATGTAAGAACCATAAAGGATTCTACTTAAAATTTCTCCTCATAACTTTGAATGTTATTAAAATACAGAATCCAGAAACTGTCATAAAAATAGCATCAGGGATAGACAAAAAAAAATCACAGGAACACAGAAAAATTAAGTTCTTGATTCAAACCATAGGGTGTAACTGTGATAAACTTATAAATAAACCTTTGTTCTGTCTATAATAAAAGTTTGTCTAAAGCACCCTGCCCCCCACCCCCTCCATGAGGGATGTGGCATACTGAGAACAAAATAAACCCCCAGAAATCTTCAAAAACATGGCTCTTTTCCATGGAGTGCTATACCAGCAGTTTCTCCAATACTTTTCTTTTAAGTACGCTCTTATGCTCCAAAATTAATTTAACGGTCGTATAGTTTTGCCTATATAAAGCAACACACACGAGCACATTATATTATAGATAACGCCTGAGCTCTTGCAGTTAACAAAGTTCCTAATTTCATATTTGTCACAGTCATAGGATGAACAACAGTCTTAATGTTAATGTTGACCTGCACACAGAGCATGTTCCACACTTATAATGTCCCACAGGTTTCTGGCTCTATTGATGATTAAGTCGAAGGGCAGAATGAACAAGTATATCTTTTAAATGTTTTCCTTTTTTATGAGTATCAAACTCCTCTGCAGATTCTCGAATATTTATATCAACAATTGACTGCAGATAAATCACACTTTTTATGTTGAAAGACCAAAATTCCAAATTCAGAGTAAGAATTATGGTTAGGAGGAAAAAGTCTCAAAATGCCCAGGCACCAGGATGAACTTAGTCATCAACGTGTTACAAGGCACACTCTAGACTAGGCTCATCACGGACCAAAAAAACCTCCTGTTCTTTTATTAATTATAAAATCTGTGTAATCCCATTTGCATGTAAATATTTTTGTTTTGTTTTGTTTTTTATTAGCTTCACGTTGAATGGTTAGAAAAAACACAAAAATATTTACATGCAGATTTAATAAAAGAACAGGAGGTTTTTTGGTCTATGATGAGCCTAGCCTAGACTGTGCCTTGTGATACATTGATGACTAAGTTCATCTTGGCGCCTGGGCATTTTGAGATCTTTTCCTCCGAACCTTAATTCTTACTCTGAATTTTGGTCTTTCAACATATAAAGTGTGATTATCTGCAGTCAATTGTTGATATCAATATTCCTTATTTTATGAGCAATCATAATGTCCCTATTTTGGAAATGGTCTATCTCCTGAATGATGTGCCAGTGTTTATGTAAAATCCTGATCTGTGCCCTGATCGTGGCTGTACAAATTTGAATGGGCTGGAGTGAGGTTTTGATGACAACTTCAGAAGTTTTAGAACAAGGACAGGGCTGGGCAGACTTCTATGGTTTATGCCCTGAAAATGGCAAGGACAAATCAAGATCAGGTATGCATATGAAATATCACATCATACCGTATGCTATGCGTTTATCTTGTTGGGCAGGCTGGATGGATGGATTGTTCAGGACGTTATCTGCCATGATCTACTATGTTACTCACGTTACAATAACTGCCAATAGAAAATATGTTTTGAGTAGAAATGGACACCTTTGAATATAGAATATTGGAGAAGTCAAACTATCAGAATCTTATTATCAACAATGAAAAATACAGCACTGAAATTATGGAATAAACAAATAGAACTTTAGAATGAGACTGCAAAAATTTTGTTAAATATATAAAAACAGATCTAAATCCAAAAGGAACTAACCATGAATACTGCCTATCACGCATACAACTGACCTTTAAGTAGTTCTCTTTTAGGCAATAACAGGAAGTGTTTGTGAAAACATGGCACCCTGCTTTCATAAGGTGATTTCTTATTTTATTTTTTTAGGAATATCTTGAAAATATGACTCACAAAGTGCATAATGTTCTTAGATAAAACATTAAGCCAACTGCACTGGAGTGGAGATTTTACATAGGAATATAGAAAAATGTAGTCAGATAAAGACCATATGGCCTATCCAGTCTGCCTATCCATGCCATCTTCTCTCCCTATCACTCCCTTATAGATCCTATGTACCTGTCCCAAGCTCTCTTGAATTCAAATAGTTTCCATCTCCACCACTTCCACCTGGAGGCTATTCCATGAATTCACCACCCTTTCCATGAAGAAGTATTTCCTCAGGTTAATTCTGAGTCTATCCCTATCATCTTCATCCTATGCCCCATCATTCCAGAGCTTCCTTTGAACTGAAAGACAATTTCCTCCTGTGCATTTATACCGCATATGTATTTAAATGTTTCTATCATATCCAGTGGTGTTCCTTGGTTGGCTGCCACTCAGGGCAGATCGTCGCTGCGCACCCCACCTGGATGCAGTGTCATCTCCCCCCCGGGTGCAGCCTCATCCCTGCCAGGTGCAGTGTCACCTCCCCCCCCTCCCCCGGGTGCAGCATCGTCATGCCCCCGGCTTACAGCACTGCAAATTGAAAGGAGAATGAATGGGAAATCGAAGATACGCTGGTGGTGCCAGGGCCGGTCTTAGGCCGAGGCGGCCACATAGGGCCTAGTGCTTAAGGGGGCCCCGTGCGGCGCGCCTCAGTCAGCCTCCTCTGCTTCCTACCGACACTCAAGTATTTAAATTTATCTCGCTCCAACGTCATCGCAGCAGCTGCGCAGCATCAGTGAAAGCGCTGTCTGATGATTCTCCAACAGCCTTCATTTCGCTCGTTCGTTCCCTCAGTGCCGCACCTTCTTCTGACGTCATTTCCTTGCGAGGGTGGGACACTGAGAGGGAACGAACGAGCGAAGGGAAGGCTGGTGGAGAAACGTCAGACAGCGCTTTCACTGACGCTGTGCAGCTGCTGCAATGGAGGTAAATTTAAATACTAGAAGATTTGAGAAGAGGGCAGGCAAGTGGACATGGGAGCAGGAGGGATGGGGAGAGAGGAGCATTGATCGATCATCGATGGACATGGATGGGAGGGAAGGGCCCAGGGAGAGAGGAGAAATTGCTAGACATGAAGGGGAGAGAGGAGAATTGCTGGATATGGATAGATGGAGGGGGGCAGGGGAGAGAGGAGCATCGATGGACATGGATGGGAGGACAGGGCCCAGGGAGAGAGGAGAAAATGCTAGACATGGAGGGGAGGGAGGAGAATTGCTGGATATGGATAGATGGAGGGGGGCAGGGGAGAGAGGAGCATCGATGGACGGGCAGGGCCCAGGGAGAGAGGAGAAATTGCTGGACATGGATGGATGGAGGGGAGGGCAGGGGAGAGAGGAGAGTTGCTGGACATGGATGGATGGAGGGGAGGGAAGACTGGAAGGAGATGCACATGGATGGAAGGGAGGGAAGAGAGAAGAAATCTGGACATAGATGGAGTGGAGGGCAGGAAAGAGAGGAAAAATGTTGGGCAGGAATGGAGGGAAGGACAGACAAAGGAAGGAGATGCACATGGATGGAGGGGAAGGGAAAGAGGAGAAATGCTGGACATGGATGTAGGGGAGGGGAGGAAATTAGATGCACATGAATGGAGGGGAGTGAGGAAAAATGCTGGATATGGATGGAGGGAAAATTGCTGAATTTAAGGGCTGGATCAGAACACTTTGAAGGCAGATGCTGAAACTGGAGAAAGGATAGGGACAGGGCTACAGATGGTAGACAGGACACATAAGGACACAGGAGGATGGTGGACATGGTGAGAGAAAAAATATCAAATGGAAAGAAGACACTGCATAAAACAGAAGACACTGGGACCAAAGCGAATAGAAAAACTAAATGATCAGACAACAAAGGTAGAAAAAAGTATTATATTCAGAATTTATTAATTGGAATGTGTCAGCTTTTGGAAATGTGCATCAGTGATATTTTGCATGTAAGTTTCAATTTTTCTAGTATTGCTGCATGCTGAGTCTGACTTCTTGAGGTAACTTTCCAGTTCAGTATTTTGCCTTCATATCTGTTTTTCATGTGTGATCGAGGGGCAGTATCCTGCTAGCGTGTAGTATTTGCAGCCCTTTTTGTTTTGTTTTTTTCACGAGGTAGTGTATTGGTGTTTTAGAGCCTGGTGTAATTACAGTTCTGCCTTTCCACACATAAGGTTGTAGCTTGTCCTGTTCTTGGAATTAGTGCTGTTATGGTTTGGTAAGGTTATGAGTGTGTTTTTGCACAAGTTTGTGTATAGTGTTTTGCAGTGGAGAGATTGTGTGTCCGCACCTCTGACCCCCCCCCCCCCCCCCCCGGGGTTATGAGAATTGGAACTACTAATTGTAGTGGACTTGAACTGAATAATTTCTGGGGAGGGGGGGGGGGGTTCATGATAGCATTGTGTTTATTATTTCAATCAGTTTTTCTGTACAAGTTTAGCTTTATTTGTCTTTATTTGAAATTTCATAAATAAAAAATTTTCTAAAAATTGAATAATCTTATCAATGAGATGGAGCTGGGGTGGGGATGGGGCTAGGATGGGGCCCCACCAAATTGGTCTGCACAGGGCCCCGCACTTGCTAAGACCGGCCCTGGGTGGTTCAGACCAGAAGTCTGTATTACAAAACCCATGACTGGCTAGAAAAAAAAGAATGTGGGTTTTTTTGTCTATAAACATTTACTTTTTTTTTTTTTCTTTCCTGAATCTGATCAGTTCCTCTTACCTCCTGGGATGTTGGCAGCAGCTGCGCGGCTGTCAGCTCTGTCGGTTCCCTGCTCCCTCTGCCCCGTAAGTAAGATCAGAGGGAGCAGGGAACCGGCGGAGCCATGCTGCTGCTCCCTGCACCCTCCCACGCAGTGTGCACCCAGGGTGGACTGCCCCCACCGCCCCGCCCTCAGTACGCCACTGATCATATCACCCCTCTCCTGCCTTTCTTCCAAAGTATACATATTGAGATCTTTAAGTCTGTCCCCATACGCTTTATGACAAGGACCACTGACCATTTTAGTAGACCACTACCATTTGCACTTCCTGCTCACTAGAGAGCCTATACAGTATACTATGCTTAATCCACTATTAACATACATTTAAAGTACACTCTACCTTACTTCCAATATATTATCACAGCAGTTAAAGGGTGTTACACCACGTATGTCTGAGTGTGCAAAAACTTATTGGACATCTTTAAGTTAATATGCCATACATGGGCAGGTTATGGCAAACAAAAATCAGATCAGGGGTGAGGGTCCCATTTCCCCAGTCTCCTCCTCCCAGGTACTGGTGACTTGTTGGAAATGGGATACTGGGGTAGATGGACCTTTGGTCTGACCTAGTAGGACGACTCTTATGTACCATGTACCAAAAAAGAATTCTCAATGTAGAAACAATCAAACATATCCCCACCTCCCCCTCCCAACCAGAACAAAATAAGCCAAGCAGCCAGTGACAAGCTCACAGACATGTACAGTGAGAAAGACAAAAAAAAAGAATGGATTGCTGAATCAATCAAAACACACTTGTGAGAACTAGATTCCACATCCTAAGCTATCTAGTTGCCCTTTCAGTTTCCAGGTAATTTTCTCCGTATAAGCTAGTACCAAGGTCTTATTTTTAGTTCCACTATCTTTATTGAATTTTTAGGAACACAACAACATGTTAATAGTATACCACAAAATGTTTCCAGATAATGGGCATATAAATCAGCCCACTAAATACTTTTCATAAGATACCCAAACTTGAGTATATTTTCGTATTCAATTACATTTCTCCACCGCCACTAATTCATAGCTGTGAATGAGGGAGGCTAAATTCCTTGACAAAATTTAAGTCTAATATGCTATTATATTTATAATTATGCATAACTGACTGCCAACTGGATCACAATTGACATTATGGAGTCAGTTTCTGAGGGCAGGCTTCAGCATGAAGGCCTTCCATATCACAATTTTGTAAATTAAAACTCTCAGTAATACTGAAGATAGCGAGTGGCCTCCCATATTTTAATATCCTGAGAGCTTGCAACAATACAACGTAGGTAATAAAAGTACATAATAATGGGGCCCTTTTACCAAACAGTGGTAAAAAGTGGCCTTAGTGTGCCTTTGCATGGATCATTCCCATGCGCTAATGCCATTTTATCGCTGTATTAATAGCCACACACTAATTTTGCCATTAGTGCATGGCCATTAAGCCCTTACCCCCCCACCCACAATGTGGGCAATAAGGGCTCATACACTAAGCACATGCTAATTGGTTAGCATGCAGTGTAGAATACACCCACTCTCTGGTCAGTCCTGGTTCCAGTTCCAGCAGAACTTTTACTTCCAGTCCTGGTTCCAACTCCAGCTCAGCTGAAGCTGTGCTTGAACTGGAACCAGGACTGCAAGCATGAGCTGTGCTGGAGCTGAAACCAGGACTGGAAGCAGGAGCTATGCTGGAGCTGGAACCATGACTGGAAGCAAGAGCTGTGCTGGAGTTAGAACCAGGACTGGAAGCAGAAGCTATGCAGGAATCAAGAGCTGTGCTGGAGCTTCAGAATGCATATCAGGGATTGCCTACTTTTGTTTTAGGGTCTGTTAACAACATCAATGTTTTTGCTTCCTGTTTGCTAGTCATAATTGGATGACTCACACTTAAAAATAGGTAGGATGGTTTGCTGGAAATTGCCAATGAACACCAGTCTTCGCAGACTCAAAAATTGCCCCAGTTGTAAAATACAATACTAGGTTACCAAATGTATTCAGTACAGCAGTGGGTCTTAAGATATTGTAGGCTGCAATGATTCTAGTTTCAGTGGTGCAGGAGACCACTCTTAGTCGCACTTCAATGTGAACTCCCCTTAGAATATGAAAAGGTAGGAAACAGATATAAAAAACAATCAGGAGGATAACTATAAGTTTGCGAGCCTTCTTCTTAAAGCCATCTTGCCTAAAAGGTCCATTGGCCAAACTATAAATAATCCATGTGTAGCATAATGTCACAATTACTCGGAGCAAGAAAAAACAACTATAATCCTCAAAAGCCAATTATACCACCGGACCGTGTTCACATGGTTGGAGCTAGTAATCCCATCAGTTTCAGTTAAACCTATCATAAGATTCATCAGAATGATGGCTATCAATGCTAGTGTCCACACTGCACTGCCCAAGTCTTGTTATGAATATACTGGAATTTCATGTAATGGAAGATGCTAAAGCATTCAATGAAAAGGATGCTGCTGTACAGGTTGAATTTGAAGCCAAAGTGGATGAATTTGCACATGAAGTTGCCAAGATTCCAAGTCTCCTGATTAAAGTAGTAGGTACACCAGGAAAGTAAGACGGATTAAGTAAAAAAGGTCTGTGATGGCCAAGTTGAGTATAAAGGAGGAGGCCAAACCAAATAGGGAGGCCGGACACAACTGGGCTGTAGGCCAGTGGCAAGGAAAGGGTTAAAGAATACACGGGAGGGAGGGGGGGTCGAAGGGGGAAGGAAGGCATAAAAGAGGGATAGCAGGTAAGGAAAGGTCTTTCGGGCGGGGCATCAGCAAGCCAGAGGAGCTGACCCAGCCCACCCACCCAGAGTTAGGGCACAACTGTCGCAGCTGGGCGGTTAAGGACAGGGTGTAGGAAAAACTACGGGGGGGGGGTACACAGCGTGTCACCACAGAATGGTTCCTCGGGGGCGGGGAATAATGGCTGACGTTCAAGGTCAAGTGCAAGGTCAAGACTGGCAAGGGGTCAGGTCGAAGTTCACTTAGCTTGATCACATTGTCACCTGGCTTAAACGGCCAGGAGGCCCAGAGATTATGCAGGGTGTGTCCTTAAACGGGAGGCACCCTAATCGGGGGGGGGGGGTGCTTTGACGGCACACCGGCAGAGCGATAAAACACGAAACGAGTGACAAGCTGTGTACCTGGAGGTCTTCCTATGAGTTGTAATGCGATAGGAAGTCATGTAATTTACAACAGAAGTAAATGCGATTTATTGAGATGTAATGCAAAGTGCTTGGCTGCGGCCATAATAAATTCCAAATTTGTCAAAGAAGCAGCTGGTCCTGTTTCTCCTTATTGGTGGTAAAAGAGTGCCCCAGTTGTGATGGTGCTGGTTCTCCAAGGGCTTGTCTTAAAAATGTACATGATTATGGCAAAGAGGTTTCCTGGGAATTCCACTGTACATGGTAGGCAGGTAATATTTTGTTAATAATACATCTAAATCTGTGCAGTTTTTAGGCCTGTGAGTGGTACTCTGCAAAGCTGTAAATTTCTTTCTGTCTTCAGTACTCAGGATCATAATTATCTTCTTAATTCTTCAGGGAAATAAAATATTTTTCTTTTAATTGATAAATAGCTACAACTGTGTTCAGTAGAACCATTTAAGCTAAAAGGTGATGTTCTGTGAACATATCATTATTTAATGCAACAATCAACCTTTTCTCTAGTGTCCACAAAGTTTAGCATTTAGGCATATAAGAACAAGGAAGTTCGTAATTTCTAGTACTATTGTTAAAATAGTGTAAGAGATAGAGGGGATGGGTATATATTAATATAACCTCATACTTTTTTAATTAAATCAGGAGTAAGTTATTTTCTGATATTGTAAATAGAATAGGGGAAGATATAACTTTCATTAACTTTGCATTACCTATACTTACAAATTTAATTTCACACATATACATGCACATATAGAGACAGGGGGGAAGAACAGCACTAAAATCTCTAAAAATCCATTGAGAATTAACTATCTTCTTATTCTTGATAATGATATTGCTATTGCTTTAGAAACCAAGGGGTCCATTTACTAAGGTACGCTGAAAAATGGCCTGCGCTAGTGTAGGCATGTGTATTGGACATGTGCAGATCCATTTTTCAGTGCGCCTATAAAAAAGGCCTTTTTTTGGCCAAAAATAGACATGCAGCAAAATAAAAATTGGCACGCATCCATTTTGGTCTCAGTCACGCCCCCCCCCCCCCCCCCAATGGGAGGTTCTGAGACCTTACAACCACCCATTGACTCAGCGATAAGGTCTCATGTGTTAACCAGGTGGTAATCATCAGCGTGCATACACTGCCAATTACCGCCCGGTTAGCACCACGCATTGAAAAATAAAAAATATTTTCAAGCACGTGTATCAGATGTGCATAAAAAATGGAATTACTGCCTGGGCCACGCAGTAGCCGGACAGTAATTCCAAATTGGTGTGCATTGGATATGCATAGGCACCTACGCAGCTTAATAAAAGAGTCCCCAAAGGAGCACTTACCCATTAAAATGAGGGAAGAGAATGATAACTTCTGCTGCTAAACTGTTGGCAAAGTCAACAAATTGTGAAGGATCCCTCTGCTCCTCTCAGGAAACTCTGGCCTACGGCCCATGTTTTCTATATTATATTCCACTTAGGTACAACTCCCTGTAATCCTCCAGGTGTACCTTCCGACCTGAGGTATGTCAGCAGTACTATTCCAGCACAGCTCCCGAGATATCTGCCAGGGAAATTATCGCAGCGGTTTCAAGAATGCAATCCCCAAAACAAACAGTTTAGAAAAAGTAGTTTTTAATAATGCAGTTCCAAAAGCAAAGCAGTTCAGGAATCTCCATAGCTTCAAAAATGCAGTTCATAAACCAACAGGACATGAATCTCAGCAGTCCCAATGATGCAATTCAAAATAAGTAATTCCAAAAGCACAAAAATGTTCCACAAAGAAAAACGCAGTTCAAAC
Source organism: Microcaecilia unicolor (assembly GCF_901765095.1). Lineage (NCBI taxonomy): Eukaryota > Metazoa > Chordata > Amphibia > Gymnophiona > Siphonopidae > Microcaecilia > Microcaecilia unicolor. The sequence continues at coordinate 242,130,430 of NC_044034.1, read as the reverse complement.
AAGCAGTTTAGAAATCCCCTCAGCAGCTCAGAGGCAGACAGCTCCCATAGGTCCCCTCCCTTTTCTGGCTAGCTCTATCTCCTGGCTTCCTTCCCCTTCATCCCGTCACTTCCTGGCTCCTCCACGATAGCCACTGCCTTGCCTTGTTTACCAAGACCCCGCCCCAAGCGGTTCACCTGCTGTCTGAACCTTTTACCTTTTACCAGAGCTGCAACGTCCATTGGCTCCTCTTGCCTCACTTCCTCCTCCTTTTCTCCCCCCTTCCATTCCATGGGCTCCTCACCCCACACATTCTCCAGCTGATCCTCCTCCCCTGATTAGTTCTGCTTAGAGGCTCCCCCTCAATTCCTGGCCTCCCGACCGTGTCCTGCCTTTCCCTTGGGCTCCACCAGGGGCTGCTAGGATAAGAAGTCTTTGATTCTGTTGTAAGACCTCCTCAAGGGCTGCTGGGAATTGTAGTTTTTACCCTGCCTCCAGCCCTCTGGGGAAAATGATCTATGCCTTCTCCTGACATGTGAAACTCCTTGAGCTAAGAATCTGGGTTGTCCCCCCCTCTGGGCCTTACCTTCTCCTCTGCTGGTACCCCCCCCCCCCACCCCCTCTGTTCCCTTATCCCCTTCTTCACAAAATGTGGAATGCAATACCTAGGATGAAAGTTATTAGCAAAACATTATTTAGATAAATAGTTCATTAAAAATTAATCCACCATGTGTTCTTTGATATTTCAAAAGCAAAGATTAGATAGATAGATAGATAGATAGATAGATAGATAGATAGATAGATAGATAGATAGATAGATAGATAGATAGATAGATAGATAGATAGATAGATAGACCAACCAGAATGGGAGGTGTGCAATGAACCGAAAAATAGCATAAGACAATTGGATTCATTGTACACCTCCTGTTGTATTTTAAACCATAAGGTAAATAACAATACATTCATCATTTAAAATCTGTACTTTTCCATTCTTACCTTCCAAACTACTGACACCAGATACAGATATGTTCAAAACAGTTCTACAGATTATTAGGACACATTTCAAGAGAGGTTATAAGGTAGCTAAACAGTCACCTAGAAGAAAAAAAAAAGGAGCTGGAAAGGGCCCTTCCTCTCTGGGGGGTAAAAATATGCATTCTGTTTTACAGCATCCATCCCTGCGGATAAGCCCATTACTCCAGAAAATGTGCAGGAAAAAAGATGGGTTTTCAATATAGATTTGAACAGGAGAAATAATCAGAGGCCCACAAAAACTGAGCCTGGGCGGGGGGAGTGGCCAGTGCATCAGCAGCCCAGGAAAAGCACTGCTAACTGCCAGGCTTTAGATGGAAGAGTTCTGTTGGTTGGGCTTGGGCACCCCCCACCAGCTTAGGTATATGGGGTCACGGAGGCCAGAGAGTGGCAGGGGGCAGGATAAAATATTGTGCCCCATCCCCACTTCGGGCTCCGTTCCCCCCAAATCCGAGGTCTAGCTATGTGCCTGCTGGACATGATGAGAAGGGAGGAGGAGAGACATGGTATATATGAAGACAAGTGAAGATAAGGGAAGAAGGGAGAAATACTGCAGATGAAGAGAAGGGGAGGATGAGAACATGCTGCACATCAAGGGAAGGAAAAGGGAAGAGGGGAGAAATGACACACATGAAGGGAAAGGAAAGGTAGAAGGGAGGGATGCTACCCATGAAGGGAATGGAAGAGGGGAGACATGCTGCATGGAAAGAGAAGAGAAGGGGGGAAATGCTGTACATGAAAAGAAGGGAGGGGAAGAGAGGAAAATGCTGCAGACACAGAGTAGGGAGGGGAAGGAGGGGGTCATGCTGGACATGAAGCAAAGAGAAGGGAAGAGGCGAGACATGCTACACATGAAGAGAAGGGAAGAAGAGAGGCATGCTGTATGTGAAGGGAAGAGGAGAGAAATGTTACGCATAAAGGGAAGAGAAGAAGGAAGAAATTCACATGAAGGGAAGAGATGGAAAGAGGGGGACACTTCACATGACGTGAAGAGAAGAGAAGAGAAGAGAGAAGTAGAAATGCAGCACATAGATGGAGGGGAAGGGAAATGGAAAGCTAGATAGATTTGAGAAGGAAGCAGAAAAATGGAAGAAAGCTGAACGTGAAGATCCATTGCAAGCAGACATAGGGCAGGGAAGAAGAAGAAAGGAGGTGAGAGAAAAATAGCAAATGGACAGGAGATCTGGAAACAAGAGGGAAGCAGAAATGGGGGAACATGATTAGAAAAATAAAATCACCAGACAACAAAGATAGGAAAATGATTTTATTTTCAGTTTAGTGACTGATTTATGTCAGTGTTGAGAATTTATATCTGTTGGCTTTATTTTGCACATACATTTCTTTCTATTTCTGTGATGTTGCACAACATACAGAGTCTGGTATCTCTGGTTTCAGTGTTTATATTCATTTCAGTTTTGGTCTGCATGTTTTTTCTGGTTCCGTATTTTGTTTCAGTAGAGGGTCTGTGTGTTCTGCATCTGTGATCTGCTAGCATGTAATGTCTGTGTGCCCAGTATAATATAGCACTATCTTTAATAGGTGGATTAGGGCTATTATGCTTTGGTGTTTCCTAATAGATTTTGAGTATCTTTTTGCATGGTTTTGTGTTATTTTGCAAAGTGTCTAGCCTGTTTGAAAATTTAAAATGCGCAGGACTAGTGGTCTCCACATCCAGTAGAGTCCCCACACAAACAAAAACCCACCTGCTTTAAACAAAGTGTCTGGCAGTGGAAGGAACATTTGCTTTTCCTGATGTGATAATCACAATTTGAATATTTTTGGGGGTGGTGAGTTCTAAGGGTTAAAGCTTCATTGTTGGGGGAACATGGAATTTGTAATACAAAACTGGAGCTTCAGGTTCTGACCAGTTCTGTAGAGAATACAAATTCCACACCCACATACCATCATTCAACAAATTGTTCTATCAATTATAATGTCAGTTTTATTGGGTAGTTGTAGTGTTTTATTTCTAATTTAAAAGTGGGGGGAAGGAGGTCATGATGTGCAGAAATATCATTTTGATTCCTCCCCCCCCCCCCCCCCCCTCCACACACATACCTAGCTTGCTAACCCAAATATTTCTCTCTCTAAAGATGCCTTTGTTAGTAACTAGGTCTCGGTGCATAAAATAAGACCTGTTTTAAACAGTATTAGTGGTCAAATAACACATCCTAACAGTAGCCCACGTTAATAACTACACCTCTTAAGGCATTCCATGATGCTTAATGAACTTCAAAACAGAAGAAGTTAAAAGTGAAAATTTGTAATCAATGCAAGCAAGTTTTGTTACTTACTAGAAACACTTTTTAAATATAGCATATTACATATGAAGAAAGGAAAAAAAACATATATGAATATCGCTTTTTTTAGCTCCTCAACTCAGGGTGTCTCTAGTCAACTCAACTCACACTGTACCAAGAGCAAAACCCCTCATTAACGCTTACTCAGCTGATTCCTACCTGGGTCTCTATCTCATTTTCCTGACCAGCTTTGACTTTTCTGATAAGGTCCAGCATCTTACTCTCATTCCAGTTAACAGAATGTTAAGCTCTCAATCCAGTACTGTCTCCAAAGTAGTGCCATGCACAGACACAATTTGTACTATGAATGTTCAACTTCAGTTTAACACAGAGGATTAAGAATGCAACCAAGAAACCCTGTGCTGTCAAGACCCTCATGTACAGCAGTCTTTGGATAACCCGCATTCTAGTTCACAACCTGCTAAGAGTCTTTTTTTTCCCTTACATAGCCAATATAGGCACAAAACTGTGCAGTAAACATTTCAAGTGAATCATACCCAGATAGTAAACAAATTGAATTAAAAAGTAAACAAGATGAATAAACAATCACAGAATTATAACTTCTAAACTTTTTTAATGGACCCCTATTGTACCTACACGGCGCTTATTTCTGAAGTACGGGAAAAACCACTCTGTTGGAATTCCTCCCAAAATTTGAAGTATCTGCTCTTCATATAGTCTTTTTGAATTCCCATAATCCCTTTGATTCTCCTTCTGTTTATTGACTGTGCCTTTCCTTCTCTGTCTGTTCTTTAGGTTATATAAAAAGGTCCACCTTTAAATGCTCTATGCCTAGGGTTACCATATGTCCGGTTTTACCCACATATGTCCTCTTTTTGAGGATACTGTGGGACATCCCGGTGGGTTTTTCCAGCCTGCCCGTTTGTCTGGGTTTGCGGACAAACGGGCAGGCTAAAATCTCCCACCCGGACATCCCACAGTGTCCTCAAAAAGAGCAGACAAGTAAGTCTCCCACTTGCTACCGGCCCCTCTTCAAAATGGCTGCCGAGACTTCAAGTGGTGGCCTCACGAGACTTCCAGAAGTCTTGTGATGTCACTGCTTGAAGTCTCGGCAGCCATTTTGAAGTGGCGCTAGCAGCGAGCGGGTAGCAGCATCGGTGAGCAGGAAAGAGTGGGGTCCTTTCCTGCCCCGAAGAGGCCACTAGACCACCACGGCACAATAAGGGTGAGGAGGGCAGAGGATGTGGAATGTGGGTAGATGAAAGGGGGTGAGGGAGCTGTAAAAAAAGTGGGTGGAAAGAGGCTGGAAAAAGATTTGGGGGGAGGGAAATGTATAAAAGGGGATGGCTTTCTTTGGGGGGGTCAAGTCGAGGTGACTGTGTGGCATGGGGGTGGGGAGGGGACATGACAGGGTGTAGGACAGGGAAGGAGCACGGTGGGTAGGGAAGGGGTGTGGCAGGGTGGGGTGGGGTGAGAGCATGGCTATTGGTGTCCTCTTTTTTTGTCAGGACAAATATGGCAACCCTATCTATGCCTGAACCAGATATCTTGCATAAGTTAAACACACAGTAGGGCTCACCTATTTGATCTATTCAAATGAGCACATTTCTGGAAATATGAAGTATTTTTATAGTATATAGCACATTTGTGGAAATGGAATGCAGGTGCTTTCTCTTCCAATTTCTATGCAAATTCAGAACATCTGCAACTGCAGGCTGGAATCTAAATATATTAGGATCCCCAAATGAGGCATATATGAGCTATAAACAAGCATACCATAGTTGTAACAAACCCAAAAATGCTCCATATGAGTGCATTCTTGTCATGGCATGATTCTTATTCATTTCGCTTGGTGTTTTCAATATGCATTTTCAATGTTTGCTGTAAGCATGGAATATCCTATCAATAAAATCTGTATTCAGATGAAAGGATATGCATCAACAGGGAGGGGTTGATTTACATTTCTTCTCTTTGAAAGGCTTTTGAAACGTATCGTGCTATGGATGTAATTGGGTGTAATTTGTATTTATAATTATGTGATATCAGTCACACCAGCATTCAAATACATAATGAAAGGTGAAAAAAAAAATTTTAAAAGGTATTCAAATGTTTTCTACCTCCACTAAAAATAGGACAACAAGTTACAACATTGGAAATGTAGGTTATTAGATTTTTGGAAGAACTTTTTAACTATGGATTTGGTGGAATCTCCATCATTGGTAGTTTAATATTCTAATATTTTACCAAAGGTTTATATTACCATATTAAATTTCAGAAAAACAAAGGTTCCTGCCTACTGAGGTCTGCTAAACAGCTAGTGCAGGACTTACTCAAGCTAATGACTACTATGTGCTATAAAGAGCCAGCACAGTAAAAATCCTGTGTTAACCGCTTAGTAAGGGGCAGGGGCGTAGATACAGGGGGCCACGGGGGCCTGGGCGCCCGTAAATTATGTCCAGGCCCCTAGTTTGGCTGGCGAGGGTCCCTACCCCTGCCAGCCGAAGCTTTCTTCAGCGACGCTCATCTCTGGTGCAGTCGCGTTCCTGCCCTGCTCTTCTTGCTCCTCCTGTCCTGTGCACACTGACGCGGAGCGTCAACGTGCACAGGACAGAAGGAGCAAGAAGAGCAGGGCAGGAACGTGGCTGCGCTGGAGACGGGCATCGCTGAAGAAGGCTTCAGCTGGTGGGGGATGGGGACCCCCGCCAGCAAAGGTATTTGCGAGGCGAGGGGGGTACAAGGAGGCACGAGGCGGTGGCGGGCTGGTAGGGGGCTGAGGCGAGGTGGCCCCCTCCCATCATAGGGTCTGGCTATGCCCCTGGTATGGGGTGAAAGTATGGAGTGAGAATGTGGCAGGATATGAGTAAGGATAAGGTGTAGACAGCACTTGCAGTTAGCACATAGTAAGTTGTCATGCACTAACTGTCACCACTGCTGATAGTACAGGTGCACTTGAAACCTCCTCAGGAGGCAGGGTTAAATGCACTGAACTATCAGCAGCCATTAATGCAGCCTCTATAAAAAAAACAAGAAGTTAACAGTCCCAATCCCCCTTTAGCCCAGTCTTAGTATGACCCCCTCACTCTGATACCCTTCCCGAGTCTCATTATGAAACCAAATCCCCCCCCTCCAACATTCAATCCTCATTCCCTTGACTCCCCCCCCCCCCCCCCCACCACCACCACCTCAGCCAGGACTTTCAATAGTGCTACAGTGACAGGGCAGGAGCAATACCAGGATGCTCCATCCCTGTTACTTCCTAGTTGAAATTGGCAGCTCTCAGCCCTATCAATAGTCTCATGGTGCTACCACTAGAGGTCAAGCTGCCCTCATCTGACTGCTTGACCCTAGTGGTATTACCATGAGACTACCACTAGTGGTGTCATAACTGTGTAAAAGAGGAGGTAGAAGGAGAAGGTAAAGAGGAGTGCATGGAGGTTGGAGGGCTTGCTCAAACTTCCTCAGGAAAGGTAAAGGCTCTGGTGGCGGGAGTGTGGCCCAAGCTGTGCATACTTGGAGAGGATAAAATAATCCAGTGGGGAAGCCACTGGTGGAAGAAACTAACCCATAAACTATCTAAGGGTAGAAGATAGTGCTGATGAGGGGAGGCTACAATTGGGAGCAAGACAAAGGTTTGCTGGGTTTGATATTCTGAGTTAAGATTGGACTGTGTTAATAAGCTGAATGTGGAAAAACTGAACTGACTCTTGCATTCTTGATGAAGAAACTGCTTGAAGATTAAAGCTGTATTAAAAGATGCTGAGAAAATAAAGACCTGTGGTTTTCAAGAACTATAAGACTGCTGGAGTTTTGTGTGTCCCAGTCGTGAGCTGATCCTGGGCGCAGGTCAGCTGGGCAGCAGTTAAACTAGGACAGGCGGTGGTTGCAGCTCGTACCGGGGAAAAGCTAGCCAAGCTAAGCGGGGATGACCCCGGCTCTCACCTGGAAGGGTGACCTGGTTACAATATGTATTTTTTCAGTATTCTGCTAATTTTTTTTGGTCCTGTTTACTAAGGTGCACTAGAGTTAGAATGTGCTAATTTTTAGTGTGCACTATAAACACTTTGTGGTCCAGGTGGGCTATAAGTGAATAACTATAAACATAAATATTACCTGCCTTAAAGAAGTGAAATGTTCACTCCTAGAAGGTAGAAGGTGTTGAAATGGACTTATTGAATATTATGACATTATTAAAGACATCAGATTTTATACATGTGGCTTCCACCACTTTGGCAGTGAGGCAGTGACTTTAGGGGCTGGGGAATTATCGATATGGGCCACCATTAAGATGGGTTATTGTACCATACGTTATGCTATTTTAACACAGGGTCTCATTGTATAAAATGGGATCCTGGGGTAAAATGACATAACACAACATAACATAACATAACAACTTGTATACTGCTGCTACCATACAGTGCTAAGCAGTTCACAGACCCAAGATTCCAAGATATTCTCCTGGGAATTACAAAATGTAAGATATAACAATAGTACAATAACAAAAAAGATACAAATATTTAAATCAGAACAAATTTCCTAAACAAAATCTTACTATCCTGCTTATAATCGAACGAGAAAAACGCCCAAGTTCCGACCTAAATCGAGAGATGGACGTTTATCTCACAAAAACGAATAAAGCGGTATAATCGAAAGCCGATTTTTGGACGTTTTCAACTGCACTCCGTCGCGGATGCGGATAAAGTTGATGGGGGCGTATCAGAGGTGTGGCGAAGGCGGAACTGGGGCGTGGTTATCTGCCGAACAAAGATGGGCGCATTTCACTGATAATGGGAAAAAAGTATGCGTTTTTAGCTAGAATTTAGGACACTTTTCCTGGACCCTGTTTTTTCACGAATAAGGCCCCAAAAAGTGCCCTAAATGACCAGATGACCACTGGAGGGAATCGGGGATGACCTCCCCTGACTCCCCCAGTGGTCACTAACCCCCTCCCACCACAAAAAAATGATGTTTCACAAATTTTTATTTTCACCCTCAAATGTCATACCCAGCTCCCTGGCAGCAGTATGCAGGTCACTGGAGGAGTTGTTAGGGGGTGCAGTGGACTTCAGGCAGGTGGACCCAGGCCCATCCCCCCTACCTGTTACAATTGTGCTGCTTAATGCTTATTAGTCGTCCAACCCCCCCCCCAAACCCACTGTACCCACATGTAGGTGCCCCCCTTCACCCCTTAGGGCTATAGTAATGGTGTAGACTTGTGGGCAGTGGGTTTTGAGGGGGATTTGGGGGGCTCAACACACAAGGGAAGGGTGCTATGCACCTGGGAGCTCTTTTACCTGTTTTTTTGGTTTTGTAAAAGTGCCCCCTAGGGTGCCCGGTTGATGTCCTGGCATGTGAGGGGGACCAGTGTACTACGAATCCTGGCCCCTCCCACGAATAAATGTCTTGGATTTATTCGTTTTTGAGCTGGGCGCTTTCATTTTCCATTATCGCTGAAAAACAAAAACGCCCAGCTCACACATTGTTGAATAAAATATGGGCGTCTATTTTTTCCCAAAATACGGTTCGGTCCGCCCCTTCACGGACCCGTTCTCGGAGATAAACGCCCATGGAGATAGGCGTTTTCGTTCAATTATGCCCCTCCACGTCTTCTAAAAACCTGATAAGAGTAGAACTGATCAAAACATATAGAAATTCCTTTCCAAAGCTTAGGAGCTTCATAGGCTAACAACATCTCATGCAACTTCAGTCTTTTCCTACCTTTGACAGAAGGAAAGGTAAAAGGTGAATTATTAATAGTTCTAATTCTAGAAGAAGTAGCAAATTGAAAATGAGAGAACATATACTCATAACATCATTTAAAACCTTAAATAAAACACATGAAAACTTGAATAAGATCCTAACTTCTATTGAAAGCCAATGTACTTTTATATAATATCCCTTAATCCTATCATATTTGTTTAAGGAAAAAATCAAATGAACAGCAGTGTTCTGAATTGTCCGGAGTCTTTTCAACATTTGCTTAGTATCACTAAGGTTACAATAGTCCAACTTGGACAACAAGAAAAACTGAACCAACAATCTAATATGTCTTAATTTCCTTAGTAAAAAGAATGAACTTATAATGGAAGGGAAAGGGAAATGATATACTGCCTTTCTGAGGTTTTTGCAACTACATTCAGAGCAGTTTACATATATTCAAGTACTTATTTTGTACCTGGGGAAATGGAGGGTTAAGTGACTTGCCCAGAGTCACAAGGAGCTGCAGTGGGAATTGAACTCAGTTCCCCAGGATCAAGGTCCACTGCACTGACCACTAGGCTACTCCTCCACATTACTCTATGTTATGAAAGCATTATTATGAGGATCTAGGGATAATATTTGATCCCTATGATTTTAATTACTGAGGAAAAAGTATATTTGGTCTGACAGTAAAAATATGATCAGTCAAAAGATCATTATCTACAATTTTACGTAACTCTCCTTCCCAAGCTGACAGTCAGGATAAATCACCCAACTTTTCATCATTGTGCCATTCTTTACAAATCAGCAATAAGAAGGCCTCAAAACTTTACAGATATATGCACAACTCTTTTACAAGAGTTGCACTAGTTTGCAAAATCATTGGGAATCTATCTTGAAATTTCAACCTGGAGATATAAATTGGCTAATCTTTTGGTCTAAAGTTAACCGCCCCACTTATCTGCTGGCATTTCACAATCCTCTTTTTCGTTCTACACAAAACCTATTGGAAGCCCTCAAAACTTGCAGAAATAACAAGATCAACAAATCCATCCCTATGTTGGTCATGTCCTACACCAGGTGGTGACTTGGCCCACATGCTCTTTGAGTGCTCTCATGTGAATAAATATTGGACTCAAGTATGGAAAAGAATCACTACAATTCTCTCTATTTTACCTTCTACAATCCCAATTTCTGATACACAACTATTACTTATCATTTCCATAGTGCTACTAGACGTACGCAGCGCTGTACACTTGAACATGAAGAGACAATCCCTGCTCGACAGAGCTTACAATCTAATTAGGACAAACAGGACAAATAAGAGATAAGGGAATTACTAAGGAGGGGATGATAATGCTTGACCAAATGCTCATCAGGGACGCCCTTCTTTTTTCCATTATTGACCGAGGACACCCATCTCTTAAGCACGCCCCAGTCTCACCTTCGCTACACCTCTGACACGCCCCCGGGAACTTTGGTCATCCCCACGACAGACTGCAGTTGGGGACGCCCAAAATCAGCTTTCAATTATGTCGATTTGGGCGACCCTGAGAGAAGGACGCCTATCTCCCGATCTGTGTCGGAAGATGGGTGTCCTTCTCTTTCGAAAATGCCCCTGTATGTTACCTTTAGATACACTTTTCTGTACAAGTAAAATTGCTTGGATTTAATTTGTTAAAATTTCATAAATAAATTATTTTTTTTTTTAAACTTACATATAAAGACATACTAGTCGATATTCTAAATGATTTAATTAGCCAGAAATGGCCGCTGACCAGTTAAATCACTTATTTGGGGCATCCACTATTTTTCAGTGTCAATTATTATAGTCACTGAAAAATAGCGGTTAAGGAGAGCAGAGGGAGAATGAGATCCACCCCAGCTGGAGTGTTCCTTGCAGAGAATTACCATCTGGCAGTGTCTGTCATCATCTTGAGGAGCTACCTCCTCTGCATAAAGGCTCACTGCTTCTGCTTCCTGAGAATGGAGGGAGAGTGAGATCTACCCCGTTGGAGTGTTCCTTGCAGAAAAGTACCATCTGACGACATCTGTCATCATCTTGAGGTGCCATTTCCTCCTGTGTAAAGGCTTGCTGCTTCTGCGGCTTGTGTCCAAAGGGGCATGCCAGGCTCCTTGAGAGCCCCTTAGGAGCCAGGAAGGAGGTAGGAGCTGGTCGCTCTGACTGAATTTCAGTGAAGGTACCATTTTCCGTTTTGTTTATTTCCTTGTAATTTGGGGAAATACTAAGCAAAAGTGAAGTACACAAGAGTAGACATACTGGGTCAGACCAATGGTCTATCTAGGCTATGGCTAATACTCCTAGTACTGAAGGCCCTATGGATAGGCATCTGATATTCGGAGGTTCTCCTGCTATGCCTGACAGTCCTGAGGGCTCAGGTCCTTCATTGTGTTTGGAGGGAAGGCCTAACCCCTCTCCACCACAAACTTCCTTGGACTTTCAGTTAGGAGGGCTTTCCGTGGAATGTTTGCCCCCTTCTGGAATTGGTCAAACTCAGGAGAATTTATTATCTGTGACTGCTGAGGTTCTTCTCGCAGCAGTAGTGTCCTGATTTATCATCTCTGTGAATTGTTATCATTGCATATATTCTGAAATCAGGAGATGAGGGACAGACAGAGACATCCTCGATGAATTTAATTGAATTTCTTGAAACATCTCAGGATATTATTTAGATGAGGGTAACCCCTTTAATATGGGACAGGAAAAAGTGAAAATATTGAGGCTATATATTAAGAAGAAAGATGTGTTATTTTGTGGTCATTCTATTCAAAATTTTCCAGATATTACCAGAGCAACTCAATTGATGATGAAACAATTTCTCTGTTTTAGAGACTGTGTTATTGTTCTGGACACATTGTTATTTCTCCTATACCCCTGTCATTGTCTTATTACATACCAAATTAGGAAACATATTTTTTTATTATTCTGCTCAGCTAGAATCTTTTCTTTTCATGAGTGAAAAGGAAAAGGTGGATATTAAGGTCTGAAGTTTTGTTGATCTGACAGTATTGGATAGTATATCCTGTTAATTTCTTAAGAAGGTTTTATTTTTAGATATTTTCCTTTTGTTCCTTGATAATGTGGACTGGTTTAAATTCTTGTTTGTTTGTTTATTTATTTATTGCACTTGTATCCCACATTTTCCCACCTCTTTGCAGGCTCAATGTGGCTTACAATACATCATGGATAGTGGAAATGGGAAGAGAGTAGACATTTGGAATTACAGAAGGATTTGGGTTGCATGGCAAAAGAATACATAATAGTAAAGAACGAAAGGCATTAATTTACATACAGGGTAAATGTAGGAGTTTCACATGACTTGGTCTTTGTGATAGGTCCTGTCGAAGAGATAGGTCTTCAGCAGCTTCCGGATGTTGGTCAGTTCATAGGTCGCTCTCAGGTTACGTGGCAATGCATTCCAGAACTGTGCACTCGTATAAGAAAAGGTGGATGCGTGCATTAATTTATACTTTAGACCTTTACAGTTGGGGAAATGAAGATTAAGGAATGTGCGGGAAGATTTTGTAGCATTCCTGGCTGGTAGGTCTATCAAGTCTGACATGTAGGCTGGGACATCGCCATGGATGACCTTCCTGCTTATAATCGAACGAGAATAACGCCCAAGTTCCGACCTAAATCGGGAGATGGGCGTTTATCTCACAAAAACGAATAACGCGGTATAATCAAAAGCCGAATTTGGGTCGCTTTCAACTGCACTCCGTCGCGGATGCGGACAAAGTGGACGGGGGCGTGTCGAAGGCGTGTCGAAGGAGGAACTGGGGCGTGGTTATCGGGCGAACAGAGATGGGCGCCCTTCGCCGATAATGGAACAGTTTTGAGCTAGAATTTAGGACACTTTTCCTGGACCCTGTTTTTTTACGAATAAGGCCCCCAAAAGTGCCCTAAATTACCAGATGACCCCCAGAGGGAGTCGGGGATGACCTCCCCTGACTCCCCCAGTGGTCACTAACCCCCTCCCACCACAACAAATGATGTTTCACAACTTTTTACTTTCACCCTCAAATGTCATACCCTCCTCCCAAGCAGCAGTATGCAGGTCCCTGGAGCAGTTGTTAGGGGGTGCAGTGGACGTCAGGCAGGTGGACCCAGGCCCATCCCCCCCCCTACCTGTTACAATTGTGCTGCTTAATGCTATTAGTCGTCCAACCCCCCCCAAACCCACTGTACCCACATGTAGGTGCCCCCCTTCACCTCTTAGGGCTATAGTAATGATGTAGACTTGTGGGCAGTGGGTTTTGAGGGGGATTTGGGGGGCTCAACACCCAAGGGAAGGGTGCTATGCACCTGGCAGCTCTTTTACCTTTTATTTGTTTTTTGTAAAAGTGCCCCCTAGGGTGCCCGGTTGGTGTCCTGCCATGTGAGGGGGACCAGTGCACTATGAATCCTGGCCCCTCCCACGAACAAATGCCTTGGATTTATTCGTTTTTGAGCTGGGCGATTTCATTTTCCATTATCGCTGAAAAGCAAAATCGCCCAGCTCACACCTTGACGAATAAAACATGGGCGTCTTTTTCTTTTAAAAAATACGATCCGCCCCGCCCCTTCACGGACCCGTTCTCGGAGATTAACGCCCATGGAGATAGGCGTTTCTGTTCCATTATGCCCCTCCATATGTACTAGAGTACATATTTTGAACGTGATGCATTCTTTGAGAGGTAACCAGTGTAGCTTCTCTCGTAAGGGGTTTTGCACTCTCGTATTTTGGTTTTCCAAATATGAGTCTGGCTGCTGTGTTCTGAGCTGTTTGGAGTTTTTTGAGTATTTGCTCTTTACAGCCAGCGTATAGTGAGTTACAGTAATCTAGATGACTGAGTACTAGTGATTGTACCAGATTACGGAAGACGGTCCTCGGGAAGAATGGTCTTACTCTTTTTAATTTCCACATTGATTGGAACATCTTTTTGGTTGTGTTTTTTGCTTGATTCTCAAGTGTTAAGTATCGATCGATGGTAACACCAAGAATTTTCAAGGTCTCCGAGACGGGTAAGTTTAGTTTTGGTGTGTTGATGGTAGTGAATTTGTTCGTTGAGATTTAAGTACTAAACATTGGGGTTTTTTCTACGTTGAGTTTTAACCGAAAGGCATCTGCCCAGGAGTGCATGATGTGTAGACTTTGATTGATGTCATTGGAGATTTCTTGTAGGTCTTGATTGAATGAGATGTAGATTGTTACATCATCGGCATATATGTATGGGTTGAGGTTTTGGTTAGATAGTAGTTTGGCCAGAGGTGTCATCATTAGGTTGAATATTGTCGGTGAGAGGGGAGATCCCTGTGGTAGTCCGCATTCAGGTGTCCATGCAGCTGATGTGATCGAATTTGATGTCACTTGATATGAGCGAGTGGTTAGGAATCCTTTGAACCAATTAAGAATATTGCCTCCGATGCCAAAGTATTCAAGGATGTGCAGTAATATTCCATGATCAACCATGTCGAAGGCGCTTGACATGTCGAATTGTAGAAGTAATATATTCTTGCCGGTTGCAATCGTTTGTTTGAATTTCGTCATGAGTGTAATTAAAACTGTTTCAGTGCTGTGATTAGAGTGAAATCCTGATTGGGAGTCGTGTAGTATTGAGAATTTGTTTAGATATTCTGTGAGTTGTTTGGTTACCATTCCTTCTGTTATTTTGGTTATTAAGGGAATGGATGCAACTGGTCTGTAATTAGTTAGTTCGCTCACATTTTTCTTTGTATCTTTGGGTATGGGTGTGAGTAGAATGTTTCCTTTTTCCTTTGGGAAGAGTCCATTTTGTAGCATAAAATTCACATGTTTAGTTAGATCTGTTATGAAGTGTTGGGGGGATGATTTCATGAGGTTATTTGGGCATATATCTAGTTTACAATGGGATTTGGCGAATCTTTTGAGCGTTAGGGAGATAAGGTCTTCTGATAGTATTTCAAATTCATTCCAAATCCTATCTGCTGGGTATACTCCAGGGTTGGGGTCTAGGCAGTCTAGGAGTGTGGCGTATTCGATGGAGCTGGCAGGTATTTTGATTCTCAGTTGTTCTATTTTCTCTTTAAAGTATTTCGCAAGATTTTCAGCCCCTGGTGCGTCTGTGGTGTTGTTCGTAACTGGTGTGGTGTTTAGTAGTTTATTCACTAGTTGGAAAAGTTTGTGAGTGTCCTTGTAATTTGGTCCAATTTCAGTTTTATAATAAAATGACCTGAAAAAAATTTGCAGTTAGTGCCTAAGTGAAAACCAGCTATGTGGGGGGAATTCTAGGGGCGGAGTCAGCACTTGGCCAGTTAAATGCCAATATTCAGCACTTAATCTCTTAATCTGCTAGTGTAACCGCATAAAACACTGTTCTATCTTTATGCAGCAACTCATGGCTAGCTTTGAATATCAAATTAGCTGGCTATGGGGCTCATTCTCCAAAGAGAAAAACATCCAAAATGTGACCTAAAAGGCAGATAGACGTCTGTCTCAGCAGAAAACGTCCAAAGCATATAATCAAAGAAAAGAAAAAAAGATCCAAATTGCCAGTACGTCCAGATTAGAATGTCTCCAGAGGGGGCGTTTCAAAGATGTATCTTGAGCAGTCTTACATAATGAACATCTCTGAGTCCCAGTTAAATATTGGTTAGGACCCTCATAACTTTTTTTTATTGTTTTTAAAGCCCTCCTGTCCAATGATTCAGCCATCCTCCTTCCCTTCGCCCTCCCTCAAGCCCATGAGTTACAATCTACCCCCCCCCTCCCCGTCCCATGAATGGTCCCCCAACCCCCCCCCCCCCCCAGGTACCTTTCATGGTGGTCCAATGGGGTCGATGGGGGCAGAAGTGAAGTTCACTCACTCCTGCCGCTTGAGGCTGTAAAAAGAAAATGGCTACTGCAACCTGTTGCAGCAGCTTACGGTACTTGCAAGTACCGTGATCTGTTGCAAGAGGTCATGACAGCCATTTTATTATCACAGCCATTAGAGGCAGGAGTGAGTGGGCTTTGCTCCTGTCCCCAACAACCCCTCTGGACCTTTAGGGATATCATGTAGGCCCAGGGGGCCTATCTGGTTGGGGTTAGGGAGCCATTATGGGGGGGAGGAGGTTGTGACTAATGGGCTGGGGGGAAGGGGAAGGGAAGGAGGGGGCTACATTCAGGGTTGGGAGGCAGATCAAGAGACTTAGAAAAAAAAAGTTATGCAGGTCCCCTGACCTGCCCACACTGTCAACATGGGCAGTCAGAAATGATATTCAGTGGCACTGCCCAGTTTAGTGTTAATGAATATCAGCAGTTGGGTGTCTCAAAGTGATTGCTTTGAATATCAGGTCCACAGTGTTTTATGCAGTCCTATGTATGCAGTTATCTTAGCCAGTGAAGTGCAGACTATCAGCACTTAACCAGCTAAGTAATGACTCTACCCCAGAATGCCCACAAAATTGGGTGCTAACACATTTTCAGTGGTACTATCTGGTTAAGTGCTGCTGAATATGCACAGTCAGCCCTGGTCACAAAATTTAAATGACCAGGAGTCATTTCTGGCCTTTTAAATTGCTTTGAATAATTACTCCTTTATTTTTATACACACATGTACAGAGACAATGAAGACTGTAACTCTGAGGGACCTAATTCATCTTAAGGATATGCAACATCCAGTATCAAATAGCATCTGGTTTGAAGTAGATATTGGCATTTTCTAGCTTTTGGAAGGCATGAAAACAAGACAGAGGTCTATCAGAGAGAATGGAAGAAGTACTGTCACGATATGATTACGGATGAGTGCCACAACTTATTTATTTCATTACTTACTTGTACTCATTCTTACTTTATGTTTTTGTCACCCACCATCAATGCCTTTGGAGTTATCACCTGTGATCACTTTACTTAATTCTTTGAGAAATCAAGAAACAGAGATAGTTGGTTTGGGAAAGTATTAGAGTGCCACCTAGAGGCATGTGGCATGTTTACATGTTTTGTAAATTCTGGCCTTCTGATGACACATACTTTTAGAACCAGAGTAATCAAAAAACAGAGTAAAATCAAAAAGATATTTTAAAATCTGCTGCTGTACAACACTAATGATCAAATTAAAACATTCTATCTGAAAGGTTAATGCTGGGCTCAATGTTTAAAGGGACTTATCTGGGTAGCAACACCTGCTACCTGGATAAATCCCACTCGCTGGGGCCAATCACGGATTTCTAGTGGCCTTATCTGGATAATGCCATTGAAAATCACCACAGACCACCATAGCGTTATCTGAATAGCACTAGGATGGTCCTAATGTAGAGCCTGGATAGAGGCTGGCAATGTGTAGCACCAGTATATGGAAAAATTCTCAGAGAACTTAGGGCAGAAAAAAAGCTGTCCTTATTATCTGGATTCATATCCAGTAATAGTGCTGAATATCACCATTACCCAGATACTGGTGACAGTCAAGTCCATACTTTACAATTATTTTTTTATATGCAGTTTGAACACAGCTTACCACATATGCACAGTGACACATTCTGGAATGGCCACAGGAATGTTGCACATTATACCACATAGATATGACATTATGAGTTTTCCGATAAATGCATGTATATCTTTTATTTATATACACAAGGAGGGGCATAATTGAACGGGGCGCTCAAGTTTTCCTGAGGGCGTCCTCGCAGGACGTCCTGGCGAAGGGGCGGAGAAACCCGTATTATCGAAACAAGATGGGCATCCATCTTTCATTTCGATAAACACCCAAATCTCAACATTTAGGTCAACCTTGGAGATGGTCATCCTTAGAGATGGTCGTCCCCGGTTTTCAGCGATAATGGAAACTGAGGACGCCCATCTCAGAAACAACCAAATCCAAGCCCTTTGGTCATGGGAGGAGCCAGCATTCGTAGTGCACTGGTCCCCCTGACATGCCAGGACACCAACCGGGCACTCTAGGGGGCACTGCAGTGGACTTCAGAAATTGCTCCCAGGTGCATGGCTCCCTTACCTTGTGTGCTGAGCCCCCCAAAACCAACTACTCACAACTGTACACCACTACCATAGCCCTAAGGGGTGAAGGGGGGCACCTACATGTGGGTACAGTTGGTTTCTGGTGGGTTTTGAAGGGCTCGCATTTACCACCACAAGTGTAACAGGTAGGGAGGGATGGGCCTGGGTCCACCTGCCTGAAGTGCACTGCAGTGCTCCAGAGACCTGCATACTGTTGTCAGGGAGCTGGGTATGACATTTGAGGCTGGCAAAAAATATTTAAAAGGTTTTTTTTATGGTGGGAGGGGGTTAGTGACCACTGGGGGAGTAAGGGGCGATCATCCCCGATTCCCTCTGGTGGTCATCTGGTCAGTTTGGGCCATGGACCAAGTAAAGTCAGCCAAGTGCTCATCAGGGACGCTCTTCTTTTTTCCATTATCGGCCGAGGATACCCATGTGTTAAGCACGCCCCAGTCCCGCCTTCGCTATGCTTCCGACACGCCCCCGTGAACTTTGGTCGTCCCCATGACGGAAAGCAGTTGAGGACGCCCAAAATAGGATTTTGATTATGCCGATTTGGGTGACCCTGAGAGAAGGACGCCCATCTCCCGATTTGTGACGAAAGATGGGCGTCCTTCTCTTTTGAAAATAAGCCTGATCGTTTTTCAGTTTATTTGTCAGTGCTTTGTAAGTGCACATAATTTGATCACTGGATCCCTCACATAAGTGGGTGAAACGTGGACCGCATTGGGTGTTTGTTTCAATAAAGGATTATTTTTTCTTGGGACCTTGTGTGCAATCTGCTGTGGGGTTTTTTTTTGTTTTGTTTTGTTTTTTGCAACACTAAGTGGCCCTTTTACTAAGCAACGGTAAGCCCAAATCAGGCTTCCACTTGGCAATCCACAACTACCACCAGCCCAACACAGGCACTGGCAGCCTCCATTTCTGGCCTGAGACCTTACCACCACTCATTGACTTAGCAGTAAGGTCTCACATGCTACCCGGGCAGTAGGCATGCAGTGCACACCCACTGCCATTTACTGCATGCCAAATTCAGAATTGCCACCCTGGCATGTGGTAGCTGAGTGGTAATGCTGGTTTGGCACATGCTGGATGCACATAGGCCCAAATGCACCTTTGTAAAAGGGTCCCTAAGTGATTTGCCCAGAATCACAAAGAGCTGCAGTGCGAATTGAACCCAATTCCCCTGGTTTTCAGGCCACTGCACTAACCATTAGGCTACTCTTCCACTCTAAGCCAACACCCATTGCACAACTTTAAGTGATAATTCTATAACAGTTTATGGCACCTATTTTAAACCAATTCTATTTTGCAAAGTAGGCACCTAATTTTCTTTATAGAATACTAGCATGGGTAGCAGAGAATGTGCTTACATTTATGCTGCAATCATTTACTTGTCCCAGCTCTAAATATGATTGTCCCCTTCTTCTATGCCAGGAACATTGGTCACCAGTTGTTCAAAGGATAACCTATAAAATCCTAGTTCTCACTCACAAAAGCCATCATTCAGCACAACCATTATATCTTTCCCTTCTTTTATTCTGAACATCATAGATAGCGCTGAATGAAAACAACCCAGTGGCCGAATACATTCATCCAAGGAGAGAAAGAAAAACTAATTGGAAGCTGCGCATAAACACTAGATCAACATATGTTCTCCCAAGCTCAGATAAAACTTGTATTTGGTACTTCCAGAAAAAAAGGAAAACTAACGGAGAGCGATGCTATCTATGATGTTTAGAATATTTTCTTAAATGGATGTGGAGTTTTGATCAGTTGTTGCCAGCTGATTTCTATTTCTTCCTGCATTCAAGTTAGTATGAAATTGTACTAATATTAAAACCATAACCCTTTTACAAAAGCGCTCCAAAAAGTGGCCTGCAGTAGTGTGGGTACTTGTATTGGATGCGCACTGGACCATTTCTTCACCATGTCTGAAAAAAAAGGGGAAGTTTTTCTGCCGGGAAATGGACGTATGGCAAAATTAAAACCAGCACACATCTACAGCTTGAGCCCTTAACACCACCCATTGATGTGTGGTAAGGGCTCATGCATTACCCGTGCGGTAACAGTCCAGCACGCGCCAACTGCCGATTACCGCCAGGAATGTCCCCACAGTAGAAAATAGAAAATTATTTT
Organism: Microcaecilia unicolor; assembly: GCF_901765095.1. Lineage (NCBI taxonomy): Eukaryota > Metazoa > Chordata > Amphibia > Gymnophiona > Siphonopidae > Microcaecilia > Microcaecilia unicolor. The sequence continues at coordinate 242,110,350 of NC_044034.1, read as the reverse complement.
CTACCACAGGTTTTCGGAGCGCGCCAAACTCAGAAATCACCAGGTGCTCTCGCTAGCTGGGCAGTAATGCCGATTTGACGCATGCTACACATGCATAGACCCATTCATGCCTTTGTAGAAGGGCTCCTTAATGATTAGTTTGCTTTCAATATAAAATATGAGAGCCAGAATATAAAAACATTGATTATTGCTATTGGCATTGTTGTATCACATAAACCAGTTTCTTATAGTACACAGAACATTTTGTACTTCTTTCAACAAGTTTTTCCATTAAGTGAATGTCATAGGGTTTGTCACTGCTTATCTGTAACTGTTTAGCATAACATGCTTTAACCTAATATATGCATTCTAATTTTGAGTTTTATTAGGCCTAGCTGTTATTGAATCAAGATTGTATTTACGATTCATTATTTCATGTTTTTGGGCATAAAAGCATGCTGAGGTTTACACTTTATTGTTTTTAAGGACAAGGTTCCTATTTCTTACCTCCAGCTGAGATGCTGAGCATGTTCATGTTGCACTAAAAGAAGACCAATATCTGTCACATATACAGCCTTCAGATAAAACAGTATCATTGTTTACAACTCTAAGGGGTTCAGCAAACATGAATTCCAGGAGGCTCTGATTTTCTCAATTTTAGTTTAAAAAAAGAGCGCAAACTCATCAACCAATGGAACCATATGATTTTCTTCTATTAGATCAGATGTTGTGGTCAATCTGTTCAGGATCTGAAATAATTTTTGGGAATTCAATGTCTCAACTTCGATGATAAATATATAAAACCTTTGTCTTGCTTGTTTAAGAAGCCATTCAAAGTTATTAACAGCCTTTTGCCAGGTCTCTCTGTCAGAGTCTTAAAAAGGTTTTATGCAATTTTCTCTCTAAACCTCTACATTTCTTGTTCATTTGTCTGGACAATGGAATGCAGACTTGACCTAGACTTGACTGGTTACCATCTGAAGGTATTTGTGCTGGGAATGTGAAAATTCACAGATAACGCACAATATTGGGAATTACAATATAAATTTGCCCTTAGGTTGTATATTTCCCCTTTTCAGGTTCTGTTAGCTGGATTCTCTACTACAAGACATTGCTCTAAATGCAGGAGTGACTCTGCAATGCTTATCATATGTTTTGGCAATGCCATGAGCTGTTTTGTTGTGGCAACAGTTAATTGTATGGATCTCAAATCTTTGGACCTGTCAGATTTGGTTGGTTCTTCAATGTTGTTTGACAGGTTTGCTGTTGTCCCATCCTCCTCACCAAAGGAGCTACAAGGCTTTCTGAAACGAGCACTGCTGGTAGCAAAAAAATACTGTCCTTAGTCTATGGCTCTCACCTACTCCTTCGAAAATGTTAATGTGGAGATCACAAATGATCACTCTTTTACAGATGGAAAGGCTCGTAATCCAAGACATAACATCTAAATCTTGAGTGTTATTTCAACAAATATGGGATCAATTTTGGTCCACTCTTACCTCGGTAGAACATACTGAATAATTTGTATTTTGCTTATTGGACATTATAGAGATGCAGCGAGGGGAGGGAGGGTTTGAGTTTAATCTGTACTTTGTATGTGAGTTTGTATACTATGGTTGTGGTACATTTATCCAAATACTTTATGGTTGTATATGCTGGTTATACTGAAAGTAACACAAATGATTTAAACATAATTCAGAGCCTGAATTTCTTACTCAGGAACTTTCATGTATTACCATAATTTATTCTTCCTTAACATGTATATGCACATGATATATCTCTATACCATGATCTGTTACGTATGTTATGTTACATGTATGTTAGCATGTATGTATGCAACTTAACACATTACCATTTGTAATTCTGTTACCTGGAAATGGCAACCGCCATTACGGCAAACGTAAGCCACATTGAGCCTGCAAATTGGTGGGGAAATGTGGGATACAAATGCTACAAATACATAAATAGAATGGATGATTGACCTGAAGATGAACTGAACCAAAAACCTTTGCTGTGCATATCCCTATCTCATAAGATTAAGTCAGTCACATAGCCAGGAGTTAGATATACAGGCTTAACATAATATTTGCTACACTAGTAACATTGCAGAAACATAAAAGTATCAACAGTGTACCTGTCAAAACTGTAATGACAAAACATATAATTATGAATCCTATATAAACAAGATAGAACAAGATCCAAAGCCCCAGTACAGTTGCACCTGGATTAAACTGATCTAAGCAAGTGGCTCAATTCATCTAGCTTTGAAAAACTTTAAGACCAATGCTAGTGAAAAATAAAGTGTGCATCTTTTAAAAAAGAATAAAACTGGCCAGACAGAGGATATATCTGGAAAGTGCTGTTCAAATGAAGTTTCTTTATGTTTTTAGGATTGCATTTTGTCACAGCTAGGTCAAACACTACAACGGACATCGGGATCCTGGGCTTAGATAATGCGTTTTCACCTATAACAGCCCCCTTTCCCTTTGGGTTGTGCCCTCTAGCACTCAGACACTTCCAGGGTGTGGAGCATGAGCCTAAGCGTTCCCTACAAAAACAGAGTAAACTCTAGTCATCAGATGGTAGGAGACATATGGGCTGAAATGGAGAAATACCATGGTCAGACCCAACTGGACAGTCTTGTAGAACAGGAACAACACCAAAATAGGAGGCAGGTCTAGAAACTGGTAAGGTAAAGGCTGGCAGAGCAGGTTTATATGCAGATAGCAGGCAAGGGTCAGATACCAAGGATAAGCAGAAGGCATTATAGCACTCAAGCACCTGCAAGTGAGACCTATCCAAGGGCAAGGTAGCATGGGAGCTCCAATGTTTATATAGGTGTAGGGAACCAATCAGAGAGGATGCATTCCCAAGAACCAATCAAGCCAGAGTGCATTATTAGTGAACCAGTTGAGGCAACTCGCGTCAGCAAGGTGTGACCAGAAGCAGTATAAAAGACAAGTAGAGACCACAGCTTACTACTTTTGCATGAAGAACCTCTTGGGGGTAACCAAGTGACACTCTCACTTTGTCAGCCTCTTTTTAATCTGTTCACTCATCATTGTCTCTGTTTATCTATTTGTTCCCTTCCTGTCCACATAATGTAAAGCATATCTGGAAGAGGGGTATAGTAACCACACTAAGTATGTTCAAACTCATACATAATCCACCAAATCCATAATCACCTAGATTTAATTGGAACCTTACTCTTTAACTTTTCAAGACCTCAACAGTGTAACTCAATAACATAAATTTTGTATTGCAATTGAGATTTATACACCCACTCCATCATTGATCTCTACACTAATTATTTTTTAACCATAATTCAGCAGTCCTTAACTTATAGACCAAAATCTATATACTTAATCATTTTTAATAGAAAAAATACCCATCTGAAAATTCTAAATATTTCCTCCTATTTGTTTAAAAGTATTTCCATGTAACTTCCTCAAGTATCCCCTAGTCTTTTTACTTTTGGACTGTTATGTGAGTATAGTATAGCTGAAAAGGCCTGGCTGTATGATCATATCTGAGGGTGTCCTGAGGAGGCTGAACCTTCATGTGGACTATATATGTCTCTGAATCTGCTTCTCTGAATGGCAGGGTGGAACAAACTTGCTGACCTCAAGGTAGTGAAACAGACATTGTCAACCCAATGTCTCTTTTCTGATCTGTGCTCTCCTGTACTCTTCTTGCATTAAAATTAATAACCATTTTGACTGATTATGGCCTCAAGAAGGGATAATTAAAGGACGGATAGGCAGGTACTATAAGGAACATATGAATAAGGTCAAGACAAATCCCTTTCAGTATACAATACTAGGGATACTTCAGATGAATACACAGAGGAGGAATTTTTGAAGGGTATCAGAGGAGAAGGACTAGTAGAATGGGGATGCTACATCAGCTCTGTAACCATCCAAGGTATGTCAATAAGATATGGCCAGGATGATCAAGTAGTTGTGTTACATGTGGAGAGCCAGAGGGGACATACATTCATTGTTGGCGGGGCTGCCCTAGAATACTGACAATTTGGGAAGAATTATGGAGGCACCTGGAGCAACTCCTAGGGCAGTCAATTCGAAATAGTGAGGAAATATGTCTCTTTGATCTGGAGGATGAATTGGAAATGAAATGGGATGAATACTGCCTGTCTGATAGTACAGTTTGTCTGATGTATTTTGCTTCAATAGATATAGGAGGATCTTCCCACGCTGATGTGGAGAAATCAAATGCATAATTTACTTCATTTAAAGAGAATGACATGGGCAAAATGGCTGATTTTTCTATTTTTTTTTATTAATGGCCATGCGCTAATTTTCCCTACTGCTACCTATTTTGTAGGCGATAAAGGCTCAGATGCTAATCAGTTAGTGCACAGTGATGTAGCTCTGCTAACAGATTAGAGCAGAACATGTCTACTCTCTGCCCCCAGACCCGCCCCCAAAACCACAAAATAAAATCTATTATATGGGTAGCATGCGCTGATGCCAAATTACTATAGGATGCCTGAGCATGCCCCATGGTAAGGCATTTTAAGTTGCTGTAAGCATGGGTTAGTGCTTACCGCAGCTTAGTCAAAGGACCCTGTAAAGTATTAAATAGATGTAATGTACCCAGGCAAAGTACTCATGAGTATTTAATAATAAAATTCCTGTGTACATTTTATGATGTTTGTCCCCCCTTCCCCCCCCCCCCCCCCCCCCCCCATCACTTTTCAGCTTGGTTGAAAGTAGGTGTGCTATTGTACAGTTCACATGCTTTTGCCTGCATTAATGAGACTGGGGCAATTATTATCCAACCATGTTTCAGTCGCTTGTCCGTGTAAAATATTTTGAAATTTGCCACTATATCGACACAGGGGGCCTTTATGGAATTTGACCCCTAGAAGTAAGTACCATGAGATTACACTAGAGGTGACCTAACACCATTTTGAATCCAGTCCTGCAAGATGCAGGAATGACTGAAGATAGCTCCTGCCTCGTAGCTGCTAAACCACTAAGGAGCTCTTCAGGTAGGCCTGGAGGGAACTATGGGGGAGGGCAAAGATGGGGGGACTCCTTTGGTGGGGAGATTCAGATCAGAGAGTGGGGAATCTGGCTCTGAGGGGAGGTGATTCAGGCCTAGTTAAGAAATTTCACAGCCCTTTCAAGGTAGGACCCTGGAGCATTGGGCTTTGTGTTAGTAGCCCAGCATTGAGCTGTCATTAATTTTCCAGAAATAACACAGTTTGCAAAGTTCAAAGCAAGCTGCATTAATTGATTTATATAATAACAAAATGCTTTGCATGCATTTGCATGCTTTGCATCTCATTATTTCCTAACCCACATTGCAGCAAACAAATGTGCATTATGGAGAAATTACACACAATTCTGCCTTTTAACACACATTAAGAGGCAAAAATTGTGTGTTATTCCCTTAATGCATATTAGTAACAAACTACCTCTCTGAGCTGTGTAACACAAGCCACCGCTAAAGAAAGGAGATACAGCACTATCTTAAGAGTTTGGCTATCTATGAACGTGATCAGCTGACCAAGAGTCATCTGCTGGGCTGGAACCTTTTGGAACTTGCAAGCTCTTGTAACAGTAAAATATTTGGTAGGTAGCTTGTGATGAAAAGCCATTCAGATTTTCTTTTCTTCCTCTTTTGTTCAGATTTCATTTTAATATCTAGGTATATCCCAGTGCCTAAGTTTTCTGAAAGCTTCTCCTATTTAACCACACCCACTCATATGACTCCAAGTGAACTGAGATGTTGCCACATTGAACCTTAAAAGAACCCCATGCAGGTGTCATTTGCATGTAGATGAAGTGCCAACATAACATGGACTTGGACAAGAGGATTTTTTGTATCGTAATAAAAAGCACACATTGCTTATTTTAAAGTAGTGTTAAGATAAACTACATCTATTTGGATAAAAAGAAGAGTGACCTAGGAAGACAATAGAAATGCATTTTCTATTTTTAGCACTTAGGCTAGCATCGCTGTTTAATACAAGGAGTTCCAGGCTTTGAGCTTCAGGGGGAGGAATACTGTATACACAGATGTTTATATGTTTATGCAATATTTCTAATTCTGTTATGAAGCAAACAGATCCATGGGACGACTGCATCACCAGGATATCAGCAGGGAAAATATTTGTATCAGAGGGGAAACTTCTCAAATTGTTATTAATCAAACCTCTGTCAAAGGATTATCTACCAAAATGCATTTGGGTGGTGTCAGCGGAAACCCAGACAATGCTGCAAATGTTGTTTCAAAACCTTGAAGGAACCTCAACAGGGAGAGGTAAAAATAAACAGTAATAACAAATCTAGAACCAATCCCTCCAAATATCACCAGGACTCTGATCTTAGAAGAGTGTCTAAGAGGGAAAAGATTTTTTTAGGAGTATAGGCTGCACCTGCAGCAGAGAATTTAGTCTCAATAAAACAAGCCACCAATCGGCTCACATGACCGCACTATACATCATGAGTCTCCTGCATTAACACCAACAGTTTTGAACATTTTAATGAAATTTTTATATTTGTAAATCCCTCTATCCATACACCAATAAGACACTTCTCCTAATCCAAGAGACTGTGATACATTGAGTTAGAAGACTTTTGGGCTCATTTTCGAAAGAGAAGGACATCCATCTTTTGACATAAATCGGAAGATGGACGTCCAAATCGGTATAATCGAAACCCGATCTAAGACGTCTCCAACTGCACTCCGTCGCAAGAATGGCCAAAGTTCAAGGGGGCGTGTTGGAGGCAGGGGTGTATCTGAAAGTCGGCGGTAGCGGGGACCGGAGCCAGAGTGAGGGGGCACATTATAGCCCCCCCCCCGCCGCCGCCATTTCCGACCCCCCCCCAGCCACCATTTCCGACCCCCCCCCGGACACCATTGCCGACCCCCCCCCCCTGCCGCCGTCACCTACCTTTGCTGGCGGGGGGCCCCAACCCCCGCCAGCCGAGGTCCGTTTCCTCCTGCCACTTTTAAGTTCTTCTTCATCCTAGGCTCCATCACTCCGTGCTGTTCAAAGAAGCTGGCACTGCTACCTCAATCCACTTTCGGAGTCTGACGTTGCTGCACGTTGTACATGCAGGACATCAGACTCACAGAAACAGTGCTTCCGGGAGAAGCGTGACAGCAAGATAATCCAGTCACATATGCAGTCTGAAAGCAAGCACCTCCAGAGTAAACTATAAACAGCAATCATTTACCTTAATTTTAAAGCTGTATCAGAACATCCAACAGAAATCCCTGTTTTGGAAACTTCTTCAGGGACTTTAGGTGCTGAAAACCATATAAAGCTGCAAACCGACTTGTCATTTAGTCTTCCTCATTTCCATTCTTCTGTTTGTGCGACAGCACTTTTGACAGGAACTCTATTTTATTTTCTCCCATGATTGCTATGAAAAGCAGACGCCTTTTGGTTATTTTTTACAACTTAAATAAACCTGACTCACATTGGTCAGTCAGGGATGTGGAGCCCTATTATAGAAAGGACATGAAAAGGGGAATTCAGATGGCTGGGTCAGGACATAGAGAAGTCCCATAGTATTTTACAAGAGGCTCAGTCAGTTGAAGAGCCTCATGTAAAATGTGTGCAGAAATGCACATCAATAGCTCCCCAAGTTTTGTGTGTGTGTGTGTGTATGTGTATGTGAGAGAGAGAGAGAGAGTGTGTATGAGAGAGAGCAGCTTTTTGAAATTGCTGCTTCTGCTCTTCATGTTGCCCCAATCCTACAGCTTCAGTTCCAATCAATCCCCCCCAACCACCATCCCAGTTACATACATATGTGCACACACACGTATGTAAATCCCCATGATACTTACAAAGTGTGCAATTGCTAGGAGAATGTACACATGGGCAGAGCTTGGGACAGGCTCAAACTTATACATATACATAAAGAATACTGTAAGTTATGCGTGTATCTGCATTTCCCCTAATCACCCCTGTTGGATGCGTTTTCAGTGAAGAGGCACAAAAAAGAGACGAACCCCAAAATCCCACAAGTCACAAAAAGTAGCAAAAGCATCTGTTTGGTCATTCCCACTATGTCTTACTGTTTGCAGGAAATGGGCATCAGAGGCCAACTCTCCCATCCCCCAACACATCCGATCCTCCCCAGACATCTCCATCTGATCCTCCCACACATCCCTAAAACATCCAATCCCCTCTTCGGACACCTCCTGGAGAGGGACTTGTGTCAATCCTACCTCACTTATTCCAATTGAACAGATTAAAAATTTGGCGTAGGAGGGAGTTACCTTTGCAAAACCAGCAGTGACATTAACATCCATGCAAATATGTTGCATTCATGGGTCTAATAAAGCCATTAAATAAAGCCTATCTTAGCCTGCATTATATGTAAGAATTAACACTAATACCTATTAGTACATAGACCCCCTTGTGAGCATTTTCTCATAGGCATAAAATAACAGAAACTCCAGTTTCTTCGCCTCATCTCAGGATGGTTGAATAGCTTCAGTCATAGATGTTAGGATACAAGGAACATTCACCCTGTTACTAAGTAAGGGGCTCCATTTAAGTCAGATTTTATTATTTCTTGTATTATTGCAAACTGCTGAAAAGCATAACTACATAGTCAGCTAATATCTTAAATAAATAAATAAAGTAAAAGAAACAAACATAAGGTAAAGGCGGAGTTTGCTGAGTCATAATTAAAAGAAAGAAGACCTGTTGACACCCTGTTTATGGTCCTGCACGTACTGTACACATGTAGGAAATGATAATACACAAAAGTGAGACAATGCGGCTTTTATGTTTATGTTAAACAGGGAGGATGAACTAGGAAACATTACAAAATGCTATACCAGCAAGCAGCACATTAAGATATTAAGGGGCTCATTTTCAAAACAAAAAAATGTCCAAAAAACATCATAAGATGGTAGATGGACATTTTTTCTCTCAACAATGTCCAAGTTGCGATTTTTGACACTCCGATTTTAGAAGTTTTTCTCCATAGTTCATCCAAATTTCAAGGAGGTATGTTGGGGCATGTTTTGGGTGGCACCTGGGTGGGATATGGGCAGCACCAAAAGACAGATATGGTGAAATGTGTATCTTGGACCTTTTATGTGAAGTCCACTTCAGTGCCCCCTAGACTGTTGCAGTGCTCTGCTGGGATGTCTACTATGAATGATGGCCTCAGACATCTCAATGACAGGTTTTTATATGTTTTTCTCTTGGAATTTTTTTCCCAAAATGTTCCCAAAAGAAAAACGCACTCTCTCCAATATTCAGCCAGTGGCTGGAAGTACTTCGACTGCCTGCTGCCAGCATTCAATGAGAATATTCAATACCAGGCCTTTTCTGGCGACCAACATTGAATCAGTGGCATAGCTACACGGGGCCATGGGGGCCTGGGCCCCCCAAATTTCCTGTGAGCCCCTGGTTTTGCTGGCGTGGGTCCCCAAACCCCGCTAGCTGAAGCGTTGTCCAGCGCCGGTCTCTGGCAATGCCGCGTTGCCTGCCCTGCTCTGTCTTCCCCTCATGTCCAAGACATTCCTTTTAGTGAAACTGAATTTCACTAAAAGGAGCATGCAGGACGTGAGGGGCAGACAGAGCAGGGTAGGAAACATGGCGGGCGCTGGAGACTGGTGCTGGACAATGCTTCACCTGGCGGAGGTTGGGGACCCCCATCAGCCAAGGTATTTGCTGCGGCTCTGGGAGGGGGAGCAGCAGGGAGGTGGGGGTGGTGAGGCAGCAGGGGGGCAGTGGCAGGGCATCAGACCAAAATGTGCCCCCCCCCACCTAGGGCTCTAGCCCCCTCCCACCACGAGGTCTGGCTACGCCCCTGAATATCTGGGGTTTTCAACACCGGCTAGTGCATGACTGATTAAGTCGATATTCAGATGTAACCAGCCATGACATAGCAAGCAAGGATAGACCTGCTTTTTATGCAGCCTTATTTGGTCACTAAGTCTGGCTGGTTAAATTTCGAATATCGGGACTTAACCAGTCATGCCCCTGAAATGCTCGCAACATCACCAGCTTTATTTTCAGTGATAACTGGTTAAATACCTGTGAAAACAACTGGTTATCCACTGAGACGCAAGTTAACCGGTCAGCGGATGTTTCTGGCTGGTTAACTCATGCTGAATATTGGGCCCACTGAGCACAAAACATCTAGAAAAAGGCCATTTTCGAATCAAAAAGATAGACTTTTCTCAGGTTCAAAAATGGCTATGTTTGTCACTCAATATTTGGACGTTTTTAGCAAAATGTCCAAAATTGGACTTAGATGTTTTATCAAAAACACCTCTCCACATTGTTCATTCATCCAATTTACATGGAATGGGGAGGGGAATGTAATAACCGGGCACCTAAAATAAATTGAATAAAGGTGCATATGTGCTTTCATAGAATAAGCACAAAGAAAACATGCAGGTGTCAATATACTCTGTTCAGGTGCGTACATATTTTATAAAATACACATGCAGATTCCAACTGCACACCCAGGAAATGCATATGCACAGCATGGGGACGATTCTATGACATAGGCACTAACATTTACGAATGCATTATCCCATGGATTCTATAAACAGTGCCCAAATTTGTGCATTGAAATTTTGACATGGATCATAGATGAACATGCAATTAAATTGTCAAATAAGTCAATTAACATCAATTAATTGATGTTAACAATCAATCATTGAAGTGAATTGGCAATAATTTGGATTTGTGCGAGCATCTGGCTGCATACTATTCCATAACCCTGGGCACTCAAATCTCATAGAGGTCCTTTTACAAAGGCGCCCTAGGCATTTTTAGTGCACTAAAAATAAGCATGCGCTAAATGCTAGAGACACCCATATATGGGCGTCTCTAGCATTTAGCACATGCTTAATTTTAGCACGCAGTAAAAACGCTACTGCATCTTTGTAAAGGACCCCCATAGTGCGCAACCCAAAAGGGGGTGTGGCCATGGAAGAGGCATGGGTTGGTCAGGGACATTCTAAGAAAATCAGCGTCTTGTTATGGAATAAGAGGTCTCTGTGACCAACATGGCCACTGGGAATTATACCACAGTTTCAGCAGACTTAAGTCTGGTGCTCAGAGTTGGGCTTGGAATTCAGTACTAAGGGGTATGTTTACTAAGGTGCGCTATAGGCGCATTAGCATTTTAATGCTCATTAATAGTTGCGCGTTAAACGCTAATGCGCCCATAGGAACGTATATACCTAACATTTGACTAATATTTGTACATAAGTACATAAGTAATGCCATACTGGGAAAAGACCAAGGGTCCATCGAGCCCAGCATCCTGTCCACGACAGCGGCCAATCCAGGCCAAGGGCATCTGGCAAGCTTCCCAAACGTACAAACATTCTATACATGTTATTCCTGGAATTTTGGATTTTTCCAAGTCCGTTTAGTAGCGGTTTATGGACTTGTCCTTTAGGAATCCGTCCAACCCCTTTTTAAACTCTGCTAAGCTAACCGCCTTCACCACTTTCTCCGGCAACAAATTCCAGAGTTTAATTACACGTTGGGTGAAGAAAAATTTTCTCCTATTTGTTTTAAATTTACTACACTGTAGTTTCATCGCATGCCCCCTAGTCCTAGTATTTTTGGAAAGCGTGAACAGACGCTTCACATCCACCTGTTCCACTCCACTCATTATTTTATATACCTCTATCATGTCTCCCCTCAGCCGTCTCTTCTCCAAGCTGTATAGCCCTAGCCTCCTTAGTCTTTCTTCATAGGGAAGTCGTCCCATCCCCGCTATCATTTTAGTCGCCCTTCGCTGCACCTTTTCCAGTTCTACTATATCTTTCTTGAGATGCGGCGACCAGAATTGAACACAATACTCAAGGTGCGGTCGCACCATGGAGCGATACAACAGCATTATAACATCCTCACACCTGTTTTCCATACCTTTCCTAATAATACCCAACATTCTATTCGCTTTCTTAGCCGCAGCAGCACACTGAGCAGAAGGTTTCAGTGTGTTATCGACGACGACACCCAGATCCCTTTCTTGGTCTGTAACTCCTAACGTGGAACCTTGCATGACGTAGCTATAATTCGGGTTCTTTTTTCCCACATGCATCACCTTGCACTTGCTCACATTAAACATCATCTGCCATTTGCCGCCCAGTCTCCCAGTCTCGTAAGGTCCTCTTGTAATTTTTCACAATCCTGTCGCGATTTAACAACTTTGAATAACTTTGTGTCATCAGCAAATTTAATTACCTCGCTAGTTACTCCCATCTCTAAATCATTTATAAATATATTAAAAAGCAGCGGTCCTAGCACGGACCCCTGAGGAACCCCACTAACTACCCTTCTCCATTGTGAATACTGCCCATTTAACCCCACTCTCTGTTTCCTATCCTTCAACCAGTTTTTAATCCACAATAGGACTTTTCCTCCTATCCCATGACCCTCCAATTTCCTCTGTAGTCTTTCATGAGGTACCTTGTCAAACGCCTTTTGAAAATCCAGATACACAATATCAACCGACTCCCCTTTGTCCACATGTTTGTTCACTCCTTCAAAGAATTGAAGTAAATTGGTCAGGCAAGATTTCCCCACACAAAAGCCATGCTGACTTGGTCTCAGTAATCCATGTCCTCGGATGTGCTCTGTAATTTTGTTTTTAATAATAGCCTCTACCATTTTCCCCGGCACCGACGTCAGACTCACCGGTCTATAATTTCCCGGATCTCCCCTGGAGCCTTTTTTAAAAATGGGTGTTATATTGACCACCTTCCAATCTTCCGGTACCACGCTCGATTTTAAGGATAAGTTGCATATCACTAGCAGTAGCTCCGCAAGCTCGTTTTTCAGTTCTATCAGTACTCTAGGATGAATACCATCCGGTCCAGGAGATTTGCTACTCTTCAGTTTGCCGAACTGCCCCATTACGTCCTCCAGGTTTACCGTGAAGTCAGTAAGTTTCTCCAACTCGTCCGCTTGAAATACCATTTCCGACACCGGTATCCCACCCAAATCTTCCTCGGTGAAGACCGAAGCAAAGAATTCATTCAGTCTCTCCGCTACGTCTTTGTCTTCCTTGATCGCCCCTTTTACCCCTCGGTCATCCAGCGGCCCAACCGATTCTTTTGCCGGCTTCCTGCTTTTAATATACCGAAAAAAATTTTTACTATGTTTTTTTGCCTCTAATGCTATCTTTTTTTCATACTCCCTCTTGGCCTTCTTAATCTGCGCCTTGCATTTGCTTTGACACTCCTTATGCTGTTTCTTGTTATTTTCAGACGGTTCCTTCTTCCATTTTCTGAAGGCATTTCTTTTAGCCCTAATAGCTTCCTTCACCTCACTTTTCAACCAGGCCGGCTGTCTTTTGGACTTCCGTCTTTCTTTTCTAATTCACGGAATATGTATGGCCTGGGCCTCCAGGATGGTATTTTTGAACAGCGTCCACGCCTGTTGTACAGTTTTTACTCTCTCAGTTGCCCCCCTAAGTTTTTTTTTTACCGTTCTTCTCATTTTATCATAGTCTCCTTTTTTAAAGTTAAACGCTAACGTATTTGACTTTCTGTGTACAGTTACTTCAAGGTCGATGTCAAAACTGATCATATTATGGTCACTGTTATCAAGCGGCCCCAGTACCATAACGTCCCTCACCAGATCATGCGCTCCACTAAGGACCAAGTCTAGAATTTTTCCTTCTCTCGTCGGCTCCTGCACCAGTTGCTCCATAAAGCTGTCCTTGATTTCAACAAGGAATTGTATCTCTGTAGCGTGTCCCGATGTTACATTTACCCAGTCTATATTTGGATAATTGAAGTCACCCATTATTATCACATTGCCCATTTTGTTCGTGTCTCTGATTTCTTTTATCATTTCTGTGTCTACCTGCTCATCCTGGCGAGGCGGACGGTAATACACTCCTATCACCATTTTTTTCCCTTTTATACATGGAATTTCATGGAATATTTGTTAACCTTCATATCACATATAAACTAACACTTACATGTACTTCCAATTGTGTTGTTTATTACAAACTTGTGAATTCTAATTATAAATTATAAAAATGACATGAATGGTATTCTATCTTAATCACCTCATCAGGCACAAGAGAAAAAGAAAACAAATCTAACAATCCATAACATCCATAGTCCGTTTGCAGCCTGTAGCTTGTAACTCCACTTGTAACCACCCTAATCACGCTGTTTCATTGTTATAAATCCAGTGTCTGAGAGGTTTCACCAATCTTTTGGAATAAAGTAGAGTATCAGACTTCACACAGAAGATGTCTCTAAGTTCTTATTATCAACCATGTGTTTCTTTTCTGGTCCCAACACTGGACATATTTCCGAGTTCACTTCATCAGGAGACCTTATGCAATAGGCAATACATGCAAATGACCAAACTTGCAAATCTCTTCAACATTTTACAAATTCAATATTATACACATACCTTAATCAACCTCGAATTCATGTTAGGCACACCGCAGAAAGCTCCAGCTTCCGGTATGTTAACATCATTTCCTGTAATGCATGGATTAGAGTTTGGCAAACCCACCTTTTATATAGACCTTAACAAGGGCCAATCAATTTCTTTATTGAGCCCATTGGGCTCAACGGTATTCCAATTATAGATTAACCTTTGTTCTTTGCGTATCAGCTGTCTTTCTACACCACCCCTTCCCTTCTGAACTGACTAATTATTCAGTATTTAACCCAGTTTGTGGTATAAGTGATACTTATACACATAGGAACATATAGGCACATTAGCGTTTAATATGCCTTAACTTTAAGGTGTGTTAAAAATGCTAAGGTGCCTTAGTAAACATACCACTAAGTGTTATTCTGTAAAGGCAGTGCACTTTTTATGGAATCGTGCTTAGTGCCAATTCCAGTGTCTAGATTTTGGCGCCATTTACAGAATCCGGTCCTATGGGTGTAAATGTTTAGAATACTGGCATAAACATGCGTATGTGTGCACACTTTTCTGCCTCTTTGCTGTTCTGTAAATATGTACATATCTCGCATAGGGCCAGGCTCTATATAAGGCGCCTGAACATTCTCCTGGAATAAATTTCCACCTAAGCATATTCTATAAGCGGCGCCTAGATTTAGGCACAGTATTTAGAATATGCTTAGTTGATATCACAATGTCTAAACCTACGTGCATCCATTTACACCAATGAAAACACGGTGTAAATACTGACACGTAAATTTAGTTGCAGAGGGGGCATATTCTCTAACAGTGCATGTAAGTATTGGAATGTCCACAAAATGCCCATTTCCCCACCCATAACCATGCCTCTTTTTGGCTCCGTGCATTAGAATTTAGGTTTTGTGCATTACAGAATATGCTTAGCAAGTTGTGCACGTAAAATCTAATTATTGCCAATTAGTGCTCATTATTGCTCGTTAAGTGCTGTTATCGACGCTAATTGATTTGTTAAGCCAATTAAGTTACATGCATTGTTATAGAGTACGCTTGGACTTCAGCACGGAACACTAGGCAAGATATATAGAATCCGGGGGATAGTATGTACTTGCACAGTGGGTGTAGACAGGGTCAGACCTGGGCAGAACGTAGGCAGGGCTCAGACTTACATCTGTAGCTATAGAATACTATAAGTGAACAAGCCTATTCTACAACATTTAAGGACAAACATTTACACCAGCCCTAATGCTGGCATAAGTGCTCATGCCAGCATTAGGGCTAGTGTAACTTCTAACATCACAAAAACTCAATGCTGTACTTGCTCATATCTATTGAAATTGCAGCCCACAAATATAAGCAACTTCACTGCCTTCTGTCAGTGGCGACTCATTTCACACGGGCAGCTCTGCAGCATGACTCGCCTGGCTCCTCATACGTCACTATTCATACATTTTTTTTTGAAAAAGCACAACTTTTGCTTACAACCTAGTTGAATCACTTAACTTCATATGAAGGATGCCTACATGTGCCATGTCTCACTTTTTGCTGCTTCAGGGCGCGGTCCTCTGAGTCAATCACTCTTCCTTCCTTCACATCGTTTCATCAAAAGAAATTTTGATAGCTATGAGCAAGCACTACGTTGAGTTTTTATCATATTTACTGTAACACCCCCACTATAAAGTAATTGACCTTTTAAATTATATTTACCATACCTAGCTTCTAGGCAAGTAGATACTCAGTCACTTTAGTATTCTATCAAGGAAAGTAAGCACCAGAACGGTCTCATACCAGGTACCCTGTAATATAATTGATCTTAAAGGGATACATATTCAACCGGCAGCAGTGAGCGTTTTGCTGACTACTGTCAATGTTTTTCCCGGATATTCAATGCTGCGCCATGTCCAAGATTTGGCATTTAATATCTGGTTTATGTGGAGCCGTCTAAAACATAAGGGCCCTTTTACTAAGCCTCAGCAAAAATTGGCCTGCAGCAGTGCAAGCGCATGTTTTGGGCGTGCGCTGGGGCAACTTTTGCCGCATCCTGGAAAAATGGACGTGCATCAAAATAAAACCAGCGCACATCCATTTTCAGACTAAGACCTACCGCCACCCATTGACTTAGTGGTAAGGTCTCACACACTACCTGGGCAGTAGGCATGCAACAAACGCCGTCATTTACGACTGGATAAGCGCCACATGATAGAAAATATTTTCTACCGCTTATTTTCGGTGTGCACCAAATTCAGAATTACTGCCTGGGACTCGTGGTAGCCGGGCAGTAATGCTGATCTGGTGCATGCTGGATGCATTGTAGGCCCTTTTGTGCCTTTGTAAAAGGGCCCCATAGCCAGTTATCTCAGTATTCAGAGCTTCCAGTCAAGCATTGTCGCATAAAGATAGGACTGTGTTTTATGTGGTCCTATTTCTGTGGTTACTTTGAACAGTTAAGTGCTGAATATCAGGATAATCCGCCGAAGGCGGAGAACTCGAACATCCCACGGAGAAACACAAAATAGAAGAGAGAGTGGGATGTTTGACCACAGAAACCAAACACTGGAAAGGTGGATTATTCAAGAAACAAACGTTTATTAAATCAAAAGACTCGACACAAACGTTGTGTTTGGGCCGCTAGGCCTGCATCAGGAGTCTCAGTTAGTGGGAGCATCTGATGCACGGATGTAGTGAAATATTGAATAAAGTTGGTCTTTAAAAAGACCTTCGCAATAAAACACAGTGAGCGATGAGTAAAACATCCCACAAGTGCTAAATATCGACACTTAATTGGCCAAGAGCTGACTGTGCCCCCGAAATGCCCCCAAACTAGCCAGCTTTCACTTAGTCAGACCAAGCGATTTAACCAGTCAGTAGCTATTTCAGGCCAGTCAAATCGTTCTTAATAACAACCAGAAAGTGTAAAGTAGATACAGTATTGCCATTGTGCAGATTTTTACACAATATACAGCCAAGTGAGTTTAAAAAAGATGTAAAAGACACTTTCCACCTGAAAGAACCAACATGACCTCCTATGCTTTTTTTCTGCTTCTGGTTTTGGTTTTATGTTGTACCTTTCACCAGCAATCTAATGCAGTGGATTTCAGTGAAGAGGTACGCCATGCCTCCTTTGTTCCTTTTCTCCCTAAATGCCAGGTATTGCAATTCTGACATTCTGTCATCTTCTCTTCGAACCGCAGCATGTGTGTGTTTTCTAATACTAACACAGCTTTACTTATTAGGATATCTTTTTTCAAATTCAATTGAAGAGTCCCAGAGATTGCAGTTATATTGACTGACATTTTATCAAGCAGAGGAGGTAGAAATAGAAGGGCATTCATTAGATATTAAAAATTTCTGTATGGCAAAGCCTGAAAATCCACAGCAGCCATGAGAGAAAGTTGGAGTGAAGACAATTTAAGCTCCACCCAAACACTGGTTGGTACCGGCATGTCCCAACTTCGTGCCCTCCTTTCCTTCACCTCTTCAGTCAGTGTGGTGCCTATCATCCACAGGAAAACTATAGAGAACAGAAAGACCATAACTTTTCTACCAGGAATTTGTACATGGAAACCAGCATTTAAATGTTGCAGGAGTTGATCACTGAATAGCAGCAGTACAGCTTTTCCAACAAGGTACAGTCCCTACAATGGGTTGAACTGAAAAAAAATTAGATGCAATGCTGTAACATAGTTGGTAATGTGGGTAAGATGCAGCAAGATTTGTTTTTGTGAGGTGCTTCAGTAGATTGATATTATCTGGATAAGTGCTTTCAATATTAACCTGTTTACAGACTGTAATGGTGTCTCATTGGCATTTAAAGTCTAATTAGTTTTAAAAGTTAAGATTATGAGCCACTAATTCACTGACAAATATATCCCACATGCATAGTTAGAGTTAATAATGCAAACTTGGGCACATATAGGGCGGGGAAAGATGGGTTGTTGTTACCAATCAAAGAGCAATACTAAAGCTGTACCACAGAGAATCCTTCGCTTCAGCCCCCAGAGCTACATGAAAAGAGGGGAAAAAGAACAGAAAGTCATCAGAACTAGGGTTTACATATGATGTTCACATTTTTCAACACTTCACGTGAGTAATTCAAGGAAAGGATATTTGATAGGAGTCAGTCCAATTTTGAAACACAGTTTTTTTTTGTCCATGTGTGAAAATGAGCTTTTTGAAAATGTCCTACCCAGTCTGTGGGGGCAGTGGATAT